>NC_053022.1:407829488-408191628 GCF_003073215.2 Triticum urartu | reverse complement strand
ATTCATGGGGATCATAAAAGCAAATATGAAAGTTTGGGAAAGTCCTTTTATTCCCTCTCATTTAACTTTCAAAAGTTTTGAATTCACTCACTTTCAGACAATCAATCAAACAATCAATCAAATCTATCTATTTATTATAACATTCCAAAATTTAGAATTTTGGGATGTTACATTAGTACTGCGGGGCTCTGTAATGTAAAACCACTCCCGCTGCCAGTAATTGGAAGTCTCGGTAAAGGAACCTTTTGGCCAGGGAGTGTTGGCGAGTTGGCTGATTGTAGCACTGCCACACTCCGCCTGTTCCCGTCGGCTATCTTCGGTTTCACACTAAAGGTCTTGAGCCATAAGCCGAAGTGTGGGCGATTCGAAGGAAGGTCTCGCATGTAATAATAAACACTGAGACATGGAGAATCGAGTCCGGGGCAAGGTTGTGAAAATCCAGTCCGTAATAAAACATTAGCCCCCGGACGAAGGGGTGAAGCGCAAACCCTAACCCCCGGAGGAAGTGGGGGATGAACACAACCCTCTCATCGGATCTGGGGGTCGGAATGACTTGTCCTTGAGAAGGAAGCCGGTGGTGATCTCTGCAGTCAGATATCTGGCTGCCCAAAGTTTTGCAATATCCTCCTCTGTAACAGAGGAAGCCGCCCATCGACCTTGAGAGCTGGATCCGGACATGATGGGAAGGCTGAAAGAAATGGAGTTCAACCTAGGGTGCTGGAACTCGGAGTTGGGAAGGCTGAGGAGAAGTTTGGCGTAAAAAAGACGACCCTTGGTTCCTTTATAAAGGCCTCCGGTATTGAATGACTCCTCCTAAAGCCTAAGAACCAGCCTATTCCTAAGGAATCTTTCCCGCAGGAAGGTTGGGTTACCCACGCCCGTATTGATGAAAATCCTCCTAAAGCCTAAGAACCAGCCTATTCCTAACGAACCTTTCCCGCAGGAAGCTTGGGTTACCCACGCCCGTATTGATGAAAATCCCACAATAAGGGGGCATGATCTCTGCTTCGACAAGATGTGCCAGTAAAAACCACGCCCCCAAAATGTGGAACGGCGGGACATGAAACGGTTCGAAATAAAGGCTGGGAGGGCGTGACGCCACATTATTAAAGTTGCCAGCGGATCGGATTCATGAAAGTGCTATACCCTCTACAGATGTGCATTGTAGATCCGGACACATTCGTTTTGTCCAAAGACTATTCGGGAGTTCGGAAGGAGGAACCTGTCTTGAAATGCCGAAGACAGCACTACGCGCCGGATACCTTGTCATTGAAGCCAGGTTTAGGGGCTACTGAGGGAGTCTTGGACTACGGGGTCCTCGGGCGTCCGGCCTATTTGTGGGCCGGACTGATGAGCTGTGAAGATATGAAGACCGAAGACTGTACCCGTGTCCGGATGGTACTCTCCTAGGCGTGGAAGACAAGCTTGGCGAACAACTATGAAGATTCCATATTATGTAACCGACTCTATGTAACCCTAGATCCCCCCGGTGTCTATATAAATCGGAGGACTTATTCTGGATGGGGGATACTCAATACCGTAGTCATACAGGCTAGTCTTCTAGGGTTTAGCCATTACGATCTTGTGGTAGATCAACTCTTGTAATACTCATATTCATCAATATCAATCGAGCAGGACGTAGGGTATTACCTCCATCAAGAGGGCCCGAACCTGGGTAAAGCTTCGTGTCCCCTGTCTCCTGTTACCATCAACCTTAGACGCACAGTTCGGGACCCCCTACCCGAGATCCGCAAGTTTTGACACCGACACCTTGTAGTATAGAATCTTCAAAAACTTGTTGAATGCAGCCAAAGTAGATAGAATCGGTCGGGAAAGGAGATCGACACAGGCCAAGAAAAATCAAACGAGGAGAACACAAAGAGCATGTTACAAAGAGCGTAGCACAATAAACTGACAAAAAATGAAGCTCGCGACAAGATAATGTGTTTAGATCAATGACGGTGCAAAAGAAGGCCAAGGAAATCTTATAGAAAACACCAAGGGCTAAGAAGGACCAGGACCAAAAAAAGGCTAATACATAAAGGTTTAGTGGACTCGCATGACAGATAAGAAACACCAAAAGAGTGACAGACTTGGTGGATGCGATAGAAATAAAAAGCTAGAAGCTGGGGCACAAACGAGATAATGATGCATGAGCACCCAACATAGGATTGTAACATGGCTTTGATACCATTTTAGAGGATCAATTTGACTGTATTGCATAGCCCATGGGGCAAAATATATTATATAGTACAATAGACTTGGGGTACAAGAAAGGAAATCTAGACTAATATGACTACAAAATGACCTAGACCAATAGTAACACGCCGTAAAAAGTGGATCAGGAGACTAAGGCCATCCTAAATAAACACTGAGGAATTTATTGCATCCCATCTGGATAAGAGACACTCTCGGAAGTGCTTATTGAGTGGCTCTACCAAAATAGCTCCTTGAAAATGATGGAGACATCTCGAACACAAGACAGATGGAGACAGTCCAAAGTGTTATTTGCTATGGTTACTTCAGGTATCACGAAGGTTGAGATTTCTTAGAAGTTAGCTCAAGATTCGCTTTCAACTCGGTTGAATAATTAAATGGAGAGCATGGATGGGAACACTTGGCACATATCATATATATGGCCTAAAGGATGAATCCTCATTTCATGCTATGTGTCGCTGACCACGTGCCCGAAGTATTTGGAAAGCTATGTGTAGAGAAAGAAAGGAAATGAATAGTTTTTTTGAAACTGTTACAGGGGGGAGGCTCCCCACCTGAATATATTTCAAAAAACGTTGAGGGGGTTTACATACTAGAGATGTCGAGAGGAAAAGAAGTCCCACCAAAGGCCAGCATGGGACTTGTCCTCGGCCTTTCTAAGGCAGTGAGACCAAAGCATGAGATCCGCAATGATTCCCTTAATTACATCATTTGGCGAGACATCGACCTGGCAAAAAGTTTTTGCGTTTCACGCGTCCCAAATTTTCTAGATGGTGAGAATAAGAATGAAGGGCCAAACAGACCCTGGGAGCCCCGCATGGCCAGGTGGCGACCAAAGTGTTGCAAAGGGAGAGGTGCATGGGAGGAACCCAATGGCGTCCCAGATGCTGCGTGAGGCTGGGCAGTGGAAGAACAGGTGGCCTCGGTCTTAAGGAGCAGACGCACATCTAGCACATGAGGAGGAGTCGATGATGGTCTTCCGGTGAAGATTAGCCCTAGTATTGAGTCGGTCGAGGTAGAAGAGCCATCCAAAGACCCGCACCCAGCTCGGCACTCGCAAGTCCCAAATGCAAGCCAGTGTGGGGTCGGCAAGTTGTGTAGGAGGGCCTCATAGGCACCCTTGGTGGTGAAGGGGGCACCATTAAGTAAGGTCCTGGTGTCGGGAGCACCTCTCAGACAAACCTCCTGCAACAGACATCTCAAAGAAACAAGTTCATTGGAAGTAGTTAAGGTTAGCCGGCTATGCAAGCCTAGTTCAATCCCATCCATCATGATCTTAGCTACGAAAGCATTTGGTTTGGTGTGGTGAGAGAAGAGGGCACGGAAAGCAACACATAGTGGTTCATGAAGAACCCAAACGATCTAGCCAAAAAAGGGGAACCATCTCCAATAGCCACATGTGATATCTCGCGGAGAGCATTTAGGTGTTTGAAGATAGCACTATCAAGGAAGGAGGCATTTTTACCTAGACCTATATGCATCGACGAGTGGTGAAGGATCCAATCCTTCCATGGGAAAGTGGGGGAATCTTTGTTGATGTTGGTCACACACATACTCCCTTCATTTCCTTTTTGTTTGTGCATAAGTTTATTCACTTCTCCACAATTATCTGCGTATTCCACTTTTTAAGCCTTCTCTTTGGATGATGTCCCTCTATTATGCTTTTCCCATCCAATTCGTGGCATGTGTGAGCCAATCTGTTGCATGTACAGAGAGCAATTAGTGGGTAGGCTAGTGGCACGCAAAGCGGGTGAGGGCCGTATGCATAGAAGGGCCAATCCGTGCATGTGTGCATTTATAACATGTCCGTTTTGAAACCATGCAATTGCAATTAGCACAGGGGTAAAACATTCTAAAAGAATTCAGTTGTGCTCTCCTTGGTACATGGGATGCTGCTTATGGGCAAAGAAATAAGAATCAGACAGAGTGTATGGGTCCCCGTAGGGACAGTTACAAGATAAAGATTTGGAACAGAGCTCGTGTTGTCGCATGGATGGGCAATTGCATATGTATTTATTTAGTCATGATTAATCCCAATCAATTTAGCTAACTGATTCTCAGCACTCTCCCTAATCATTGCATATCCTTGACCCCATGGTGTGGGGCGAGGAGACAATGAATTGGACAGTAGTTGGAGCAAAGAATTCGAGGAGGGCCTGAAGTGCTCAAGATCGGCGGTATTAGCTCACCTTTCCTTCCGTCTCCTTCTTCATATGATGTCCAAGTTGCTCTTTGTAGAGACGGCGTGTTGATAACATGTAGATAAACAAAGTAAATAAATAGTGATAAATGAAGAATAACTTGTATTGATGTTCATCCCCCAATAGGGATATTACAAGGTAAAGAGAGGGAATAGAGCGTGTGTGGCTGCGGTTGCCTAGATTGGCAACTCCCTATGCATTAGGTAGAATTAATCCAATAATTAGAATAATTAATTCTCAACACTGTGAAGCAAGTTTGGTACATCCTTAACAGAGGTATGCAATGATAAACCTAGGCGGTTATTCACTTAGGTTCAATGGTTAAGTGACACGCAAATGGTATTTTTGTTATGTTTCTACACAATGAGCTTATTCATGACAAAGCTGCACCTTGGTTCCAAGAACCCCAAATATTTCTTATCGAGCTATGTGGAGTATTTTTCATTGATCGCTAGACATCCACACGCAAATCTTGAGAAGGAAAAACATGTGGTTAGCTACGCCCTCAACCCAAAATCGCAAGTCCTACCTCTCATGCTCACCCGATCCTGCCAAAATTCAAGTCCCCACCACCTCCACCAAGACCAGCCAAGGCACATGATTGCCATAACACCTCCAAATTCTCTCTTTTATCATCAATGCCAAGTCCCCGCAAAGTTTTGTCGAGTACCACACTACAGGGTAGTGGTAGACCAGGAAAAAACCTAGTGGTATTGAGCGCCGGAGCAAGCAAAAACTTCACATAGACACACAACAAAAAACAAAGTGACAACACCAAGGTAAGGAAAAAATGTCATTCTTACCTGATCTTGGCACATATTCCCTTTATAGAACTTTCTTATGTTATATGTTATTACCTTTAGTTAAGTTGCCCCCTTGTGTGCCTTACTCATTGTGTATTTGTTCTTACCATGTGTGCTCTATTATGTTTTTGTTGGATCTATTATGTTGCCTATACAACCCTATCTTGGTTGTGTCTCTCTAAGCATCCCCCATTTCGCATGCTCAATGTTTTGTGCCTGATTGATTCAAAGAAAACGTAGAAAAATATGGTCATCCTAGTTATTGATTTGGGCATCCATCATGCTAAGCAAAAAAAACTGGGAACAAAACAACACAACCCTTATGGTAGGAAATTTATATCATGTAACCCTTATGGTGTGCAAAAAGCAACTACGGTCTTGTGTTTCATGCATGATTGATACCCAAGACAAGGAGAAAATTTGCCCCCTCTAGTGACCTATTAAGCATGGCTTTGGGCAATTGTTCGGATTGAGGGGCACTACTAGAAATCCACGTATTTCTGACGTTGAACTCTAATAGCCGACGGACCATCATTTATTATAGTAATAGCCGACGTTGGTGTCAATGGCTAGCAGTAATTGTCAACTCACAAATATTGCCATTAATAGCTGATGGTATGCTAGAATGCCCGATGGTGAAAATCCAACTCTCGGGTATTCAACTTAATGCCCAACGGTTCATTGTAATGCCCGAAGGTTTTGCTACACCCATGGGGATTACATGTAATGCCCGACGGTTCATTGTAATACCCCGCCAGTTTTTCATACACCCACGAGGATTACATGTAATGCCCAACGGTTTTTGTTACACCCACGGGTATTACATCTAATACCCGACGCTGACATTTAATAGCCGAAGGTGAAAAAAAATCTCACCTACGAGTGAAAATGGCCAACAGTACCTGTTTGACTCTCGGTTATTTGAGAAAATACCTCATGGGGGATAGCAATAACTAGCAGTTAACTTTCACTCTCGGTGATATGTTTGAATGGACAACATCGACAAACATGTGGAATGGCCGATATTATGTTCTAGATCATTTCCTATAAGAAAAATCCAAGAATTAAGATCTAGCATTGCTATTTAAGTGCATTATATTTTTTTCACAATTAATGCATATAGGATATGCTTAATAAATTTGGTAATAAAAATACAAATAGGATGATTACAAATTATGCACTTACAAAGTTGAGAAGAAGTCATTGTCCCTACCACAATCTATCTTCTCTAATGGTGTCACCTCCGAGAGTAATGCTCAACATAGCCTTGTATATACAATGTATAGGTCTAGGTTGGGTTCACCATGTGGCACATGCGATCTTGTCATGGAGTGCATTTCATGCTTAATCTGAGTAGTGGAGTGTATATGAAGCTCGCGGTCCTAGTGGTACTTGTTGCTGGTCAGCTACTGCAGAGCGTCGCTAAAATCTTTCAATATGATTTGCCTGTTTCTTGCTTTCGAAGTGATTCACTCCTTCGTGCTTGCAAGGTTGATGCGGCAAACACGGGAGCGGTGAAAGATGGAGTTTTAGATTGAGATAGAGCTCATATCTGGTGGTTGCTGTGGAGCGCCTACGACATCTGCTATGGTGATCGGCTTCCTGGCTCCACCACACCACCACATATGCTAGCCCAAAGCTGGGCGACCATTCTTCTTCCTTCTCACCAAGGAAGTAAAAAGGAGGCATCGTTGTTTCTTCAAGGAATCTGCGACATGGAGTCATGGAGGACTTGATGTCTCGAGTGGTGTTGTATCCTACGACAAAACAATGAGGCTATGCCCGCACTGTGTTGGACCCGAAGCGTCTTCCATCATCGTTTCTATAAATGCTTTGAGAATTTTGGATCAATTTTACTAGTACTTACAATTCAAAACCAGAGGTGAACATATTATATTTAGAAATAAGAATTCTGAAACTGGTGGATGGGTGGTAGTTACAATTCTTTATTTTGGTCACGACCATGACAAATCTACTTGGATTAGCTATGAAGTGTTGGAAGCTTTGATGAATGTGCATCTGCTCCCTTCCACAAATACACAAGTAACTAACAAAAATATTTTGGGAAGGTTTTGGCAGTGGCATTTAAAGGGTGATCCATCGGAGCAAGAGAAGGTAGATGGTGCTTTGGAGGATTACTTGATTAGGAAAGTGAAGCAGATGCTACATGAGGAAAAGGCGGCCACCATTAAAAGATTAAAGAAGAAGGGACAATTGCCTCCATAATTAACAAAAGTGGACGAGGACGGTAACCGTTGGCCAACTAAGGAAGCTTTAATTTATGTAAAGAGGATTGACTTTGGTACTTATGTTGGTTGGCGTCTACTATGTGAGCACTAGAGTAGTGCTGAATTTAGAGGGTTATCTTTAACCAACAAGACGAACAAACTTGCTAATGGGGACATGGTCTTCTACTGTAGTGGTGCAAGAAATGTTGTTGCCACACGTCAATTTCTTGTACTCTATTTTCCTCAAGCATCTTTCTGCTTCAAGAAATGATGTGTCACATTGTTTAAATTCAGAAACTCAAAACCAAGAAATACCCTGGAATTTTCGGTGCTTGGATTCACACACATAAATTGCATCAGGAGCCGGTATGCAGTCAAAGAACTATTGATCATTGGGTTAGTAAAATCTTGCGACTTATTTCATTATAATCATCATGAAAACTATGTGCATAACACAATAGTTTAACATTAATTTTTATTTTTTATAGGAGGATTTTGATAAGGCGATAACAAATGCCCATGGAGAAAATTAGGAAGAGGAGCACCTAGATTTAGATGCACAGATCATCTATGAAGCAACTGGTGCAATGCTACATGGCAGGCTGGGAATTGCTAATGAGTTATTTAGCAAAGCAGAGAAGGCAAAGTTTAAGTCTAAAAGGGTGATGGACTCACACAACGCAGTCTGCTAGGAAGGACCATCTAGAAAGAGAGAACAAACATTTGTAGTGGGAGATCAAGCATCTTCGAGGCATTGAGCTTGTTGTTCTTGTAATCTTGTCTTCTCTTATAAATTGGAGTCTAAATGAATAGGGTTGTGCTGACAAGTTAATTTTTACACTGGTACAGCGAGGTGCTATTGTCGGTGTCAAAACCGGCGGATCTCGGGTAGGGGGTCCCGAACTGTGCGTCTAGGGTCGATGGTAACAGGAGACAGGGGACACGATGTTTACCCAGGTTTGCGCCATTACTAAGTTTAAAAAATATTAGAATTTGTTTTTTTTCGAAACTAGTAATGGCGCACTGTGGGTGTGTTGCGCCATTACTAGTTTAACTAGTAATGGCGCACCACTCCCACGGTGCGCCATTAATAACTTGGCCCAAAACTTCCACCGAATGCACACCCCCTCTGGACGCCTTTTTAGTTTAAAAAAATTTAAAGAAAATGATGGAAATGTCAAAAAATTAAAAGAAAATAAGTTTCCCATGTGATATGTGGTCTAGTTGTTGGGAAAATTTACAAATATGAATTTCGAATTTATTTGCAAAATCTCTCTGAAATTTGTAAAATGGGCATAACTTTTGCATACGAACTCGAATTAAAAAGTTTTCTATATGAAAAATCATCTACTCGAAAAGTTACATCCGAATTTAATCGGGGGAACCCCGTTAAACATTTTCAACATCCCCAAAAACCTAACAGAAAAAAGTTACGGGGCTTTTAAGATCCGGAGGCAAAAAAATTCAAAAAATTTCAAACTTACTAGTGGCGCACCGTATGCTAGGTGCGCCACTAGTAACAGAAAAAAATTGGTTTTGAAAAAAAAATTAATTATTTTTCAAAATATGATACGTAAGTTTGAAATATTTTTTCAAAATTTTGAAAAAAATTGATATTGAAAAAAAAATTGGTTTTGAAAAAATTGGTTTTGAAAAAAAAATTGGTGCGCCACTAGTATCGAGAAGTTTGAAATATTTTTTCAAAATTTCATCATACTCATGAACATGAACAAAGTCCTAGACATCAGCAAGGTTTAATAGGATTGATATGATAGATATATCAACAAGTGCCTGTGAAGTGAGGTGGTGCTGGGGTTGGATAGAACTATGAAGTTAAGCGTGCTTGGGCTGGAGTAGTGTGAGGATGGGTGACCTTCGGGGATGTTTGACCACAGAGTGCGATTTGACCTGAGATTAAGCATATTGACTTGACATTAAGAAAAAAATAAAAAAAATTGATTTTTTTAAAAAAAATTGAATTTTTTTATAACTAATGGCGCACATCTATGTGGTGCGCCATTACTAAGTCAGATAGTAATGGCGCACCTCTAGACATACTAAAAATACTAGTGGCGTGATACTAACGGCGCACCAGTAGTGCACCATTAGTAGGCAAAACTGTTGCGCCATTAGTAGGCCTTTTCCTAGTAGTGGGGCCCTCTTTATGGAAGTAATACCCTACGTCCTCCTTGATTGATCTTGATGAGTATGAGGATTACAAGAGTTGATCTACCACGAGATCATTGTGGCTAAACCCTAGAAGTCTAGTTTGTATGATTGAGATTATGATTGCCTCTGCGGACTAAACCCTCCAGTTTATGTAGACACTGGAGGGGCCTAGGTTTCTGCAGAGTCAGTTTACAAAGGAAGGAATCTACATATCCGAACGCCAAGCTTGCCATCCACGCAAAGGAGAGTCCCATCCGGACACGGGAGGAAGTCTTCTGTCTTGTATGTTCATAGCCCATCAGTCCGTCCCATGTTACATAGCCCAGATGCCCGAGGACCCCTTAATCCAGGACTCCCTCAGTAGACCCTGAACCAGGCTTCAATGACGATGTGTCCGGCGTGCAGATTGTCTTGGACATTGCAAGGCAGGTTCCTCCTCCGAATACTTCAAAACAGCCTTTGACCACCGAAAACGTGTCCGGCTCTGCAAAACGAGTACCACACACACGCAGAGAGTATAATATTTTATGAGTCCAATCCACTGACAACTTTTGTAGCATGACATCACGTCACAGGCCGATCATTATTTCGAACCGTTTTTAGCCTCTCGCTTCATATTTCAAGATGCGCTTTTATTGGCACGTCTTGTCAAAGCAAAGATCATGTCCCCTTATTGCGGGATTCTCATCAATACGGGCAAGGGTAATCCAAACGCGTTGTCTGCACGACCCTTGGGGAATAGGCGAGTTTTAAGGAGAGTGGGAAGGCGCTTGATATTCGCAGCCTTTATAAAGGGATAAGGATTTAGCCTTTTCACCCACGCCTTCTTTCTCTCTACCCATCCATTCTCGAGCTCCAGCGCCCAATATTCCATCCTTTTTTTGGGGAACACAGTAATTTCAAAAAAAATCTACGCACATGTCAGATCTATCATGGTGATGCATAGCAACGAGAGGGGAAGAGTGTTGTCCACGTACCCTCGTAGACCGTAAGCGGAATCATTATGACAACGCGGTTGATGTAGTCGTACGTCTTCTCGATCCGACTGATCCTAGTACCAAAAGTACGGCACCTCTGCGATCTGCACACGTTCGGCTCGGTGACGTCCCATGAACTCTCGATCCAGCTGAGTGTCAAGGGAGAGTGTAACGCCCTTGATGCGGCTATATCTCGTACGTGTCGAAGCATGACTTAGAGGCATAACCGCATTGAAAGCAATGTCGCAAGTAAGGTAATCTTCACAACAACCCATGTAAATAAATAAAAGGGGAAAGGGTACATAGTTGTCTTACACTCTCCACGTCACACAAATACATGAATAACATTATATTCATCCAATACACTCATGGTCCGACTACGGTACCAAAATAAAGATCAACCCCCACATGCGACAAAGTCCCCGATCGCCCCAACTGGGCACCACTACTGATCATCTGGGAAAGACACATAGTAACGGCGAGAGTCTTCATCGAACTCCCACTTGAGCTCAAGCGCATCGTCTAGAACGGTATCGTCGATCCCTGCATCTGGTTTTGGAAGTAAACTATGAGTCACGGGGACTCAGCAAATCTCACACCCTCGCGATCAAGACTATTTAAGCTTATAGGTAAGGCAAGGTATGATGTGGAGCTGCAGCAAGCGACTAGCATATATGGTGGCCAACCTATTCACAAAAGAGAGCGAGAAGAGAAGGCAAAAGCAAGGTTGAACAACTATGATCAAGAAGTGATCCTAGAACAACCTACGTCAAGAATTACTCCAACACCGTGTTCACTTCCCGGACTCCGCCGAGAAGAGACCATCACAGTTACACACGCGGTTGATTCATTTTAATTAAGTTAAGTTTCAGGTTATCTATAACTGGACATTAACAAATTCCCATCTGCCCATAACCGCGGGCACGGCTTCAAAAGTTCAAATCCCTGCAGGGGAGTCCCAACTTAGCCCATCACAAGCTCTCACGGTTAACGAAGGATATTCCTTCTCCCAAGACAATCCGATCAGACTCGGCATCCCGGTTACAAGACATCCTCGACAATGGTAAAACAAGTCCAGCAACACCGCCCGAATGTGCCGACAAATCCCGATAGGAGCTGCACATATCTCGTTCTCAGGGCACACTCAGATAAGCAATCCGTACAACTAAAACTAGCCCTCGAGTTTCCCCAAGGTGGCGCTACAAGGGGCTCTAGTTTGGACCAACACTCAGAGGAGCACTGGCCCGGGGGGTTTAAATAAAGATGACCCTCGGGCTCCGGAAACCCAAGGGAAAAAGAGGCTAGGTGGCAAATGGTAAAACCAAGGTTGGGCATTGCTGGAGGAGTTTTATTCAAGGCGAACTGTCAAGGGGTTCCCATTATAACCCAACCGTGTAAGGAACGCAAAATCCAGGAACATAACACCGATATGACGGAAACTAGGGCGGCAAGAGTGGAACAAAACACTAGGAAAAAGGCCGAGTCTTCCACCCTTTACGAAATATATAGATGCATTAAGATAAACAAGATAATATGGTGATATCCCAACAAATAAACAATGTTCCAACAAGGAACGATCTCCAATCTTCACCTGCAACTAGCAACGCTATAAGAGGGGCTGAGCAAAGCAGTAACATAGCCAAACAATGGTTTGCTAGGACATGGTGGGTTAGAGGTTGGACATGGAAATATGGGAGGCATGGTAAGCAAGTGGAAGGTATCGTAGCATAGGCATAGCAAAAGAGCGAGCATCTAGCAAGCAAAGATAGAAGTGATTTCGAGGGTATGGTCATCTTGCCTGCAAAGTTCTCAGAGTTGACTTGATCCTCGTAAGCGAACTCAACGGGCTCCTCATTCACGAACTCGTCTCCCGGCTCTACCCAAACAAGAACAACAAGCAAACGGAACACAATCAACCACGTGCAATGCTCAAACAACATGATGCAAACATGGTATGATATGCGGGATGCGGTATGTGATGCATATGCAAGATTTGACAAGGAATGATTGAACCTGGCCTCAACATGGAAAACCAAGGGTGCCACTGGAAAGGTGAGGTGATTTCGGTTGAAATCGATATAAAGATCACCGGAATCGGATGCACGGTTTGGAAATGGCAAGCAAAACAAATATGGCACCGGTCTACGATAATCAACAAGTGACCAACTAAATGCATCAAGATAAATATGCTACCGCACTCAAACATGACAACAAAATACATGTCAGGGATCCACTCATGAAGCTTGACCAAATATGAACACTGAGCTACTACTAGTTCATCCATTAACAGGTTCAAACAAGCATGGCAAAAGTGCAAATGATAACAGGTTTCAGACTTTGTGAAATTAACACAAGTCTGGAATTTATCATCAGGAAGCACACTTTAGAGCATGAAAACTACATGCTACAGGAACTTAACATGGCAAAGCAAGGCACTAAATGAAGCTACTCAAAGCACTTAACAAAAGTACTTTAGTGACCTTGAGCCAAAAGGGATCAGAAAATACAATTGCAAGCATGTGAACATGGCAAAAACATAAACAGATTCAGACTTGGTGAAAAAACTGGAGCATGCAAAACAGTTAACGAGTAGGCATGTTTACGAGCTCGATGCACTCACTACAGAGCATGGCATGACAAACTAAGCGTAAACTCATCAAGAAGACATGGCATAGGAGCTAGACATGGAAGTAACAACAACATAGCATGCACGGATCAATAGCAACATCCTCGGCAAAATCGCTAAACATGTCAACAATCTGCTAGGATTCACTTTATGGCAAAAGTAGATCTCGATTTACTCAAGCTAGGGTGCTCTATAATTGCAAACAAAGGCATGGATGGATAGAGCACCACAATGTTAACAAAACATCCTTACTGAACATCCTCAAAAGAGGCACGGATGACTAGGAAACAACATGAACATATGGATAACAACAAAATCAGGACAAGCACTTAGTGAAATTCTAAGTCCCTGAAATCAGCATTACCGATTACGGTACTTTGGAAGCTTGTGCCAGTCACCACAAATATCACAAAAATACATGGCAAGCCCCTCTGTATAGATGGCATGACATTTAACAAAACACATGTAGAACTCAGGATCATAGCATGCACACATTAATCATGGCAAAAATGACAAAATGCCATTTGCTGAAACAGGTCTGACGAATTCAACACATAGCTCTCTTCCAACAGCATTTCGGGCATCAAGATGAGCTCAAATGAAAATGATGCAATGAGATGAAATGATGTACTCGTCGAGACGAACATTTTGATATGCTACACGCACGAATCAGAGCTACGGATACAGAGTTATGGCATGCAGAAAAATGCTAAAAGCTAGGGTTTCGGAGGAAAAAGTCAACCGATATTAGATATGGATCCAGATCCAGCACTGTAGCGGCACGGCTCCCGGAGTTCGCCGGCCGGAGATGGGGTTCGCCGGAGATGGAAAACACGGTGGCCGGAGAGCCTTGGACCGGCCGGAGCTTCGAGGGAGGGAGGAGCTCGCCGGGGCGCGGCGCTGGGGCGGCGAGGGACGGCGTCACGGTGGGGCGGGGCGACCCCGGGAGGTCGGCAGCGGCGGCCGGCGGGCGAGGCAGGCGGCTAGGCGCATGCTCCCGCGGTGGCGGCGGAGCTTGATGGCGCGGGCGCGGGGCGGAGCTGGTGCGAGGCGGCGGCGGGCGGCGACCCGGGCCGGGAGGGCCCCGCTTGGGCCCCGGCGGGCCGACCCGGGCGGCGGCGCGGGGAAGTGGGCACGGGCGTCTCGGCAAATCGGAAGGTGCCACATGGCGGCGGTGAGGGCGCTGGACAATGTCCGGTGGTGGGGGTTTCGTCCGGCGACGGAGAGGGGAATTTGCTAGGGTTTGGACTGCGGGATTTCGGAGGAGGGGCTTTATATAGAGGTAGAGGGGGCTAGGGAGCTCCAAATGAGGTGCGGTTTGCGGCCACACGATCGTGATCGAACGGCCTAGGTGATGGGAGAGGTTTAGGTGGGTTTTTGGGCCAAATTGGAAGGGTGTTGGGCTGCAACACACACGAGGCCTTTTCGTTCCCTCGGTTAACTGTTGGAGTATCAAACGAAGTCCAAATGGCATGAAACATGACAGGCGGTCTACCGGTAGTAAACCAAGGCCGCATGACAAGTCTCGGTCCAATCCGGAAATGTTTAACCACCACACACGAAAAGAGGTAGAAAGGACCACCGGAGGACATAGGAGCGCCGGAATGCAAAACGGACAACGGGGAAAATGCTCGAATGCATGAGACGAACACGTATGAGAATGCAATGCGCATGATGACATGATATGAGATGCATGACAAAGACAACAACACACGGAGACAAAACCCGACAACGAAGAAATGAAATAACTTAGGCCAGAAACGGCAAGAGTTGGATAACAGATAAGGTAAATTACATCCGGGGTCTTACAGAGAGCTTCATCAGTACGACGGCGTGATGACGGTGATGATGAAGCTACCGTCGCAGGGCTTTGCCTAAGCACTGTGATGATATGACCGAGGTGGATTATGGTGGAGGGGGGCACTGCGCACGGCTAAGGGATCAATGATCAACTTGTGTGTCCTAGGGTGCCCCCTGCCCCCATATATAAGGGAGCAAGGGGGAGGCCGGCCGGCTCTTGGAGGTGCGCCAAGGAGGTGAGGAGTCCTCCTCCTAGTAGTTGTAGGACTCCCCCTTTCCTAGTACAACTAGGAGGAGGAAGGGGGAAGGAAGGAGAGGGAGAGAAAACAAGGAAAGGGGGGTGCCGCCCCCCCTTCCCTAGTCCAATTCGGACTAGAGGGGGAGGGGCGCGCGGCCCTGCCTTGGCCGGCCCTCTCTCTCTCCACTAAGGACCATGTTGGCCCATTAGTCCCCCCGGGTGTTCCAATAACCACCCGGCACTCCGATAATTATCCGGTGATCCCCGGAACTCATTCGGTGTCCGAATATAGTCATCCAATATATCAATCTTTATGTATTGACCATTTCGAGACTCCTCTTCATGTCCATGATCACATCCGGGACTCCAAACTATCTTTGGTACATCAAAACACATAAACTCATAATATCAATCGTCACCGAACATTAAGCGTGCGGACCCTACGGGTTCGAGAACTATGTAGACATGACCGAGACTCGTCTCCGGTCAATAACCAATAGCGGAACTTGGATGTTCATATTGGCTCCCACATATTCTAGGAAGATCTTTATCGGTCAAACCGCATAATGATATACGTTGTTCCCTTTGTCATTGGTATGTTACTTGCCTGAGATTCGATTGTCGGTATCTCTACCTAGTTCAATCTCATTACCGGCAAGTCTCTTTACTCATTCCGTAATGCATCATCCCGCAACTAACTCATTATTCATATTGCTTGCAAGGCTTATAGTGACGTGCATTACCGAGAGGGCCCAAAGATACCTCTCCGATACTCAGTGCGACAAATCCTAATCTCAATCTATGCCAACTCAACAAACACCATTGGAGACACCTGTAGAGCATCTTTATAGTCACCCAGTTATGTTGTGACGTTTGATAGCACACTAAGTGTTCCTCTGGTATTCGGAAGTTGCATGATCTCATAGTCATAGGAACATGTATAAGTTATGGAGAAAGCAATAGCAACAAACTAAACGATCATCGTGCTAAGCTAACCGATGGGTCAAGTCAATCACATCATTCTATAATGATGTGATCCCGTTAATCAAATGACAACTCATGTCTATGGTTAGGAAACATAACCATCATTGATTCAACAAGCTAGTCAAGTAGAGGCATACTAGTGACACTCTGTTTGTCTATGTATTCACACATGTACTAAGTTTCCGGTTAATACAATTCTAGCATGAATAATAAACATTGAATATGATATAATGAAATATAAATAACAACTTTATTATTGCCTCTAGGGCATATTTCCTTCAGTCTCCCACTTTCACTAGAGTCAATAATCTAGATTGCCTTGTAATGATTCTAACACCCATGGGGTCTTGGTGCTGATCATGTTTTGCTCGTGAGAGAGGCTTACTCAATGGGTCTACAACATTCAGATCCGTATGTATTTTGCAAATCTCTATGTCTCCGTCCTTGACTTGATCATGGATGGAATTGAAGCGTCTCTTGATGTGCTTGGTTCCCTTGTGAAAAATGGATTCCTTTGCCAAGGCAATTGCACCGGTACTATCACAAAAGATTTTCATTGGACCAGATACACTAGGTATTACACCTAGATCGGATATGAACTCCTTCATCCAAACTCCTTCAATTGCTGCTTTTGAAGCAGCTATGTACTCCACTTCAAATGTAGATCCCGCCACGACGCTCTGCTTGGAACTACATCAACTGACAGCTCCACCATTTAATAAAAACATGTATCTGGTTTGTGACTTAGAGTCATCCGGATCAGTGTCAAAGCTTGCATCGACGTAACCGTTTACAACTAGCTCTTTATCACCTCCATATACGAGAAACATATCCTTAGACATTTTCAGGTATTTCAGGATGTTCTCGACCGCTGTCCAGTGATCCACTCCTGGATTATTTTGGTTCCTCCCTGCTAAACTAATAACAAGGCACACATCATGTCTAGTACACAACATTGCATACATGATAGAACCTATGGCTGAAGAATAGGGAATGACTTTCATTTTCTCTATATCTTCTGCAGTGGTCGGGCATTGAGTCTGACTCAACTTCACACCTTGTAACACAGGCAAGAACCCTTTCTTTGCCTGATCCATTTTGAACTTCTTCAAAACTTTATCAAGGTATGTGCTTTGTGAAAGTCCAATTAAGCTTCTTGATCTATCTCTATAGATCTTGATCCCAATATATAAGCAGCTTCACCGAGGTCTTTCATTGAAAAATTATTATTCAAGTATCGTTTTATGCTATTCAGAAATTCAGTATCATTTCCGATCAATAATATGTCATCTACATATAATATCAGAAATGCTACGGAGCTCCCACTCACTTTCTTGTAAATACAGGCTTCACCAAAAGTCTGTATAAAACCATATGCTTTGATCACACTATCAAAGCGTATATTCAAACTTCGAGAGGCTTGCACCAGTCCATAAATGGATCACTGGAGCTTGCACACTTTGTTAGCACCTTTTGGATCGAAGGCCTTCTGGTTGCATGATATACAACTCTTCTTTAAGATATCCATTCAGGAATGCAGTTTTGACATCCATTTGCCAAATTTCACAGTCATAAAATGCGGCAATTGCTAACATGATTCGGACAGACTTAAGCATCGCTACGGGTGAGAACATATCATCGTAGTCAACTCCTTGAACTTGTCAAAAACCTTTTGCAACAATTCGAGCTTTGTAGACAGTAACATTATCGTCAGCGTCAGTCTTCTTCTTGAAGATCCATTTATTCTCTATGGCCTACCGATCATCGGGCAAGTCAACCAAAGTCCACACTTTGTTCTCATACATGGATCCCATCTCAGATTTTATGGCCTCAAGCCATTTTGTGGAATTTAGGCTCATCATAACTTCCTCATAGTTCATAGGTTCTTCATGGTCAAGTAACATGACCTCCAGAACAGGATTACCATACCACTCTGGTGCGGATCTCACTCTGGTTGACCTACGAGGTTTGGTAGTAACATGATCAGAAGTTTCATGATCATCATCATTACCTTCCTCACTTACTGGTGTAGGAATCACTGGAACTGATTTCAGTGATGAACTACTTTCCAATAAGGGAGCAGGTACAGTTACCTCATCAAGTTCTACTTTCCTCCCACTCACTTCTTTTGAGAGAAACTCCTTGCCTAGAAAGGATCCATTCTTAGCAACGAATATCTTGCCTTCAGACATGTGATAGAAGGTGTACCCAACAGTCTCCTTTGGATATCCTATGAAGACACATTTCTCCGATTTGGGTTCGAGCTTATCAGGTTAAAGTTTCTTTACATAAGCATCGCAGCCCCAGACTTTAAGAAATGACATTTGGGTTTCTTGCCAAACCACAATTCATAAGGTGTCATCTCAATGGATTTAGATGGTGCCCTATTTAACATGAATGCAGCTGTCTCTAAAGCATAACCCCAAAACAATAGCGGTAAATCAGTAAGAGACATCATAGATCGCACAATATCTAGTAAAGAATGATTACGACGTTTGGACACAACATTACTGTTGACACCAGATTTTGGCACAATCAAGAACTTAATTAAGATGGCTTCAAATGGAGAAGTGCTCAAAGTACGAAAGTTCCGTATCGTCAGAAGGAGAAACTTTGATGTTTGGGCCATCGCCATCCGATCTCATCTCGAAGACCGAACTTGTGTTTGAAATACCGAGATTTTGTATTCAGAACACTATTCGGCTGATTACACCCCCAAGACTGCCTCGTATGGAAACATTATCTACACGGATTGTCTTCGTCTCGTTGAAACAATCGATTTTGATATAAAAATTGTTTCGATCCAAGTTCTTATGCAAAAGTTAGAATCATTCGAATGCAGTCCTGTCAGGAGGCTACATATGGCGCGCCCTACCAGACATGTGTCTGATGGGTGGCGCGAGTGACAGTCTCTTTTGTGCGAATGATTCAGCCCTGAAGACAGCCTAGAATCGCAAAACATTCAATATGAAAGTTGTTCGCCTTATCGAAACGGTCAAGATTGCTTCTGGACTCTTTTTCACCGGAGGTCGTTTACTGCCACAAAAAGGGCCCGCATGGTGCAGGCAGTTTAAACCGAACAGTTTTGGAAAGTTCGGATAAAACCAATACGAATTTGACTAGGGTTTTGGACGTGAATCCAAACTTTTTCCTTGCACGGGAAATCCAGCCGCCTCTTATATACCTAAGGGGTGACGGCCAATTGAACAACAACACACAATCGCAAAACCCATCTACTTTTTACCCTAGTTTTACATCTCTCCCATGTTCTTTCTCTCTCGTTCTTCGTTCGTTCTTCGTATTGAAGGGCAGCGATCCTCGGGGCTCTAGGGGCGGGCGAACCGACCAAGGGCAGCCCATATCTGTCGCGGGTCCAGACGGGGTCCCTCCCGGGCGCATGGGGTTTCGGGTCCTGAAAAGCGCCCGTCGGATTGCTTGCGTACCGCGCTTCCGGACGGGTCTCCTTCAACGTGAGCTGCGGTGCATCACCCTCGGCATTAGAGGTACACGGTGACGTGTTCATGTGCGAACAATTACATTGTGGTGTCACTACAAGAAATATATCAACTTATGACCTTCTGTCAGTGACCCTCGAAGAATTGGTCATAAATTTATGACCATTTTAGACCAATTGGTCAAAAGCTGTTCAGGGGGCTCCAAACCCTAAACCATTGCAACCATTTTGGTCAGAAAGGTCGTAATTTCCTTACACGAAATGGTCACAAAGCAAACAGTGCTAGTCCGCTGCCTTATTTCTAGTTGTTAATGACCAATATAGATGGTCATAGCCTTGTATATTGTGGTGGGTTGTGATGACTAGGCGCCATCTCATCAGTTTTGCCTATGTGTCATGTCCATGTGGCAGTTTTTGCCCTACGTTGTGAAGCAACCTATATTTCTATCATTCCCAAAATTCCCAAAAAAATCTCATAAATTCTTTGGGGCATATCTTCATCAAATATATAAAAATCCTTCCTTGCCTAGTTCAAAACTAATTCAACAATATTCATTTTCCTATTCTGTTCACAACAACACTTTATGAAGGAAGTGTTATTTATATATTCTTGATTGCCCTTGGAATTTTTGGGCACTCTTTCCTATCCAAATCATTACCGCATGACAAAATTCAGCTCCATTTGCCTAGCAAATCTTCTTCAGCAAATTTCCAAAGTTTTTGTCCACCTAGAAGCATTGTGAAGGAAGTACCTTTTTTATATCTCTAAATGACATGAAATTTATACAGTTCCTTCATGTGTCCAAATTATCACCCTCCTCCAAATTGCAGCTCATTCAAATCATCTATGTGAGCCCAGGTTCAATTTATATTTTATGGCCAAATTGGCACGTTGCAAAGCAAGTGTTATATAGACCCCTCCTATTACCCTCAAACTTTTCGGGCACTCTTCCATACCCAAATCATTGCCACATGATAATATTCAGCTCAATTTTCTTAGTAAATCTTTCTCGGGAAATTTCCAAAGTTTCTACCTCGAGAGAAGCTTTGTGAAGTAAGTACTAGCTAGGCTTACCCAAATGATCTGAAAATTTACCAGCGCATGACCATACCTAAGTAACTTACCTACACCAATTTTGAGCTCATTTCATTCATCCAATCTCTCTCACTAGTTTTCCCAAGTTTCTGTCCATAGAAGAGCATTGTGAAGGAAGTACTACTTTGGCATGTCCCAATGGTATCAATTTTCTACAATGCTTTCCTATGCCCAAATAACCATCCTTCACAAAATTTCAGCTCACTCCATTCATTATTTTGAGCCCAGCTTCAACATTCATATTTTTGTCCAGCGTGGTACTTTGCAAAGCAAGTACCACCTAGGATCCTCCTTTTGAGCTCAAAATTTGTGAAGACATTCTCCTTAGTAGATGATCATCCTCAGCCAAAACTCACGCCCATTGGCCATGTGCATTTCCCATACCGCTAATCAAACACTTGGCTGCTAATTCATGTTTGAGCATCGATCGGTCTCCTCGTGAGAATCTTATGTTGTAATTTTCATCCTAGCACCAACCTGGGGAGTGCCCAACCCACTAGACATGTCTAGGCCACCCAGAACACATGGCAACGCCACGGTCACGCGGTGACCACGCGGCGGGCATGCGAGTTTACGCGCTCTAGAGATGGGGCCCTCGGCCACCGCCCAAACCTCGACGTATCGCCACCAAACCATGTATTTATGATTAAATAGGTACTTATGTACCTAGAAATGATTTTTGGAAAAAATAAATAGCAAACTATGAGGCAGCTACAGTTCAAATTTGACCCGCTTCCACCTGAATCGGCGGAAATTTGTCTTTTTCACGAGAGGTGGATCAAAACTTTTTACACCCAACCATTTTGTCAATTGTGCATTAAATATGTCCTAGTATTTTAGAAAATTGATTTGATCCAATTTTGCAACAATTATTTGGTAGTTTCTTCACAGAAAAACCTCCTTTCGGGCACTTGGAAAATGAAAAATGGTTTTTTCGTCCAAAGAAAATGAAAACTTCCTTAGGCAACATTGTTTGCCATTCCAATATGCACCCTTGTGCACAATATGAGATCATTTGAACAAACTATGCCACGAATGTGGCCATAAGATTGATCATTTGGCTTGAAAGCCATGAATCTTCAGAGATGATAGCTCATTTCTGAGAACACTTTTTTAAAATAATTGCCGTATTACAAGTTTGTTATTTTTCTTGGGAACTTGGCCACATATAATGACACAATGCGAAGGTTTCCCAATTTTTTGATTTTTTTTGAATTTTTTATGCCCATTTCAAAATGCGGTCAAAACGGCGGGCTTGACCGTTCCTAGCTAGTGGTTGAATCTTGGAAAACTTTTGGTGTTTCTCTGATTAAATAGATACTTATGTACCTAGAAATGATTTTTGTAAAAAATAAATAGCGAACTATGAGGCAGCTGCAGTTCAAATTTGACCCGCTTCCAGCTGAATCGGCGGAAATTTGTCTTTTTCATGAGAGGTGGATCAAAACTTTTTACACCCAACCATTTTGTCAATTGTGCATTAAATATGTCCTAGTATTTTAGAAAATCAATTTGGTCCAACTTTGCAACAATTATTTAGTAGTTCCTTCACAAAAACCTCCTTTCGGGCACTCGAAAAATTAAAAATGGTTTTTTCGTCCAAAGAAAATGAAAACTTCCTTAGGCAACATTGTTTGCCATTCCAATATGCACCCTTGTGCACAATATGAGATCATTTGAACAAACTATTCCACGAATGTGGCCATAAGATTGATCATTTGGCTTGAAAGCCATGAATCTTCAGAGATGATAGCTCATTTCTGAGAACACTTTTTTAAAATAATTGCCGTATTACAAGTTTGTTATTTTTCTTGGGAACTTGGCCACATATAATGACACAATGCGAAGGTTTCCCAATTTTTTGATTTTTTTGAATTTTTTATGCCCGTTTCAAAATGCGGTCAAAACGGCGGGCTTGACCGTTCCTAGCTAGTGGTTCAATCTCGGAAAACTTTTGGTGTTTCTCTGATTAAATAGATACTTATGTACCTAGAAATGATTTTTGTAAAAAATAAATAGCGAACTATGAGGCGGCTGCAGTTCAAATTTGACCCGCTTCCAGCTGAATCGGCGGAAATTTGTCTTTTTCACGAGAGGTGGATCAAAGCTTTTTACACCCAACCATTTGCTCAATTGTATATTAAATATGGACTAGTATTTTAGAAAATTGATGGAGTCCAATTTTGCAACAAATATTTGGTTGGTTCTTCACAAAAAGACCATGTTTGCCACTCAGAAAATGATTAAAAATAGCTAGAAAGATCAGAAATGCATACAAATTGGTCCTTATCCATAAAATGTGGTCTAACTCTAGTGAAAATTTGTGTGATTCCCTTCTAGAAAATATTTTTGATAGTTGCTTCACAAAATCCCTCTATTTTCAGTACTTTTAAATCATTGATTTTCCGAACCAATCAGAACTCGTCCCACGGATCGATGACATGGCGCCCATCCATCCATCCATCCATCTCTCCATCCACATCCGTCCATCCATCTATGTATAGAAAAAATAAATAAAAAAGAGATACCCCTACCTGCATCCCAAACCCTAACTCCCTCGCCCCCTCTCTCCCCCGCCCCCTCTCTCGCCGCCGCACCCAAACCCTAACTCCACTCCTCTCCCCTCTTTCCCCCGATCCAAATGCACTCCTCGCAGCCGCCACCTACCTCCCGCCCCCGATTCAGCCGATCTCGCTGCCAGCGCCCGCGCGCCACCACCCGCTCCTCCTTGCCTTCCAAATCACGCCGCCACCTCCCTCCCCATCCCCTCCTGGATCTCTCCCTCGGCGAGCCCCTCTGCTGCCCGCTCATGCACATCCTCGCATCCTGCTGCTCTCCATCGACCCCCTCCGCGTGCTCGCCGTCATCGCCTGCCTCGGTAACCAACCTCCTCGCCTGCTAGTTCGCGGTTTGTCCATCATGTCCGTCTTCTGCGGCGATGCGCTGATTGATGGTTCTGGTCATTGGATCTAGTTACTGGCGTAGGCGACCAGGAGGTTGTTCCAAGGTGAGCCGATGAAGAGGCGAAAGGGAATTTGGATCGAGATCAACAACTGTGAGGAGGGGGAGGAGAGCAAGAGGTGCAGCGTGGTGGCCAGCAAGGGGAGCACCATCATGGGAGCCGCGTCCTCCCGGTCCACGGCCACGTCGGGGAGATGCCGCCGACCTCCGCTGGCGAGCGGCGGCTGTGAGAGTCTGGTGCGGAGGGCGGACTCGATCATGAAGTCGCTCTCATGGTCCAAGGCGGCACCGGTCACGGAGACGGCCATCTGCGCCGCCGTCGGCGACAACGCTGTAACTAGCAAGGCTCTGGCTGGTGAGTAGGACACTTCCGCTAATCCAACTATCATCTCTGAAGATGTTCTGAAATTTGTTGCTGACTCTCTGTTTGGAATTTGCAGGTTGCTGAAGCAGAAGAGAGGGTTGCGACGTGCGGGCATTGGTGGCCGCCCGGAACCGTATGTGTACATGGTACGTGAAATCTGTGCCACATAGTTTGCGTTTGGATGCTGATTTGATTTCTGAAAGTAGCTGAATGTCAGCTATGACTGAATCAGTATAACTGAGAGTCAGTGTCCAACTTCTATATGGAGTTAGGGAGTTGTTACTTATTGGAGTAGTAATTTCCAGTGATTCAGTAGAGAGTAAGTAGAATTTGAAAGCAATTGTTAAATCTGATTAATTTATCGTAGTTCCCCTCACAGCCTCAGTTCTCTAATTTAGATTTCTCAAATATCTCTCTGAACTTCTCTAATTAATTTAGTTTTTGTGTTGTATAAATGGAAAGTGAAAAACCTTGATAAGTAAAACCCAGGTGCATGATTTTATAGTTGATCTGATTTGCTTTAAACTGTACCTGTGTACTAAAC
Source organism: Triticum urartu (assembly GCF_003073215.2). Classification (NCBI taxonomy): domain Eukaryota; kingdom Viridiplantae; phylum Streptophyta; class Magnoliopsida; order Poales; family Poaceae; genus Triticum; species Triticum urartu. The sequence continues at coordinate 408,166,966 of NC_053022.1, read as the reverse complement.
CCAAGTTTCAGTTGGCCTTGTATTTATATTTTCGTCTTGTTTGTCGTTCTGCTAGTTTCACTACAGTTAGCTCTAACAACCCAGTTCAGTATTTTAATTACGGAGTGGCCTGTCCTATGCCGTGTCCTGCCACTCAAACGTATTTTGGGGGCATGAAGTGGACACCATATTCCTGTTTAAATGCACCAGGAATAATTTGTTTCATCATGTCCTGGTTTATCCATGCCAGATTCGTTGCTTCCGGAACTCTTGGTCCTTCATATCTAAAGTTTACATGTACTATAGAAGCTCTACTTTATTCTAATACCTGCTTGTGTAACATTTTGCATGGTATACTTCTAGATGGACATGTACATGCGGCATCCATCATCAACAATGATGCAGACTGATGTTCAACGGTAGAACCATCGATCATATCAACACAAAGTCAGGTATGTTCTTATCTTGTTGAACAGATAAGGGCATGATGCTTGATGGCCTTATGCTTGATGCATGTATCATTTGACACACACATTAGTAAATCTGAATTAATTTTGACATAGTTGCTTACTGATTGAATATGAGTATTGTTCCTTATACTTAAATGGAACTTTGATCTGCTGTAACTTTGAATGATTGTTTTTAAACCTTGTCGTGTATGTGAAACATTCAATGCTTATTTCTTGCTAAGTTTGTCATATGTGCCAATTTAATTCCCAGTTTTGACGAATATGCCTATTTCAGATAAGTAGAATGATCTTGTTACAATTATAATAAGTAGAATGATAAAATACTGGTGTGTCTTTAGTGCACAGTTGGCGGAACTCTAATCTTTGCTTGTTTTTACAGTTTGGTGCTACAGTTTAAACCATCACCTAATCTGTGCCTTATCTAGAAATTTTGGCATGAAATTAAATCTGGCTGCTTGTTTACATTCAAAGTCCATATATATGATGCTGAAATAAATGAACACCATATATAGAGAACTAGTACTAATTTATGTTCTGAACATGCATGGTTTGAAATGTCTAAATCAAAGTCATCTTGTATTGTTTCTGGTTGATTTTGTTGTGCTGACTGCTCACAAAAAATATATATCTTTCAGACTCGATACATAAAGGACCGCAAGAGATTATATGGCAGGATACTGGACAGTAACCGTGTCAAGTCCTCCATTCAAGCAAAGTCCAAGGATCGGTCTGAGATGGAGTAGTTTGTCCTGCCTGTGCAATGTTCTTTCCAGCATCTCAGCTGTGTACTCTAATTACTGGAGTATTCTGTAGATTCTTTTCAATTAAACTACTCCAGAGATGAGTCTTTTCCATTAACTAAATCTAAATGAAACATTAGATGAAACTTGCCAGAGATTATTTAAATATTGCAGTAACTATTTGACACACATATTGTCATGCATCAGTAGTAGCATTAGTTGAAACTTTTATAGTAGGACTTGCTGTTATAGTGGGACTTATCTCTGTAATTTAGCCAAACTTCATGTCACATGTACTAGTGTGCTAAAACTACTACTTTGTTTTAAACAAGTACTAATGTTTTGGTAGGACAAGAAGTTTCAAATTCTTATGCTGGTTTATGTTCTCTTTTTAGGTTATGAGAAGATATGCTGCTGGAAATAACTTTGGCTGATAATCCTTTGTTTTAAACAAGTACTAATGTTTTGGTAGGACAAGAAGTTTCAAATTCTTATGCTGGTTTATGTTCTCTTTCTAGGTTATGAGAAGATATGCTGCTGGAAAGATGCTCTTAGCAAACTGGAAGGGTTGCAACCAAATCCAATTGACAACATGGCAGTGGTCTCTGAATATCTAAGCTAGTGATCATCTTTTCAGCGATTCCTTTTCTGTTTGGCCTTCTCGGAGGTAGTGTACATTAGTTGTCTGTTGGAGTTATGATGGCAGTATATCTTCTTTATTGCTTCGCTGTCGTTTGATATAGATGGCATTCTTTTAGTTGCTATTGCTTATGTATAGATAATCTGATGAAGATGTACATATGATATATGATTGTACGGCGAAACAAATATTGCTTTGATAGCAAACTAAAAAAAACTCATATATTTCTCTGTTGTCCAGTCCTATGAATTAGCGGGCTCAAAATATTGATGGGTTGGAAGAGGCTTTGGCCCAAACAATGCTGGACAAAGATGCAACAAAAAAAGTCTCAAAAATAGAAAATGGACAGCAAAAAGGCTGAGGCCCAGAAAATGGAAAAGGCTTAGAAAACAAAAAACGCCATGTTGGGCTAGGCCCATGTAGCTAGCGAAAATTAACTGAAAAAAACATAAAATGGGCTGAATTAATGGGCTCGGCCCATGTAAAACCCCCAATTGGACCGGGCTGATTTTAACCAACGACCTTTTCAATTCGTCGCAATTTTGCCACGTCAGATTGCCACGTCGGATCCGACATGGCCTGGGGAGAGAGCTAGCGACCAAAACAGAAGGTCATAGGATCAACGACCTTTTGTTAAAGGTCGCTATAGTCAGTTTACGACGCCCAGCTTTTGACCTTATGTTTTTGGTCACAAAAAGGTCATAAATGGAAATTTGTGACCATTCAGTGACCAATAGTGGTGGTCATAATTTGACATATTTCTTGTAGTGTGTTCCGGGTGGCGTGAGTTGCGAAACTATTCCGTTTTGTTTCAAATGAAGACCAAACTCGTAACTCAAATATTCTCCTCCACGATCAGATCGTAGAAACTTTATTTTCTTGTTACGATGATTTTCCACTTCACTTTGAAATTCTTTGAACTTTTGAAATGTTTCAGACTTATGTTTCATTAAGTAGATATACCCACATGTGCTCAAATCATCTATGAAGGTGAGAAAATAATGATATCCGCCGCGAGCCTCAATGTTCATTGGAACACATACATCAGTATGTACGATTTCCAATAACTCTGTTGCTCGCTCCATTGTTCCGGAGAACGGAGTTTTAGTCATCTTGCCCATGAGGCATGGTTCGCAAGTACCAAGTGATTCATAATCAAGTGATTCCAGAAGTCCATCAGAATGGAGTTTCTTCATGCGCTTTACAGCAATATGACCCAAATGGCAGTGCCACAAATAAGTTACACTATCATTGTCAACTCTGCATCTTTTGTCTTCAATACTATGAACATGTGTATCACTACTATCAAGATTTAGTAAAAATTAGACCACTCATCAAGGGTGCATGAACATAGAAGATATTACTCATATATATAGAACAACCATTATTCTCCAATTTAAATGAATAACCATCTCGCATCAAACAAGATCCAGATATAATGTGCATGCTCAACGCTGACACCAAATAACAATTATTTAGGTCTAAAACTAATCCCGAAGGTAGATGTAGAGGTAGTGTGCCGACGGCGATCACATCGACTTTGGAACCATTTCCCACGCACATCATCACCTCATCCGTAGCCAATCTTCGCTTAATCCGTAGCCCCTGTTTCGAGTTGCAAATGTTAGCAACATAACCAGTATAAAATACCCAGGCACTATTGTGAGCATTAGTAAGGTACACATCAATAACATGTATATCAAATATACCTTTCACTTTGCCATCCTTCTTCTCCGCCAAATACTTAGGGAAGTTCCGCTTCAAGTGACCAGTTCCTTTGCAGTAGAAGCACTCAGTCCCAGGCTTAGGTCCAGACTTAGGTTTCTTCACTTGAGCTGCAACTGGCGTCTGTTCTTCTTGAAGTTCCCCTTCTTCCCTTTACCCTTTTTCTTGAAACTGGTGGTCTTGTTGACCATCAACACTTGATGCTCCTTCTTGATTTCTACCACCTCAGCCTTTAGCATTGCGAAGAGCTCAGGAATCGTCTTATCCATCCCTTGCATAGTATAGTTCATCACAAAGATCTTGTAGCTTGGTGGCAATGATTGAAGAACTCTGTCAATAACACTATCATCAGGGAGATTAACTCCCAGCTGAGTCAAGTGGTTGTGGTACCCAGACATTCAAAGTATATGTTCACTGACAGAACTATTCTCCTCCATTTTGCACTTCTACAACTTATTGGAGACTTCATATCTCTCAATTCGGTTATTTGCTTGAAATATTAACTTCAACTCCTGGAACATCTCATATGCTCCATGACGTTCAAACCATCGTTGAAGTCCCAGTTCGAAGCCGTAAAGCATGGCACACGAAACTATCGAGTAGTCATCAGCTTTGCTCTGCCAGGTGTTCACAACATCTGGTGTTGCTCCTGCAGCGGGTTTGTCACCTAGCGGTGCTTCCAGGATGTAATTCTTATGTGCAGCAATGAGGATAATCCTCAAGTTATGGACCCAGTCCATGTAGTTGCTACCATCATCTTTCAACTTAGATTTCTCTAGGAATGCACTAAAATTCAATGAAACAACAATACGGTCCATCTATCTACAACAACATAGACATGCAAAATACTATCAGGTACTAAGTTCATGATAAATTAAAGTTCAATTAATCAAATTACTTAAGAACTCCCACTTAGATAGTCATCTCTCTAATCATCTAAGTGATCACGTGATCCATATCAACTAAACCATGTCCGGTCATCACGTGAGATGGAGTAGTCTTCAATGGTGAACATCACTATGTTGATCATGTCTACTATATGATTCACGCTCGACCTTTCGGTCTCAGTGTTCCGAGGCCATATCTGTATATGCTAGGCTCGTCAAGTTTAACCCGAGTATTCTGCTTGTGCAAAACTGGCTTGCACCCTTTGTATGTGAACTTAGAGCTTATCACACCCGATCATCATGTGGTGTCTCAGCACGACGAACTATAGCAACGATGCATACTCAGGGAGAACACTCATACCTTGAAATTTAGTGAGAGATCATCTTATAATGCTGTCGATGAAATAAACTAAGCAAAATAATATGCATAAAGGATAAACATCATATGCAATCAATATAAGTGATATGATATGGCCATCATCATCTTGTGCCTTTGATCTCCATCTCCAAAGCACCGTCATGATCACCATCGTCACCGTCTTGACACCCTGATATCCATCGAAGCATCGTTGTCGTCTCGCTAACTATTGCTTCTATGACTATTGCTACCGCTTAGTGATAAAGTAAAGGAATTACATGGTGATTGTATTGCATACAATAAAGCGACAACCATATGGCTCCTTCCAGTTGCCGATAACTGTGTTACAAAACATGATCATCTCATACAATAAAATTTAGCATCTTGTCTTGACCATATCACATCAGAACATGCCCTGCAAAAACAAGTTAGACGTCCTCTATTTTATTGTTGCATGTTTTACGTGGCTGCTACGGGCTGAGAAAGGACCGTTCTTACCTACGCATCAAAAACCACAACGCGGTATAGTGATTACTTTTTGATCTTCAGAAAGAACCCGGTTCAATGAATCCGATTCAACTAAAGTTGGAGAAACTGACACCCACTAGCCACCTGTGTGTGAAGCACGTCTGTAGATCCAGTCTTGCGTAAGCGTATGCGTAATGTCGGTCTGGGCCACGTCATCCAACAATATCGCCGAATAAAGAAACAACTAGTGACGGCAGGCAATATGTATATACCCACGCCCACAACTCCTTTGTGTTCTACTCGGGCATATAACATCTATGCATAAACCTGGCTCGGATGCCACTGTTGGGGAATGCAGTAATTTCAAAAAAAATCTACGCACATGCAAGATCTATCATGTTGATGCATAGGAATGAGAGGGGAAGAGTGTTGTCCACGTACCCTCATAGACCATAAGCGGAAGCGTTATGACAACGCGGTTGATGTAGTCGTACGTCTTCACGATCCGACCAATCCTAGTACCGAAATTACGGCACCTCTGCAATCTGCACACGTTCGGCTCGGTGACGTCCCACGAACTCTCGATCTAGCTGAGTGTCGAGGGAGAGCTTTGTCAGCATGACGGCATGATGAAGGTGATGACGAAGCTACCGTCGCAGGGCTTCACCTAAGCACTATGATGACATGACCGATGTCGATTATGGTGGAGGGGGCACCGCACACGGCTAAGGGGTCAGTGATCAACTTGTATTTCCTAGGGTGCCCCCTGTCCCCGTATATAAAGGAGCAAGGGGGGAGTCCGGCCGGTCCTTGGAGGTGTGCCAAGGAGGGGAGGAGTCCTCCTCCTTGTAGGAGTAGGACTCCCCCTTTCCTAGTCAAACTAGGAGGAGGAAGGGGGAAGGAAGGAGAGGGAGAGAAGAGAAGGAAAGGGGGCGTTGCACCCCTTCCCTAGTACAATTCGTACTAGAGGGGGAGGGGTGCGCGGCCCTGCCTTGGCCGGCCCTCTCTCTCTCTCTCTCCACTAAGGCCCATGTTGGCCCATTAGCCCCCCTGGGGGTTCCAATAACCCCCCGGCACTCTGATAATTATCCGGTGACCCCCGGAACTCATCCGGTGTCTGAATATAGTCATCCAATATATCAATCTTTATGTCTCGACCATTTCGGGACTCCTCATCATGTCCGTGATCCATCTGGGACTCTGAACTATCTTCGGTACATCAAAAGACATAAACTCATTATATCGATCGTCACCGAACGTTAAGCGTGCGGAGCCTACGAGTTCGAGAACTATGTAGACATGACCGAGACACGTCTCCGGTCAATAACCAATAGCGAAACCAAGCTATTCATATTGGCTCCCACATATTCTACGAAGATCTTTATTGGTCAAACCACATAACGATATATGTTGTTCCCTTTGTCATCGGTATGTTACTTGCCCGAGATTCGATCGTCGGTGTCTCAATACCTAGTTCAGTCTCGTTACCAGAAAGTCTCTTTACTCGTTCCGTAATGCATCATCCCGCAGCTAACTCATTAGTCATATTGCTTGCAAGGCTTATAGTGATGTCCATTACCGAGAGGGCCCAGAGATACCTCTCCGATACTCCGAGTGACAAATCCTAATCTCAATCTATGCCAACTCAACAAACACAATCGGAGACACCTGTAGAGCATCTTTATAGTCACCCAGTTACGTTGTGACGTTTTATAGCACACTAAGTGTTCCTCCTATTTTCGGGAGTTGCATGATCTCCTAGTCATAGGAACATGTATAAGTTATGGACAAAGCCATAGCAACAAACTAAATGATCATCGTGCTAAGCTAACTGATGGGTCAAGTCAATCACATCATTCTCTAATTATGTGATCCCATTAATCAAATGGCAACTCATGTCTATGGTTAGGAAACATAACCGTCATTGATTCAACGAGCTAGTCAAGTAGAGGCATACTAGTGACACTCTGTTTTTCTATGTATTCACACATGTACTAAGTTTCCGGTTAATACAATTCTAGCATGAATAATAAACATTTATCATGATATAAGGAAATATAAATAACAACTTTATTATTGCCTCTAGGGCATATTTCCTTCACCTTTCCACCTCAAAAAAGCACTCCAGCCATTTCCGGATTTGGAGCGCAGGGCAAGTGGATGGTTTCCTCCGTCAAGGAGGACATCACCAAGCTCCGGGAAGCCGGGTACTTAGCCAAGGAAATCGCCCACTAGCTTCCAGCAACGGGGCAGATCATTCCCACCCCGTAGCCTCATGAGACGGTGGTATTCATCACCCACTTCGTCCGCGGATTGGGATTCCCTCTCCACCCATTTGTCCGCGGACTCATGTTCTACTACGGCTGTATTTCCATGATCTGCCCTCAACATCTTGGCATTTATTGTCATGTGTGAGGCCTTCCTCCGCATCCCAGCCCACTTTGTATTGTGGTTAAAGATCTTCAATGTGAAGCTGAAGGTGGTGGGTGGTCAACACGCAGAGTGCGGAGGCGCTATGGTGAGCAAGATGCCAAATGTCACATGGCCCAAAGGTACCTTCGTGGAGACCGTCAAAGGGTGGAAATACCAATGGTTCTACATCACAGAGCCTCGTGATGCCACCTGGGACGCGGCTCCCGAATTCCAGTCCGGTGCCCCGATGCGGCTCACCTCCTGGCTAGAGAAGGGCCTGGACTGGTTTTCACCGGACGAGCTGACAGCGCTTTAGACACGCATCAGGAGCATGGTGGATAAGAAAATCAAGCTTGTCAATGTGATTCAGGTGATGCTTGCTCGCCGGATCCTTCTGTGCCAAAGCCAGACTTGCCATTTGTGGGAGTTTGATCCGGCCAAGCACCAGACCTTGCAACAGTTCTTCGGCACTACGCACGAAGACATCTGGAAGGTGCTCTTTAAGGCCAACGAGACTTGGCCGGCGACGACCAAGGACCGTAGGCTTGACCTAGCCCATCCCGCCAGTTTAGTAAGTTTTTCGTATTTCAAGGTGTATCCTTTACTTGCATACTCAAGGAAGATGCCTAAGCTTCCCCATTTATTTTTTCAGGGCTGGACAAAGAAGGCGAAGCGGACCCAGTGTCCGACTCCGCTGCCCGAAAACCCAGCAATCCCTCTTCTGACGAAGATGCTGGTTCCGGCGCCCTACCAAGCATCGGAGAAGAAGGCCAAGAAGAAGGCCAAGGAGACCAGGGGTGGTCTCCGCCATAATGGCACTTCGGATGTGACGTTCGAAGACGCCGAGACCCACTCCTCCCACACCGAGGACGATGAGGAGGAGGAGGAAAGCAACTCTCCCCGGGAGGGGGAGGAAGAAAAGGGCAGCCTCCACGCATCTGGAGGCAGAGGCGTCCATGAAGGGGAAGGTCTCCTCCACGGAAAACTCAGCGTGGGACATCGATAGCAGCTCCGAGTGCCGCCCCAGGAATAAGCCCCTGGCCGAATCGTATGTACTCAAAGTCGCACACATATATCCGGCTCCTTTACTACATGGTTTTAACATGTTGAATTATGCGCTGCAGTCCATCTCGTTTCAACCTCCAGCGATCCTCATCTTCAAGGAATTCGCTGGATCCGAAGGTGATGGACATCGGGTCCCTTCCGGCAGCCTCTTCTCCCAAGGCCATGGATAAAACAGAGGTGCTGTCCCGAAGGACCTCCCTAGGCCAGGAAGAGACGCATGAGGCCGTCAGGGTGGCGCCAGAAGGTGAACCCTCGGCCGCCAGACACATGGGGGAGCAAATCCCCATGGAGACCGGCGATGGGGACCATATCCAATCAGGCCCCCAGCAGAATACAATTCCAGAGACCTATACGACTCCGGAATCTGGCAAGCAGCCTCCTTCAAAAGAAGGAGGTGCATGGATTCCACCAGTGACCTCTGTCCATCCAGATGCACCGGATACTCTACTAGAAGCGCTGCGAAGCACTTCCATTGTTGAGGAACATCGTGGTTGAGAGGATTATGTCCCTGAAGAGCAGACTGGTCGAAGCCGGCACAAGGCTTCTAACAGGCTTTAAGGTACGAAAACACAATTTATGCAAAAGGAATGTCATAGTATAGACAGTAGCCCCTGAGACACTGTCCAGTGTTCGAAAAGAAAAGTCGGATAGATGATCAACTTAATTTCGCAGGAGACTAACCATATGTGTCTATGTGAATAATCAGGCGTCTTTGCTGGCTACGACCTCTCATGTTGCTGAGGTAGTAAGCTAGTGCCACGTATGTTGGGCCGCAAACTGTGTCCATTATAATTTGATTGTTACATCAAAGCATATTTGTAGAAATAGTGCAATAAGCAACAGGCCTATTTAACATGTCAAGACAAAGGGGGAGCTGCGTGCGGGTCCTGAAAACAGGTAGATTGATCGTCAAGAAGAACATCTAGAGATTCCCCCACATGTTTGTACTACTTGCCGCCTTGGTATATCTATCCTTCAAAAGGATTGATGATCAGGCCGTCGGGGAGGGGCCTGTGAAAGAAAAGACTAAAAAATAGTAAAAAGGAAAATGAAAAGTATGTGTGGGAGCCGTATGATGGACCACAATCAAGTTACGCCTCCGTCTATGCCCATGGTATTTTGAGTGCATAGTTATGTACGCGTGGTACGTACGCCGCCATTTGGTCGGGACTAAGACGGAGGCCGAATTTCTAGTCGAGCTCCTGATGGGCTGGACTGTCCTGTTGCATAGTAGTCCGGACTCGTTTGATAGTGTCCGGGAGCTTGCCCACCGAATTAAGGTTCTGCTTGATAAGGCCGCTCTGTACTTCTGCTGCTAGGGCCGTGGTGTGGTCCTCAGTACGTAGGGAGCGCTCCGTGTTTCCATTGACTGTTATAACACCGCGTGGTCCGGGAATCTTAAGTTTGAGATAAGCATAGTGTGGCACCACATTGAATCGAGCAAATGTAGTTCATCCAAGCAGTGCTTGATAGCCACTGTGGAAGGGGGCGATGTCGAAGATCAATTCTGTGGGCCTCTACACCTAGTATTACTGCTTTAAAGGTAATTTTTGTGGGCTTGATCCTTGATGGATCGATGCCCATTTTGCAGACTGTATCTTGATAGAGCAGGTTGAGGCTGCTGCCACCGTCCACGAGGACTCGCGTGAGGTGGAATCCATCAATAATTAGGTCAAGGACCAGTGCGGCTAAACCGCCGTGATGGATACTGGTCGGATGGTCCCTGCAATCGAAAGTGATCGGGCACGACGACCATTGGTTGAATTTTGGGGCGACTGGCTCTATCGCATAGACGTCCCAGAGCGCACGTTTGCGCTCCCTCTTGGGGATATGGGTAACGTATATCATGTGCACCATTTTAACCTTGGGTGGGGGGACTTCTTCTGTCCCCTCGTGTTTGGTGGACGGGGCTCCTCGTCATCATTCTTTCTTTGCGGCCCCTTCTCCTTGTGTTCGGCATTTAATTTGCCAGCCTGTTTGAAGACCCAACAAGTCTGGTGGGTATGATTGGCTGGTTTATCAAGGGTGCCATGGATCTGACATGGACGATCGAGTATGTAGTCCAGGCTGGAAGAGCCTGAATTGTTCCTTTTATATGGCTTCTTCCGCTGACCAGACTTGGAGCCACTGAATCCGGCGTTAACCGTCGTGTCATCAGTATTGTCACCATTGTTTTGACGCTTATGCCTGTTGCGTCAGGGCTTGCCATTGCTATTCTTAGCTTCGGAGGTGCCAGGTTCGCTTGCATTATGATTGCTATGGGCTAGCCAACTATCTTTGCCCACACAAAAGCGGGTCAGAAGTTCCATGAGGGCCCCCATGGACTTCGGCTTTTCATGGCCGAGGTGTCGGGCGAGCCATTCGTTGTGGATGTTGTGCTTAAAGGCCACTAGGGCCTCGGCATCTGGGCAATCGATGATCTGGTTCTTTTTAGTTAAGAACCTTGTCCAGAATTTCCTGGCTGACTCTCCGGGCTGTTGGACTATGTGACTTAAGTCACCGGCATCCGGGGGTCGAACGTATGTGCCTTGGAAGTTGTCGCGGAAGGTGTCTTCCAAGTCCTCCCAGCTGCCAATGGAGTTTTCGGGCAGGCTGTTCACCCAGTGCCGAGCTGGTACGTTGAGTTTTAGCGATAGGTATTTGATGGCATGAAGATCATCACCGCGAGCCATATGAATATGGAGAAGAAAGTCTTCAATCCATACTTCGGGATCTATTGTTCCATCTTATGATTCGATATTTACGGGTTTAAACCCTTCTGGGAATTCATGCTCCATCACTTCATCAGTAAAGTAGAGGGGGTGTGCGGAGCCTCTATATTGGGCCAAGTCGCGACGTAGTCCGGATGGAGTCCATCTGCGGCTTTCGGCCCGGGCGTGATTATGCTTGTCATGTTTGGCTTGATAGCCGTCGTCGTGCGTCGAGGCACGCTCCCGTGATCCGTAGATTGACCTGGCCGGACCTGCTCTATTCTTTAGGTCCTAATGCAGGTCATATGTGTATCCCCGAGCCGTTATGTCTCTACCTTTACGGCGAGATAGTATGGGCCGGTGATCGGCTTGATTTGCCGTTTTGTCCCGGCCATGTGGTCGGTCAGCCGCATTACGTCTTGCTGGTACGGTCTCAAGTTCCTCGTCATCGAATTGAGGTAGCAGTTTACGCTTTGGGTAACTTTTGGTTGGGCGCACGAGGACGTATTCCTCGGCTGTCAAGACATTAGTCCATCTGTCGTTGAGTAGATCTTGATCAGCTTGAAGTTGCTGTTGTTTCTTTTTCAGACACCTTGCAGTGGCTATTAGCCATTGCTTACAGCGCTCTTGCTCGAGAGATTCCTCAGGCACGATAAAGTCTTCGTCGCCGAGGCTCACCTCATCCTCAGAGAGTGGAAGGTAATTACTATCCTCTGAGTCTTCATTTGCGGCCTGTTCATCAGGGCTAACTTTCCCATCCTCCCAATCGTCTTGTTCAGAGTTTCGCTCGACGGGGTTTTCTTGGTCTTCGGCATCGTCCGGAGTATTGTTGTCACTCATGATGGTATTGCTGTCTTTGCTACGGCGTGATTTAGAACGGCGCCGTCGGCATTTTGATTGTATCTCGGGAGGATTATCCTCTACTGGATTTTTCTCATTATCGCCGTCACCCTCCTTGGGTGTATCCATCATGTACACGTCATACGAAGAGGTGGCCGTCCAGCGTCTGGTAAACGATGGATTTTGGGCCTACTCTTCTCTGGCATCGTCGTCCATACCGTCGATGTCTTTGGAGCCGTAATCGAGCATGTCAGTTATGTCCTCGACAGTGGCTATGAAGTGGGAGGTGGGTGGGGCGTAAAATTCCCTACTCTCAGCCCCTAGTCCGGGTTGGGCGTAGTTCGGACATTGCTCCTCTATAATGACGAGGGGTCGCATCAAGTCCAGAGCCTCGCTTAAAGGCAAGGTTTGTCTAGGGAGAAGAAAATATGTGGAGTATGGCGGGAAGGGGATTCCTCCGCCAAGCTCACACGATGCTGACTTTGAGAGTTTAGAGCCAGTGTCCGGGAAGAGTCTGACTCTCCCGTACTGGGCTTAGTGGCCATAGATAGTCCGGTGGGTTTAGAAATCCCGTCTTCGGACCTAGCGACGCGCTCCGGCTCTAACGCTAGAGTAGAGGTTGGGGTCATGACTCCTTGGAACATCAAGTCTCCTCGGATGTCAGCCACATAATCCAAGTTTCAAAAACTAATCTGGTGACCTGGCGCGTAGCTATCAATCTGCTCTAGATGGCCAAGCGAGTTGGTGCGCAGTGCAAAGCCGCCGAACACAAAGATCTGACTGGGGAGAAAAACCTCCCCCAGGGAAGCATTGTTGTAGATGATTGATGGAGCCATCGAACCTTCTGGTGACGACGCAGCGGTACTCTCAATGAAAGCACCAATGTCGGTGTCAAAACCAGTGGATCTCGGGTAGGGGGTCCCGAACTATGCGCCTAGGGTCGATGGTAACAGGAAACAGGGGACACGATGTTTACCTAGGTTCAGACCCTCTTTATGGAGGTAATACCCTACGTCCTTCTTGATTGATCTTGATGAGTATGAGGATTACAAGAGTTGATCTACCACGATATCGTTGTGGCAAAACCCTAGAAGTCTAGTCTGTATGATTGTGATTATGGTTGCCTCTACAAACTAAACCCTCCAGTTTATATAGACACCGGAGGGGCCTAGGGTTGTACAGAGTCGGTTTACAAAGGAAGGAATCTACATACCCAACACCAAGATTGCCATCCACGCAAATGAGAGTCACATCCGGACACGGGAGGAAGTCTTGTGTCTTGTATCTTCATAGCCCATCAGTCTGGCATATGTTACATAGCCCGGACGCCCAAGGACCCCTTAACCCAGGACTCCCTCAGCTATTCAAACGGTTGACTGACTGCGATTGGGGGGTCCTTCCCACATGACCCAGAAATCGTCGGGGATAGGGAGCCTTGATGCATACAGTTACCCCTATAAAACTATTTCAGATATCTTAAATATCCCAAACGCTTCATCCTTGCTACTCGTTTGTGCTCGCATTGCCATTGCAGTCAGAGTTCTGTGGTTTTACCTAAAACCAGGCACATTCCATGCACGGGATTTTTCCAGGCATGTACCAAACTAGCTCTATGTTTACGATGCCTGGCTCATCACAAACAGTTCATGATTGTAAATTGTGTACGATATGTCGACAATCACACAAATTTAGTTTTCCCGCACCATTTGTGATATTGTCTGACATCACACATGCTTTGCAAACGGCCACTGTGTGCATGGTTACACAAGTTTCCTCTCCGTGAACCATGTGCGATTATGATGTATATCACACACGTTGTGCTTTATAGACCGTGTGCACCGTAATGACCTGTAGACCATAATTTCACCCTAATTTAATTGTTTCTATTTAAAATTGTACCTAATTTGAATTTGAAAGTAGGCTTTAACTTTATTTATATCCATCAGGTTCAAACAACAATGCATTATTTGATTCACAGGTACATATGTTCAAGAATTACATAAGCACCAAATAAAGAATGATGAACCAGGGTTGTATACTTGTACTATCACAGATGGTAAAGAAAGAGGTGAGACATTCTGGTTGTTGAACAAGGTGAAGCGGAATGGCCCTATTTTGCTCTCCTCGATGCAGCAGGAACACATGACTCTAGTCCAACCCCTTGTGATGGCTGCCCCGCCAATCGTGTAGTTTGAGAGGTTATCTTAAGTAAACTGCTTCAGGATCCACTGCAAAGGAAAAAAGATTCAGACATTGTCATCTAACATAACTCATTACGGACAGTAAAAAGAAGACTACAGAGTTCTTACTTACCATCCTGCAGTTCACTATTGTCTTGCATAAAGTGTAAACAAATAGTTTGATTGACATCTTTTGACCGAATTTAATAACAATCTTTATCAGTTTCCTCACTTTATGTTGGTTCATGAATATCTCATTGTCTCATACGAAGAAAGGGTCGAAGTGTGGTTTTTTGGCAATGACATATGTACCTAAGAGCACCAAGTTGATTTTAGAAGCTAAACAATAATTGCAAAATGATGTAGTACAACACTCCCTCCATCCCATTATATAAGATCTTATTACATGTATATCTAGACATCATCAGAACATTAAGGTAACACTCTTGCTTGTTGCTATGTAGCCTGGGATTGCATATTTAGTCATTCAGTACAATGCATGTTGCTATGTAGCCTCAGATATACTAAATATGGCCCTAGTTAACCTATCGATAAATGGGTTACAGATATATTCACTGAAATGTCTGATTCGACGATTAATCCCTTATCATCCCCTGGGCTATATGGTACCAGCTACCGATATCTTGAACAGTGAATACATATAAGCAATGCGATGAAACTAACCTCGATCGAAAATAGCACTGTTCTCAATATTGTCATCTATGAGTACATATAAAGGCATGTTAAGCACAACAGGCTAAACATCAACCAAATATATCCATGGAAGACAACATAATCTACAAATGATGGCTTCAGTGTGCAGGTTTAAGCATGCTTGTTAAGCAAAACAAAAGGTGGAAAGGTGTGTTAACTGCAACATGCATAACTTTTAAAAACAAGGAAATATAGTCATTCAAACTGGTAGTGTGCAGGTCTAAAGTACACTAGTTATTGTTAAAAACAAAAAGGCATGTTAACTGCAACATCCTTAACAGTAACCGAATATCGTAATTCATAGTGGTATTGTTGAAACTGTTATTAATGAAATTGAACTGCACGGCAAATAGTTGCACATATATAGCATCACATTGTGAAGAACTGGAATAAACAAGGCATCGGGCAATCTCTAGCCGATCCTTTAAAAGTTAATGAACTAAAACACTTAGTGGATATATACTCAAGCAATTTTTGGCCGTTTCTAGTCAATCCCCTAAACTTCACGTTGTAAACTTCAATTTGATCAAGTTCAAAGCAGGTTCAATGCCACCTCTTGAGCATGTGTTGGTTTTCCCTTGAAGAGGAATGGGTGATGCAGCAAAGTAGCGAAAGTATTTCCCTCGGTTTTGAGAACCAAGGTATCAATACAGTAGGAGACAACGCACAAGTCACCTAGTACCTGCACAAACAATCAAGAACCGTGCAACCAACGCGATAAAGGGGTTGTCAATCCCTTCACGGTCACTCGCAAAAGTGAGATCTGATAAAGATAGTAAAGTAAATATATTGGGTGTTTTTGTTGTATAGATTGGAAAGTAAAGATTGCAACATAGTAAATGAGATGCGATGTAAATAAAAGAGATGCAATATAATAATAAAGAGACCAGGGGGCCATAGGTTTCACTAGCGGCTTCTCTCAAGATAGCATGTATTACGGTGGGTGAACAAATTACTGCCAAGCAATTGATAGAAAAGCGCATGGTTATGAAGATATCTAAGGCAATGATCATGAATATAGGCATAACGTCCATGTCAAGAAGACCGAAATGATTATGCATCTACTACTATTAATCCACACATCAAACGCTATCCAGCATGCATCTAGAGTATTAAGTTCATAAGAACAGAGTAACGCATTAAGCAAGATGACATGATGTAGAGGGATAAACTCAAGCAATATGATATAAACCCCATCTTTTTATCCTCGATGGCAACAATACAATACGTGCCTTGCTGCCCCTACTATCACTGGGGAAGGACACCGCAAGATTGAACCCAAAGCTAAGCACTTCTCCCATTGCAAGAAAGATCAATCTAGTAGGCCAAGATAAACCGATAATTCGAAGAGACTTGCAAAGATATCAAATCGTGCATATAAGAAGTGAGAGAAGAACCAAATAATATTCATAGATAATTAAGTTCATAAATCCACAATTCATCGGATCTCGGCAAACACACCGCAAAAGAGTATTACATCGAATAGATCTCCAAGAACATCAAGGAGAACTTTGAATTAAAGATCAAAGAGAGAGAAGAATCCATCTAGCTAATAACTATGGACCCGAAGGTCTGTGGTAAAATACTCACAATTCATCAGAGAGGCTATGGTGTTGATGTAGAAGCCCTTCGTGATTGATTCCCCCTCCGGCAGATCGCCGAAAAAGGCCCCAAGATGGGATCTCATGGGTAGAGAAGGTTGCAGCGGTGGAAAAGTGGTTTCGTGGCTCCCCTGATGTTTCTAGGGTATAAGAGTATATATAGGTGAAAGAAGTGCGTTAGTGGAGCTACATGGGGCCCAAGAGGGTGTGGCGCGCCTACACCCCTAGGCGCGCCCTCCTACCTCGTGGCCGCCTCATGGAGTTCCAGGGTGTGTTTGGTTTGTGCCCCAACTAGCCCCACCAATTTTTTGGCAGGACCGAAGTGAGGGCATGGCCAAACTTTTGGTTGGTTGTTCTTGTTTAGTTTAGATCCAATGTACCTACCAATTTTTTGGAAAAATCACTGAGCTGTCATTTGGTTTGCTGCCAACTAACACAGCAAACTTTGGGAATTAGGATTAATCCATGCTTCATTTTATTCCAAGTCAAAAAAATGTGACACGCCCTGAAAAAAATATGACATGATTTTTTAATAGCTACAATACATAGAAAGTAACAAAAAATGGGCATGCAAAAGCAATGTTACATTCGTCAAAACATATATCCCTTTTTTTATTTTAGGTAAAAAGAAATTCCGTGCTTTTCAAGAGTAGTTCTATGAGGTAGGGCTGCTACTCGACTGTACTAGTATAATAAACAAATTAATTACTACTTAGCGGATTAATAAACCTACACCACTCATGCTAATTTCGTGGTAATTAGGTAGCTATCTTCCTGCATGCACATGCGGGTTTGTTGAGCCAAAAAAGGAGTACCTACTACCAAACGATGAGGGAACGGGAGAAATATGCGGATCTACAAATCGCTCTCAGGGTAAATCGCGAGTTAATTGTTGCAATAATTAAGCAGGCCACATGGAGGGAGCGGGCGAGGGCACTGCTAATTTTTTGGCGGAGCTTTTTCATGCCGCGAACTCATCCGTGCGTTGGCAAGAATTGCACTGGCCAGTTGGCGGAACGTAGGGTGAGCCAAAATTTTGGCTGCTATCCAAGCGCTAGCCAAATTTCATGGGCTTGCCAATTTTTTGGTATGGCTGCTATTGGTTGCAATCCAAACGCACCCCTAGACTTCCACTCCAAGTCTCTTGGTTTGCTTTCTGTCCAAGAAAGATCATCGCCAAGGTTTCATTCCGTGTGGATTTCATTTGGTATTCCTTTTTTGCGGAACACTAAAATAGGCAAAAAAACAGAAATTGGCACTGGGCCTCCAGTTAATATGTTAGTCCCAAAAATAATATAAAATAGCATATTAAAGCCCATTAGACATCAAAAACAGATAATATAATGATGTCTACTACACAACCTTCTTCTCGTAGACGTTGTTGGGCCTCCAAGTGCATAGGTTTGTAAGACAGTAGCAAATTTCCCTCAAGTGGATGACCTAAGGTTTATCAATCCGTGGGAGGCATCAGATGAAGATGGCCTCTCTCAAACAACCCTACAACCAAATAACAAAGAGTCTCTTGTGTCCCCAACACACCCAATACAATGGTAAATTGTATAGGTGCACTAGTCTGACGAAGAGATGGTGATACAAGTGCAATATGAATGGCAGATATGGGTATTTGTAATCTGACAATATAAAAACAGCAAGGTAGCAAGCGATAAAAGTGAGCGTAAACGGTATTGCAATCCTAGGAAACAAGGCCTAGGGTTCATACTTTCAGTAGTGCAAGTTCTCTCAACAATAATAACATAATTGGATCATATAACTATCCCTCAACATGTAACAAAGAGTCACTCCAAAGTCACTAATAGCGGAGAACAAACGAAGAGATTATTGTAGGGTACAAAACCACCTCAAAGTTATCCTTTCTGATCGATCCATTCAAGATTCCGTAGTAAAATAACACGAAGCTATTCTTTCCGTTCGATCTATCATAGAGTTCGTACTAGAATAACACCTTAAGACACAAATCAACCAAAACCCTAATGTCACCTAGATACTCTAATGTCACCTCAAGTATCCGTGGGTATGATTATACGATATGCATCACAGAATCTCAGATTCATCTATTCAACCAACAAAAATAACTTCAAAGAGTGCCCCAAAGTTTCTAGCGGAGAGTCAAGACGAAAACATGTGCCAACCCCTATGCATAAGTTCACGAGGTCACGAAACTCGCAAGTTGATCACGAAAACATACATCAAGTGGATCACGTGATATCCATTGTCACCACAGATAAGGACATGCAAGACATACATCAAGTGTTCTCAAATCCTTAAAGACTTAATCCGATAAGATAATTCAAAGGGAAAACTCAATTCATTACAAGAGACTAGAGGGGGAGAAACATCATAAGATCCAACTATAATAGCAAAGCTCGCGATACATCAAGATCGTGCCACCACAAGAACACGAGAGACAGATCAAACACATAGCTAATGGTACATACCCTCAGCCCCGAGGGTGGACTAATCCCTCCTCGTCATGGAGAGCGCCAGGATGATGAAGATGGCCACCGGAGAGGGATTCCCCCCTCCGGCAGGGTGCCGAAACGGGTCTAGATTGGTTTTCGGTGGCTACGGAGGCTTCTGGCAGCGGAATTCTTGATCTATTCCATTCTCTGATGTTTCTTGGGTATATGGACATATATAGGTGAAAGAAGTCGGTCAGGGGACCCATGAGGGGCCCACAAGGGTTGGGGGGCGCACCCAGGGGGTAGGGCGTGCCTCCTTGCCTCGTGGCTTCCTTGAAGCTTCCCTGGTGTCTACTCCAAGTCTCCTGGATTGCTTCCGTTCCAAAAAAAAATCTCCCGAAGGTTTCAGTCCATTTGGACTCCGTTTGATATTCCTTTTCTTCGGAACACTAAAATAGGCAAGAAAATAGGAATTTGGGCTGGGCCTCCGGTTAATAGGTTAGTCCCAAAATAATATAAAAGTGTATAGTAAAGCCCATAAACATCCAAAGTAGATAATATAATAGCATGGAGCAATCAAAAATTATAGATACGTTGGAGACGTATCATATAATACCATGGAACAATCAAAAATTATAGATACATTGGAGACGTATCGAGCATCCCAAGCTTAATTCCTACTCGTCCTCGAGTAGGTAAATGATAAAAACAAAATTTTTTATGTGGTATGCTACCTAACATAATTATCAATGTAATTTTATTTGTTGTGGCATGAATGTTCAGATCCGAAAGATTCTAGACAAAAGTTTTATATTGACATAAAAATAATAATACTTCAAGCATACTAACAAAGTAGTTATGTCTTATCAAAATAACATGGCCAAAGAAAGTTCATCCCTACAAAATCATATAGTTTGGTTATGCTCCATCTTCGTTACACAAAATATTGAAATCATGCACAACCCCGATGACAAGCCAAGCAATTGTTTCATACATTAGTATTCTCAAACTTTTCCAACTTTCACACAATACATGAGTGTGAGCCATAGACATAGCACTATAGGTGGAATAGAGTGGTGGTTGTGGAGAAGAAAAAAAGGAGGAAGATGGTCTCACATCAACTAGGAGTATCAATGGGCTATGGAGATGCCCATCAATAGATATCAATGTGAGTGAGTAGGGATTGCCATGCAACGGATGCACTAGAGCTATAAATGTATGAAAGCTCAACAAAAGAAACTAAGTGGGTGTGCATCCAACTTTCTTGCTCACGAAGACCTAGGGAATTTGAGGAAGACCATTGTTGGAATATACAAGCCAAGTTCTATGATGAAAATTTCCCACTAGTATATGAAAGTGACAAAATAAGAGACTCTCTATCATGAAGATCATGGTGCTACTTTTCAGCACAAGTGTGGAAAATGGATAGTAGCATTGTCCCTTCTCTCTTTTTCTCTTTTTTTTGTTTGGCTTCTTTGGCCTCTTTTTTCTCTCATTTTTTTCCTCACATGGGACAATGCTCTAATAATGATGATCATCACACTTCTATTTATTTACAACTCAAATATTACAACTCGATACTTAGAACAAAAAATATGACTCTATATGCGTGCCTCCGGCGGTGTACCGGCATGTGCAATGAATCAAGAGTGACATGTATGAAAAAATTATGAATGGTGGCTTTGCCACAAATACGATGTCAACTAAATGATCATGCAAGGCAATATGACAATGATGGAGCGTGTCATAATAAATGGAATGGTGGAAATTTGCATGGCAATATATCTCGGAATGGCTATGGAAATGCCATAATAGGTAGTTACGGTGGCTGTTTTGAGGAAGGTAAATGGTGGGTTTATGGTACCAGCGAAAGTTGTGCGGTACTAGAGAGGCTAGCAACGGTGGAAGGGTGAGAGTGCGTATAATCCATGGACTCAACATTAGTCATAAAAAACTCACATACTTATGGCAAAAATCTACAAGTCATCAAAAACCAAGAACTACGCGCATGCTCCTAGGGGGATATATTGGTAGGAAAAGACCATCACTCGTCCCTGACTGCCACTCATAAGGTAGACAATCAAAGAAATACCTCATGCTTCAAATTTGTTACACAACCGTTACCATACGTGCATGCTACGGGACTTGCAAACCTCAACACAAGTATTTCTCAAATTCACAATTAATTTAATAGCATGACTCTAATATCACCATCCTCATGTCTCAAAACAATCATCAAGCATCAAACTTCTCATGGTATTAAATGCACTTTATATGAAAGTTATTATTATACCCATCTTGGATGCCCATCATATTAGGACTAGTTTTATAGCCAAAGCAAATTACCATGTTGTTCTAAAAGACTCTCAAAATGATATAAGTGAAGCATGAGAGATCAATAATTTCTATAAAATAAAACCACAACTGTGCTCTAAAAAGATATAAGTGAAGCACTAGAGCAAAATTATCTAGTTCAAAAGATATAAGTGAAGCACATAGAGTATTCTAATAAATTGCGATTCATGTGTGTCGCTCCCAAAAGGTGTGTAAGGAAAGGATGATTGTGGTAAACTAAAAAGAAAAGACTCAAATCATACAAGATGCTCCAAGCAAAACACATATCATGTGGTGAATAAAAATATAGCCTCAAGTAAAGTTACCGATAGACGAAGACGAAAAAGGGGATGCGTTCCGGGGCATCCCCAAGCTTTGGCTTTTGGTTGTCCTTAAATTTTACCTTGGGGTGCCTTGGGAATCCCCAACCTTAGGGTCTTGACACTCCTTATTCCAAAATCCATCAAATCTTTACCCAAAAACTTGAAAACTTCACAACACAAAACTTCAATAGAAAATCTCATGAGCTCCGTTAGTATAAAAAAATAAACCACCACTTTAAGTTACTGTAATGAACTCATTATTTATTTATATTGGTGTTAAACATACTGTATTCCAACTTATCTATGGTTCATACCCCCCGATACTACTCATAGATTCATCAAAATAAGCAAACAACACACGAAAAACAGAATCTGTCAAAATAGAACAGTCTGTAGCAATCTGGATGTTTCAAATATTTTTGTAACTCCAAAAATTCTGAAAAATTAGGACGACTAGGAAATTTTTTATATTGATCTACTGCAGTGGGAATTGGTATTTTAGCTCTCTATGGTAAAAAATTAAAATTATTTTCGTGAGCGCATACTTCTGTTTTTATTAGCAAGATCAAACAATAATCACCCAAGAAGATCCTAAAGGCTTTACTTGGCTCAAACAATAATTAAAACATAAAAAACACAATCATAATAGAGATTAGATAAATTATTTATTACTAAACAGGAACAAAAAGTAAAGAACAAAAATAAAATTGGGTTGCCACCCAACAAGCGCTATCATTTAACGCCCCTAACTAGGCATAAAACTAAGAATAAATCTAGTTATTGCCATCTTTGGTATGCAATCCATAAGTGGCTCTCATAATAGATTCATAAGGCAATTTAATTTTCTTCCTAGGAAAGTGTTCCATGCCTTTCCTTAATGGAAATTGGAATCTAATATTTCCTTTTTTCATGTCAATAATTGCACCAATCATTCTAAAGAAAGGTCTATCAAGAATAATAGGAAATGTGGGATTGCAATCTATATCAAGAACAATGAAATCTACATGCACATAATTCCTAGTTGCAACAATAAGAACATCATTAATCCTTCCCATAGGTTTCTTAATGGTGGAATCCGCAAGATGCAAATTTAAAGAACAATCATCAAATTCACGAAAACCTAGCACATCACACAAAGTTTTTGGAATCGTGGAAACACTATCACCCAAATGACATTAATCATAGCATTCATAATCTTTAATCTTAATTTTAATAGTAGGTTCCCACTCATTATAAAGTTTTCTAGGGATAGAAACTTCTAGTTCAAGCTTTTCTTCATGGGATTGCATTAAAGCATCAATGATATGTTTAGTAAAAGCTTTATTTTGATTATAAGCATGAGGAGAATTTAACACGGATTGCAACAAGGAAATAAAATCAATCAAAGAGCAATTGCCATAATTAAATTCCTTGAAATCGAAAATAGTGGTTTCATTGCTATGTAAAGTTTTGACCTCTTCAATCCCAATTTTATTAATTTTTGCATCAAGATCTCAAAACTCCGAACCATTGGGATGCCTTTTAACTAAAGTTGACTCATCTCCAGTCCCATTTTTATAAAGATTCATATTGGAAAACAAAGATTTAATAGGAGTCACATCAATCACATTTAGATCTTCATCATTATTATCATGAAAACTAGAAGGACACACTTTCACAAAGCAATCTTTTTAGCACGCATCCTAGCGGTTCTTTCTTTGCACTCATCAATGGAATTTCTCATTGCTTTGAGAGACTCATTGATGTCATGCTTAGGTGGAATAGATCTAAGTTTCAAAGAATCAACATCAAGAGAAATTCTATCCACGTTCCCTGCCAATTCATCAATCTTAAGCAATTTTTCTTCAACAAAAGCATTGAAATTCTTTTGCGAACTCATAAATTCTTCAACACTAATTAATCTCAAAATCAGAGGGCATCTTAATAATATTCCCATAGGAATACTTGTAGGAATTACCATAATTATTAGAGGATTCACTAGGAAATGACCTAGAATTAAGATTTCCTCTATACGCGTTGTTACCAAAATTGTTCCTACCAACAAAATTCACATCCATAGATTCATTATTATTCTCAATCAAAGTGGACAAAGGCATATCATTAACATCTGACGAAACACTTTTATTACCAAACAATTTCATAAGTTCATCCATCTTTCCACTCAAAGCATTAATCTCTTCAATCGCATGAACTTTTTTACTAGTGGATCTTTCGGTGTGCCATTGAGAATAATTAACCATAATATTGTCTAGGAGTTTAGTAGCTTCTGCTAAAGTGATTTCCACAAAATTTCCTCCCGCGACCGAATCTAAAAGATTTCTAGAAGAAAAATTCAATCCAGCATAAATTTTTTGTATAATCATCCACAAATTCAAACCATGTGTAGGGAAATTATGTATCATTAATTTCATCCTCTCCCAAGCTTGTGCAACATGCTCATGATCAAGTTTCTTAAAATTCATAATACCATTCTTAAGAGAGATGCTCTTAGTGGGAGGAAAATACTTAGAGATAAAAGCATCTTTGCACTTATTCCATGAATCAATACTATTTTTAGGCAAAGAAGAGAACCAAGTTTTAGCACGATCTCTAAGCGAAAACGGAAATAGCTTCAATTTAACAATATGATTATCCACGTCTTTCTTCTTTTGCATATCACACAAATAAACAAAGTTGTTTAGATGGGTAGTGGCATCTTCACTAGGAAGGCCAGAAAATTGATCTTTCATAACAAGATTCAACAAAGCGGTATTAATTTCACAAGATTCAGCATCAGTAGTAGGAACAATCGGAGTGCTAATAAAATCATTGTTGTTGGTATTAGAAAATTCACACAATTTAGTATTATCTTGAGCCATCGTGACAAACAATCAATCTAACACACAAGCACACCAGGAGCAAGCAAAAAGAGACGAACGGAAGAGGAGCGAAGAAAAGGCAAAGGTTTTCGAAAATTGTTTTGGAAGTGGGGGAGAGGAAAACGAGAGGCGAATGGCAAATAATGTAATGCGGGGGAGAAGAGTTTATGATGGGTATGTAACATCCCAAATTTCCAATTTGGAATGTTATACATAGGTCATCTTATGCATATCATATTTTATTTGCATTTTGGTTTTGTGATCCTAAAATCCTATGCCACTCAAGGACCCACGGCGAGAGTTGGGGATTTTATCATTTTCATATTTGAAATATTTTTTCAAATATTAAAAAATGGATCATTTTGGTTTTATTATTTTTCTCTTCGAAAATATTTCATCTTAAAAATATATGAGAGGAGATAATATGACTTCTCCAAAGTAAATAAAATATTGGAGGAAAAATGTTAAAATCAAATAAATTATTTTATTTGAATTTTGTTGCTATTTTATTTGAATTAGAAAAATATGCATTTTTTCAAAATTGCATTTTTAGGCCAAGAAAATGTTCACTTTGTTCTAAATATTTTATTTAGATGGTGAAAATTTGTTTTGGCATTTTTAGATTTTTATTTATTTAATTAGGACTTTTTCTCAGCAGAATCATTTAAAAAAAATTGAACCGACATACGGGCCGTGCCCGAGCCGGACTCCGTCCGGCCATGCCTTTATAAGGCGAGGCCCGAGGCCGCCCCCAGCCCACCAGCCGCCGCCCTAACCCTAACCCTGACCCTAGCCGTGCCGCGCCGCCGCCTTTCCCCGCCACCGCGTTGGATCTCGCCAGAGCCTCCATTGTTGACCCCATTGACCGGTCGGTTTTCTCTCGTTTAACCACGATTTTTTTTCTAGTTTGCCGGTTTATTTTCTTAGATAGGTTTTTCATCGGTTTATTTACTTAGCGGACGTTCCTCCGTTCATTCGTTTTAATGAACGTTGTTCGCCGGTTAGGTTCAGACAGTGAACGTTCGTTCGTTAGTTTTTTCTTTTTATTTTATTTTTCGGCCAGGGACCTATCCGCAATTATTTTTATCACAGATTAGCCCCTGATCTTCAAACCCTCACCGTTTCATAACCGTTTGTCCAAATTCAGTGAAACCAATGCCAAAATATTCGTCTCGAACCCCTCTTTATGTTTAATCGACTTGAACAAGGTTTTTGACAAATTAAAATTTGGTTGCAAGCAGATTTGTATTCGAAGTTCTTTTGACCGTAGTTTTAGTTTCGTACCTCCGTTTTGTTCGAATCTTTTTGCAAATTGATCCTCTTCAGTTGAACTTTTAGATTTGATCTTCTTATTTGAAGTTTTACCCTTGCATCTTTGCTTGAGTGCTTATGTATGCTATTGTTTGTTTGCGATAGAATTCTCGGAGTGCGCAACATGCTACTATGAGTCACTAGGTTTTGCGGATCATCAGCAAGGCAAGTAACACATTGGTCATGCCCCTTTATTACCCAGTTTTTATGCATTAGTTGCAACCCTCAAACATTACATGAGTAGAATTTCTTAACATGTTGGTTTGGGAAGTAGATGATGAGGTAGAACCTATTTCCCTTTTATTATCAAATCTTGGGAGTTACTTCTACTTTATGATTATATTGACATGCTATGCTCGTAGACGTGGTTTGGGTTTGAGTGTATCCGTGACAGATGTGAGATTATTAATTAATGGTTTACTTAAGGTGGCTACTTAAATACACATCTGGGTGGATTGGTTGCGGGCACCTAGAGAATCCAGTGTTGTCCTAGGATATCCCGGAGTACCCGTATGATCATCCTATGGTTCGCCACCCAGGATCAAAGGGATCATAAGATTATTCATGCTAGAAACTTCCGTGTGCAGCCACAAGCTATTATGGGCTCTAGCATAGTTGAGCATGTTGCATGAACTCTTTCAGTGGTGGGCTAGCAGATGTAGGGGAAAGTAGGTGTAACTATCCACCCAGAGTAAAGAGTAAATGTTTCTGAAAGACTGTGTCTCGGTCATCCGTTTCTCAAACATCATGTAGTGAGAGAAATCCAGTGGAGGAGATCGTGTCTTGTGGGGAAAAGTGCGCAAACCTCTGCAAAATTGGCTTTTTGCAAAAACACTACAACCATAGAGCCTCCACCAGCCATATATGCATGTAGTGATAGCATTTACTTGACTCCTCCTTGGCGCACCCTCCCCTGGACGGCCGCCTCCTCCCCATAGTCCTTTATATACGGGGGCAGGGGGCACCTCTAGACATATAGGTGGTTGGAGGGTGTCAGTTTCTCTAACTTTAGTTGAACCGAGTGTGGCTACACCCGGTCCTTGAGAAGGTTAGAACAACACTAACTTGACGAACTATCATTGTGGTTTTGATGCGTAGGTAAGAACGGTTCTTGCTCAGCCCGTAGCAGCCACGTAAAACTTGCAACAACAAAGTAGAGGACGTCTAACTTGTTGTTGTAAGGCATGTTGTGATGTGATATGGTCAAGGCATGATGCTAAATTTTATTGTATGAGATGATCATGTTTTGTAACCGAGTTATCGGCAACTGGCAGGAGCCATATGGTTGTCGCTTTATTGTATGCAATGCAATAGCCCTGTAATTGATGTACTTTATCACTAAGCGGTAGCGATAGTCATAGAAGAAATAGTTGGCGAGGCGACAACCATGCTGCGATGGATATCAAGGTGTCGCGCCAGTGACGATGGTGATCATGACGGTGCTTCGGAGATGGAGATCACAAGCACAAGATGATGATGGCCATATCATATCACTTATATTGATTGCATGTGATGTTTATCTTTTATGCATCTTATTTTTGCTTAGCTCGACGGTAGCATTATAATATGATCTCTCACTAAATTTCAAGGTATAAGTGTTCTCCCTGAGTATGCACTGTTGTGAAAGTTCTTCTAGCTGAGACACCATGTGATGATCGGGTGTGATAAGCTCTACATTCAAATACAACGGGCGTAAAACAGTTGCACATGCGGAATACTCAGCTTAAACTTGACGAGCCTAGCATATGCATATATGGCCTCGGAACACTGAGACCGAAAGGTCGAGCGTGAATCATATAGTAGATATGATCAACATAGTGATGTTCACCATTGAAACTAATCCATCTCACGTGATGATCGGACATGGTTTAGTTGATATGGATCACGTGATCACTTAGCAGATTAGAGGGATGTCTATCTAAGTGGGAGTTCTTTAAATAATTTGATTAACTGAACTTTAATTTATCATGAACTTAGTACCTGATAGTATTTTTCATGTCTATATTGTTGTAGATAGATGGCCCGTGCTATTATTCCATTGAATTTTAATGCGTTCCTTGAGAAAGCAAAGTTAAAAGATGATGGTAGCAATTACACGGACTGGGTTCGTAAATTGAGGATTATCCTCATTGCTTCACAGAAGAATTACGTCCTGGAAGCACCGCTAGGTTCCAAACCTACTACAGTATCAACACCAGATGTTATGAACATCTGGCAGATCAAAGCTGATGACTACTTGATAGTTCAGCGTGCCATGCGCATGCATTACGGCTTAGAACCGGGACTTCAACGACGTTTTGAACGTCATGGAGCATATGAGATGTTGCAGGAGTTGAAGTTAATATTTCAAGAAAATGCTCAGATTGAGAGATATGAAGTCTCTAATAAGTTCTACAGCTGCAAGATGGAGGAGAATAGTTCTGCCGGTGAACATATACTCAGAATGTCTAGGTATAACAATCACTTGATTCAAACGGGAGTTAATCTTCCGGATGATAGCGTCATTGACAGAATTCTTCAATCACTGCCACCAAGCTACAAGAGCTCCGTGATGAACTATAATATGCAAGGCATGGATAAGACAATTCCCGAGCTCTTCACAATGCTAAAGGCTCCGGAGGTAGAAATCAAGAAAGAGCATCAAGTGTTGATGGTCAACAAGTCCACTAGTTTCAAGAAAAATGGCAAATGGAAGAAGAAGGGGAACTTCAAGAAGAACAACAAACAAGTTGCTGCTCAAGAGAAGAAACCCAAGTCTGGACCTAAGCCTGAGACTGAGTGCTTCTACTGCAAGCAGACTGGTCATTGGAAACGGAACTTCCCCAAGTATTTGGCAGATAAGAAGGATGGCAAGGTGAACAAAGGTATATGTGATATACATGTTATTGATGTGTACCTTACTAATGCTCACAGTAGCACCTAGTTATTTGATACTGGTTCTGTTGCTAATATTTGCAACTCAAAACAGGGGATACATATTAAGCGAAGATTGGCTAAGGATGAGGTGACAATGCGCATGGGAAATGATTCCAAAGTCGATGTGATCGCGGTCGGCACGCTACCTCTACATCTACCTTCAGGATTAGTTTTAGACCTAAATAATTGTTATTTGGTGCCAATGTTGAGCATGAACATTATATCTGGATCTTGTTTGATGCGAGACGGTTATTCATTTAAATCCGAGAATAATGGTTGTTCAATTTATATGAGTAATATCTTTTATGGTCATGCACCCTTGAAGAGTGGTCTATTTATATTAAATCTCGATAGTAGTGATACACATATTCATTATATTGAAGCCAAAAGATGCAGAGTTGATAATGATAGTGCAACTTATTTGTGGCACTTCCGTTTAGGTCATATTGGTATAAAGCGCATGAAGAAACTCCATACTGATGGACTTTTGGAATCACTTGATTATGAATCACTTGGTACTTGCGAACCATGCCTCATGGGCAAGATGACTAAAACGCCGTTCTCCGGAACAATGGACCGAGCAACAGATTTGTTGGAGATCATACATACTGATGTATATGGTCCGATGAATATTGAAGCTTGCGGCGGGTATCGTTATTTTCTCACCTTTATAGATGATTTAAGAAAATATGGGTATACCTACTTAATGAAACATAACTCTGAAACATTTGAAAAGTTCAAAGAATTTCAGAGTGAAGTGGAAAATCATCGTAACAAGAAAATAAAGTTTCTACGATCTGATCATGGAGGAGAATATTTGAGTTACGAGTTTGGTCTACATTTGAAACAATGGGGAATAGTTTCGCAACTCACGCCACCCGGAACACCACAGCGTAATGGTGTGTCCCAACGCCGTAATCGTACTTTACTAGATATGGTGCGATCTATGATGTCTCTTAGTGATTTACCGCTATCATTTTCGGGTTATGCTTTAGAGACGGCTGCATTCACGTTAAATAGGGCACCATCAAAATCCGTTGAGACGATGCCTTATGAACTGTGGTTTGGTAAGAAACCAAAGTTGTCGTTTCTTAAAGTTTGGGGCTGTGATGCTTATGTGAAAAAACTTCAACCTGATAAGCTCGAACCCAAATCGGAGAAATGTGTCTTCATAGGATACCCAAAGGAAACTGTTGGGTACACCTTCTATCACAGATCTGAAGGCAAGACTTTTGTTGCTAAATTTGGATCCTTTCTAGAGAAGGAGTTTCTCTCGATAGAAGTGAGTGGGAGGAAAGTAGAACCTGATGAGGTAACTGTACCTGCTCCCTTATTGGAAAGTAGTTCATCACAAAAACTGGTTCTTGTGACACCTACACCGATTAGTGAGGAAGTTAATGATGATGATCATGAAACTTCAGATCAAGTTACTACCGAAACTCTTAGGTCAACCAGAGTAAGATCCACACCAGAGTGGTACGGTAATCCTGTTCTAGAGGTCATGTTACTAGACCATAACGAACCTATGAACTATGAGGAAGCGATGATGAGCCCAGATTCCGCTAAATGGCTTGAGGCCATGAAATTTGAGATGGGATCCATGTGTGAGAACAAAGTGTGGACTTTGGTTGACTTGCCCGATGATCGGCAAGCCATCGAGAATAAATGGATAATGTTACTGTCTACAAAGCTCGACTTGTTGCAAAAGTTTTTCCACAAGTTCAAGGAGTTGACTATGATGAGACCTTCTCACCCGTAGCGATGCTTAAGTCCGTCCGAATCATGTTAGCAATTGCCGCATTTTATGATTATGAAATTTGGCAAATGGATGTAAAGAATGCATTCCTGAATGGATTTCTGGAAGAAGAGTTGTATATGATGCAACCTGAAGGTTTTATCAATCCAAAGGTGCTAACAAAGTGTGCAAGCTCCAGCGATCCATTTATGGACTGGTGCAAGCCTCTCGGAGTTGGAATAAACACTTTGATAGTGTGATCAAAGGATATGGTTTTATACAAACTTTTGGAGAAGCCTGTATTTACAAGAAAGTGAGTGGGAGATCTGTAGAATTTCTAATCTTATATGTGGATGACATATTGTTGATTGGAATTTATATAGAATTTATGGATAGCATAAAAGGATACTTGAATAAGAGTTTTTCAATGAAGGACCTCGGTGAAGCTGCTTACATATTGGGCATCAAGATCTATAGAGATAGGTCAAGACGCTTAATTGGACTTTCACAAAGCACATACCTTGACAAAGTTTTGAAGAAGTTCGAAATGGATCAAGCAAAGAAACGGTTCTTGCCTGTGTTACAAGGTGTGAAATTGAGTAAGACTCAATGCCCGACCACTGCAGAAGATAGAGAAAATGAAAGATGGTCCCTATGCTTCAGCCATAGGCTCTATCATGTATGCAATGTTGTTTAACAGACCTGATGTGTGCCTGCTATTAGTTTAGCAGGGAGGTACCAAAGTAATCCAGGAGTGGATCACTGGACAGCAGTCAAGAACATCCTGAAATACCTGAAAAGGACTAAGGATATGTTTCTCGTTTATGGAGGTTACAAAGAGCTCATCGTAAATGGTTACGTTGATGCAAGCTTTGACACTGATCCGGATGATTCTAAATCGCAAACCAGATATGTGTTTATATTAAATGGTGGAGCTGTCAGTTGGAGCAGTTCTAAACAAAGTGTCGTCGTGGGATCTACGTGTGAAGCGGAGAACATTGCTGCTTCGGAAGCAGCAAATTAAGGAGTCTGGATGAAGGAGTTCATATCCGATCTAGGTGTCATACCTAATGCATCGGGACCAATGAAAATCTTTTGTGACAATACTGGAGCAATTGCCTTGGCAAAGGAATCCAGATTTCACAAGAGAACCAAGCACATCAAGAGACGCTTCAACTCCATCCGGGATCATGTCCAAGTGGGAGACCTAGAGATTTGCAAGATACATACAGATCTGAATGTTGCACACCCGTTGACTCAGCCTCTCTCACGAGCAAAACATGATCAACACCAAGACTCCATGGGTGTTAGAATCATTGTTGTGTAATCTAGATTATTGACTCTAGTGCAAGTGGGAGACTGAAGGAAATATGCCCTAGAGGCATTAATAAAGTTATTACTTATTTCCTTATATCATGATAAATGTTTATTATTCATGCTAGAATTGTATTAACCGGAAACATGATACATGTGTGAATACATAGACAAATAGAGTGTCACTAGTATGCCTCTACTTGACTAGCTCGTTAATCAAAGACGGTTATGTTTCCTAGCGATAGACATGAGTTGTCATTTGATTAACGGGATCACATCATGATGATAATGATGTGATTGACTTGACCCATTCTGGTAGCTTAGCACTTGATCGTTTAGTATGTTTCTATTGCTTTCTTCATGACTTATACATGTTCCTATGACTACGAGATTATGCAACACCCGTTTACCGAAGGAACACTTTGTGTGCTACCAAATGTCACAACGTAACTGGGTGATTATAAAGGTGCTCTACAGGTGTCTCCTATGGTACTTGTTGGGTTGGCGTATTTTGAAAATTAGGATTTGTCACTCCGATGGTCGGAGAGGTATCTCTGGGCCCACTCGGTAATGCACATCACTGTTAGCCTTGCAAGCATTGTAACTAATAAGTTAGTTGCGGTATGATGTATTATGGAATGAGTAAAGAGACTTGCCGGTAACGAGATTGAATTAGGTATTGAGATACCGACGATCGAATCTCGGGCAAGTAACATACCGATGATAAAGGGAACAACGTATGTTGTTATGCGGTTTGATCGATAAAGATCTTCGTAGAATATGTAGGAGCCAATATGAGCATCCAGGTTCCGCTATTGGTTATTGACCGGAGACATGTCTCAGTCATGTCTACATAGTTCTCGAACCCGTAGGGTCCGCACGCTTAAAGTTTCGGTGACGATTGTATTATGAGTTTTTGTATTTTGATGTACCGAAGATAGTTCGGAGTCCCAGATGTGATCATGGACAAGACGACGAGTCTCGAAATGGTCGAGACATAAATATCGATATATTGGACGACTATTTTCGGACACCGGAATGGCTTCGGGGAGTTTCGGACATATACCGGAGTACCGGGGGGTTACCGGAACCCCCCGAGGAGTTTAATGGGCCAAGATGGGCTTTTGTGGAGAAGAGGAGGGGCGGCTAGGGCAGGCCGCACGCCCCCTCCCCCTCTAGTCCGAATTGGACAAGGAGGGGGGCGGCACCCCCCTTTCCTTCCTCTCTCTCCTTCCCTTCCTTTCCCCTCTTACTCCAACTAGGAAAAGAGGGAGTCTTAGTCCCGGTGGGAGTAGGACTCCTCCCTGGCGCGCCCTCCCTTGGCCGGCTGCCTCCTCCCCCCCAGTCCTTTATATATGGGGCAGGGGCACCTCTAGACACAACAATTGATCTCCTGATATCTTAGCCGTGTGCGGTGCCGCCCTCCACCATATTCCACCTCGATCATATCGTAGCGGTGCTTAGGCGAAGCCCTGTGTCAGTAGCAACATCATCACCGTCACCACGCCGTCGTGCTGACAGAACTCTCCCGTGAAGCTCTGCTGGATCGGAGTTCATGGGACGTCATCGAGCTGAATGTGTGCTAAACTCGGAGGTGCCGTATGTTCGGTACTTGGATCGGTCGGATCGTGAAGACGTACGACTACATCAACCGTGTTGTGCTAATGCTTCCGCTTTCGGTCTACGAGGGTACGTAGACAACACTCTCCCTTTCGTTGCTATGCATCACCATGATCCTATTTGTGCGTAGGAATTTTTTTGAATTTACTACGTTCCTCAACAACATTGCCATAGGACGCATTGGCGAAGTTTATCACAAGGATCTTAAGGACACCATCTACCAAATATGTGGGCACCGAGATGAGCAATGGGAGATGATCAGCTCCAGGAAGGACAGGTCCATTGCAGCTTACATCCACGAGTTAAACCAGCACATTCGACACCAGGAAAACCAAATGTGCGCAAGCATGATAGACTTGAAGAAATTGATGACTAGGAACATGGAGCTACAAGAAGAACTCAAGTCTACCTGTGACGGATACGTGGAGGAAATCACAATACTAGTGGAGATGAATGACGACCTGACAAGGAAGCTAGGAGTATTCATGGGAGACCCTGCGCCATGAGGAGATGACGACCATCCCAAGGACTACATCATCATTGACGACACCGACTCCAACCCCAGTGATGATGATTCTGAAGACGAAGCTGGAGCAGATATCATAGAGTCTTCTACCGATCAAAATTTCTAGTAGACCACCATATTATTAGTAGTATTTTCCGCATGTACATATTAGTAGTTCGAGCACTGTAACAATAGTTAGATCGATTGTATTCCCTTGCTTGAAATTGTTTTGGAGTGATATGTTTGTGTTTGTCTCATGTGCATATGGGTAGTGTTTTCTCACTAGACCTCATTCTATTCTAATTCTCTCCCCTCTAAACCCATCAGATGCCTCCGAGACATCACCCCAGATTTGCTTTCCCACCAGAGCTCACTCAATTGATCCAACATCAGAATACACTGATGCAGTTGCTAGTTCAGAATCAAGGCAACAACAACAACAATAACAACAACCCACCTCCACCACCAGTTGACAACTTAGCCTGTTTCCTGAGGTTACAATCGCCGGTGTTTTCTAGTAGCACCGAGCCCATGGTTGCATATGACTGGCTACACAGGATTGGAAGGGAGTTGACCACTGCAGGTTGCACAGATCCTGAGAAGGTGCGTTTTTTCGGCACACCAATTGGATGGACCTGCAGACTCATGGTGGGAGAATTACACAGCCACCTTCCCTATAGCCAATGTTACTTGGGAGCAGTTTCAGCAAACATTCCGCACTGCTAATGTTTCAACTAGAGCTATGAGCATGAAGAATCATGAGTTTCGCAACTAACGCCAGGGCAACCGTACTGTAGGGAAGTATGTGGAGGAGTTTAGCAAGTTAGTTCGCTATGCCTCGGATGATGTGGCCACAGATGTCGTGACGCAAGAGAAGTTTATGGAAGGGATGAATGATGAGATGAGTGTGCAGTTGATTGTGGCAACATTTAACAACTACCAGGAATTGGTGGATAAGGCCCTCATGATTGAAGGAAAGCAGCAGCAAATTGAGAGCCGCAAAAGGAAGTATGGACAAGGGAAGTACAATTCAGGAGCTCAGCAGAAGCCTCGTTTCGCCCTGAACTTGGGAGGATTTACCCATAAACATGGAGGCCATACCCATAATGGAGGAATTTTGCATAACCACAGTGGCCCCAAAAATGGAAACGGGAATGGAGCAGGCAGCAACTAGAACCGCTCTAACCCATGCATGCACGCCAAGAAGGATTTAAGTCACATCACTTGTTTCAAGTGCGGGAAGACTGGACACTATGCCACCGAGTGTTTTGAAGCAAAGAATGGAAATGGCAATGGAAGCTCTAGGAAGAAGCCCAACCCTTTCAATAGGGGACAGGTGAACCACATGAACGTGGAGGAGGTTGAAGAGAAGCCCGATGCAGTAATAGGTAAGTTTTTGGTTAAGTCATTTACTGCAATTGTTCTTTTTGATACTATTGCATCGCATTCATACATTTCAAGGGGATTTGTGGATAAGTATAAGTTGCCCACCAAAGTTCTTAGGACACCTATGTTAGTAAGCTCGCCAGGAGCAGAGCATATGGCAAGCGAAGGATGTTTTCAGGTGCCATTAACCATATGTAGGCATATTTTCCCCTCCGACTTGATAATTTTGGAGTCACGAGGATTGGATGTGATATTGGGAATGGATTGGCTATCGATGTATGGAGGAAACATCGATTGCACCAGTAAGTCAATTCTACTTACCACAGTGGAGGGACAAAGGATTAAGTATGTATCCGGGCATACACCAAACAGGACCCACGTAAATTCTCTCACGGGAGTTGTTCAGGAGGAAGTTCCTATAGTTATGGATTACTCAGATGTATTTCTAGAGGAGCTACCAGGCATGCCGCCGGATAGAGACATTGAGTTTTTGATAGAGCTGTTGCCAGGCACTGGACCAATATCGAAGAGAACATACCAGATGCCCGCGAATGATCTGGAGGAGATTAAGAAACAGATTGAGGAGTTATTGGAGAAAGGTTACATTCACCGAAGTTCATCACCATGGGGAGCCCTAGTGCTCTTGGTTGAGAAGAAGGATAAATCCTTGAGAATGGTTGTTGACTATCGTGCATTGAATGAAGTGACGATCAAGAACAAGTACCCACTGCCGATGATCAATGATTTGTTTGACCAGCTGCAAGGAGCTAAAGTATTTTCCAAGATCGATCTTCGATCAGGATACCACCAGCTGAAGATCCGAGAACAGGATATACCTAAGAAAGCCTTCACCACAAGGTACGAGCTATATGAGTACACGGTTATGTCATTTGGATTGACTAACGCCCCTGCCTATTTCATGAGTATGATGAATAAGGTTTTCATGGAGTTCTTGGATAAATTTGTTGTGGTATTCATTGATGACATATTGGTATACTCGAAGAATGAAGAGGAACACAAGGAGCATTTGCGATTAGTTCTTGAGAAGCTCAGGGAACATCAGTTATATGCCAAGTTCAACAAATGTGAGTTTGGTTGAAGGAAGTTGGATTCCTTGGGCATGTTACATCAAGAGAAGGTATAGCTGTAGACCCTACTAAGGTTCAGTCAATCACTGAGTGGTTGGCACCCACCTCACTTGGAGAGATCCGCAGTTTTCTTGGACTCGCGGGATATTATCGGAGCTTCATTGAGAATTTCTCTAAGATTGCGAAGCCTATGACGGACTTGTTGAAGAAGGACACCAAGTTCAAATGGACAGATGAATGTGAGGCAAGTTTCCAAGAGTTGAAGAAATGTTTGGTTACAGCCCCAATACTGATTCTGCTAGATATACGCAAGGATCTCCAAGTGTATTGCGACGCATCTCGCTTAGGACTTGGAAGCGTACTTACGCAAGATGGAAGAGTTGTTTCGTATGCCTCACGTCAGCTTCGACCGCAGAAGTTGAATGATGCCACACATGATTTGGAGTTAGCAGCTATAGTTTATGCACTCAAGACCTAGAGACATTTTCTTATTGGAAATCAGTGTGATGTGTACACGGATCATAAGAGTTTGAAGTACATTTTCACACAGAAGGAGCTGAATCTCAGGCAAAGGAGATGGTTGGAGCTCATAAAGGATTATGATTTGAAGTTGCACGATCATCTAGGCAAGGCTAATGTTGTACCAGACGCCTTGAGCCGGAAGAGTTACACCAATACCCTCACAAGAGGAGGATTTCAAAAGGACTTAACCAAAGATCTCAGGGGACTATGTTTGGAGATAGTCCCTAGAGGATTTGTTGCAGCATTAGAAATTCAATCGACACTATTGGGGAAAATTCGAGAAGCTTAGAAGGATGATAAGGAAATTGTCGAGATAAAGGAGAAAATGAGCAAAGGAAAAGCAAAGAGTTTTCGTGAGGATGAGCACGGCACATTATGGTTTGAGGACCGTGTTTATGTACCCAATAATGCAGAGATCAGGAAGTTGATACTTTAGGAAGCTCATGACTCGCCATACTCGATACACGCTAGAAACAACAAGATGTATTTGGATTTGAAGGAGCGTTTCTGGTGGACTGGTATGAAGAAGGATATTGCCGAGTATGTAGTCGTATGTGATGTATTGTTAGGACCCCGATTCTAAGTCACACTGATCTAGCTTGTAACACCTCATATCACTTTGTGGCCTCACGCACGGTATTCCCACGGGTGTCGCCATACCATGGCTCGGGACCATTTGCGCCTTTTGGCTCACGTATATGATGGTGTCGCTAGCATCTATATGACAGAGAACCCGGGCTGACATGAGTAGTCATGAACCCAAAGTGGCACTAACTTATGGGGACAGGCATACATGAATCAACCTCGAGCATGTCGGTCAACAGCATATGAATCTGGGCTGTAGCAACTGGGCTAATAGGACTCGAGGAACCCGGGCTGTAGAAGGCTAACAAGACTCCGGATGTCTCCGTGTGACATTTCCCCAAAGGGACAGACACAGGAACGAAGTGAATCACA
This sequence comes from Triticum urartu, assembly GCF_003073215.2. NCBI lineage: Eukaryota > Viridiplantae > Streptophyta > Magnoliopsida > Poales > Poaceae > Triticum > Triticum urartu. The sequence goes on along the minus strand of NC_053022.1, from coordinate 408,128,908 downwards.
TGCCGGCCAGTCAAGTGTTCCGAAGCAATAGTGCTAGGCTAGCAGGACTCCGGTGAACCGGGCTGTAGCGGACTACTATGGCTCATGAAAGCACAAGACTACATTTCCCCATAAGAGAGGCTACCAAGGATAAACAACTAGGTTGTCGGATCCCACACATACCAAGCATTTCAATCATACACACAATATGCTCGATATGTGTAAATACAACATGGCATCACAACAAAACTCTACGAATCAAAGTTATCATTCATCAGGTTCCGAGGAGTGAGATATTACAAACTTGGGTCTCATGACCCAACATTCAGAGCATACAAGTCAAAGAACATGCGGAAGTTTAACATGTCTGAGTACAGACATCTACAAATGAAAAAGGCTGAGAAGCCTAACTATCTACCAGATCCTGCCGAGGGCACAAGATCATAGTTGAGGTATTAAGCTAACCGCCGAGGTTCACACGGAACTACTAGCGAGAATGACATCTCTGAAAAACATAAAATAGGCAAACGTGAGTACAAATGTACCCAGCAAGACTTATATCAGAACTAGCTACATATGCATCAGTATCAACAAAGGGGGTGGTGGAGTTTAACTGCTGCAAGCCAACATTGACTCAGTGGCTATCCTATACTACGATTGCAAGTAACTCTTTTGAGGTGGCGCACACGAGTCCAAATATTCACCAATCAATACACCACTATGGATCCGCTCCCGTCTCCTTACGAGAACGCCATCCATAGCACTCACGCTTATCTTGCGCATTTTAGAGTATCCACTTTCACTTGTCTATGAACTGTATAGGCAACCAAGTAGTCCTTTACCGCAGACGCGGCTATTCGAATAGATGATGTTAACCCTGCATGGGTGTACTTCTTGATACACGCCCTCACTACTTACCATCGTTTACACGACATGTACTCGGTAACCTTCAAGCGGAAGCCCAATGAGGGCGTGGGCCACGGCCTACCTAAACACTCAAGTATCTAGTCCAGGTTTATCACCTTTCCAGGTTCCATCCGCAGGGAGTCCGGCTGAGGTTTCCACATACGGCCCCGAATGACGTGTACAAGGTTCCGAGACACCAAACGGGCGCCTGGTATACCTGGCCACGGTGTATCTACCGCATCATAGCCCACCCCTAGGGTCAGCGCTACGCATGGCCGCCAACACATATCCTATAAACACAAGAAACTAGTTGCATGTCCTGTACAGAAGACTAGGGTGGTTAAGAAGCCGAGAGGGTCATTGGTTCTTAAATCACACATACAGATCTCGGTGCTTAAGGACGGTTCCAATGAAACAACCCACCATGTACTCCTACATGGCCTCTCATCGATATCTTTACCAAAATCGTGTTCACACACATAGCTCACACACAGTAGGACATGTTCATCACCATTCCAATCCATCCCCGATGAATCAGACCTGACTCAACTCTAAGCAGTAGCATGCATGACAAACAAGCATGAATGAGTAGGCACATCAGGGCTCAAACAACTCCTACTCATGCTAGTGGGTTTCATCAATTTACTTTGGCAATGACAGGTCATGTAGAGGAAAAGGGTTCAACTACCGTAGCATGTAACAGTTGAATCGTTGTTGTCCTAATGCAGTAAAAGAGAGTAGGAGCGATAGAGTGGGATTGTATCGGAATGAACAAGGTGGTTTTTGCTTGCCTGGCACTTCTAAAGATAGTATAGCTCTTCAACGGTGTCATCAAACTCATCGTCGGCGCCACGTCTATCGAGAGGGGACAACCACCGGCAAACAAGACGGAACGCAATCAATGCAATGCACAACATGATGCATGATCATGACATGTCAATATGCTATGATTTGAGCTAATGCAGCTAAGAACAGAAGGGTTTGAGTTGATTTGAACCAAGGGTTCAAATTCAAAATCAAACTAAGAACTTATAAGGTGCATTATCATGTTTTGAACTAAACAGTGAGGTTAAGTTGTTTAAACTTGCATGAAACCAGTACAGATGGATAGATTGGATTTTTCTGATCATTTTTCATATATAAATCTTTTCAAACAGAGTTATAGATTATTTTCTATGATTTTTAGAAGTTTTGGTTATTTTTATGAAATAAATAAATCATTTATGATTTATTTAAATTCCAGAAATGGATTACTGCATCAGCATAGGGTCAGCATGACGTCAGCAAGTCAAAGGCGCCAGCCCAGGTCAAACTTGACGGCCGGGACCCACTTGTCAGTGAAGCAACTAATTAACAGGGTTAAGTTAATGCTAACTAAACTGTCAGTGGGGCCTGTGCCCACGAGTTAGTGACTTAGTTGGTTAACTAAAAGTAAATTAGCACTAAGCTAAAATTAGCAGGGCTCTGGGCCCATCTGTCATTGACCCAGGGGAGTCAAACAGGGGTCAAACCCTGCTCAGCGGGGTCAACCCTGCCGGCGACTCGACGCCGGCGTAAGCAGAGGCGGCGGCGTTCGTCGTTCCGGTGATTCCGGCGACGGGCGCAAGCGAGGCTGGTCCCGTTGGAACGGCCATGACGCGGCGCGTCCAACGGTGGCTGTGTCTTCAGCTAGGGTGGCCGGTAGCGACGGCGAGGAGCTCGACCGCGGTGGCCGGAACTCGGGCGTGAGCGCGGGTAGTGCCGAGGTGCGCGAGCTAGCGAGCTGAGGCGCTAGCGAGGGCCTACACAATGCGTTGAGTGTGTTGGACGCGTCGGGCGGACCATTTGGTCGCCGTAGTCGTGTAGGCGGTGAGCGCAGGCGGCGGCGGGTTCCGGCGTAGGCGGTCCGGTGGCTACGGCGGCCTACGAGGAAGAAGAGAGGGATGGACGGGGTCAGAGGCTCACGGCGAGTCGGACGAGGAGGTCAGCGAGCTCGGAGACGATACAGAGCAGTTGGGGCGGCAAGGAGGATCTCTGGCAACCCGAGGAGGAAGAAGGGGTCGGGGACGATGCTTCAAGGCGTCCTGCATTGCGTAGCTCAGCGAGGAGGTCGAGGACGACACGGCGGAGCTTCTGGACCGCTCGAGAGGACGAGGGACAGGCGATGGCCGTGGTGGGGCGAATGGCGGCGGCGGGCGTGCTCGGGTGTGCTGCAGGGAGAGAGCAGATGAGGGGAGAGGAGCACGGGGAAAGTGCGAGGCGGCCTGGGAGGTTGTGTGGCGTCTCGAGCCAGGCTCCAGCATCGGCGGAAGCAGGAGGTCGCTCGGGCGCGTGCCGGCGTGCGGCGACCACGCGCGCGGCATCCTACTGGCGCGGGGAGGAAGATGCCCCTGCCCCTGGTGGGCTGGGCTGTCTTACCGGGCCGCCAGCTGGCCAGGTAAGTGGGCTGCCAGGTCAGTTTCTCTCTCTATCTCTCTTTTATTTTCTGTTTTCTGTTTCTGTCTTTGTTTCTGGATTTAGTAAAAGATACTAAATCATTAAATATAATCCTGAAATAAATTGTGGGCACTGTTGGAATTATTTCCAGCAGCCCACAACCACTTCCAGAATTATTTGGGCATTTTAATTATTTATAGCAATTAAATGCCCAAATTCAAATACTCTATGAGTTCATTCAAAAATACAAATTGATCTAGAAAAATGTGCACCATTTTTGTCAGAGGTGCTGGACCAATTCAGAAATGATGAACATTTCTAAAGAGCATTTTGGGTTCAATGAAAAGATTTAAGTTTGAACATAGTTGAGTTTCATTTGCTACTAGGGTTTATCAGTCCCCATTTCAAATTAAAGAAGTAATTTAGACATGATGCGTGGATGCTTGTGCCACTAATTGCAAACAATGCTAGGGCTGTGACAACTCACCCCCACTAAACAAGAATCTCGACCGAGATTCAGGTGTAGGGTAAGATGAAAGGGAAACGCAAACTAACACAATTTTCACGATCCAGGTTGCATTTTGTAAGAACGTTGATTCGTCACCATCTTTGTCTCGACGTCTTGCTCTGAGAACTCCAACCAACATGACAACGAGAGGAAATTGAAAAACTCTATAAGGATCAATCTTCTCGACGATCGATCAACCGATAATCAACTCGCGGAATGAGACATTGAAACATCTCTCGAGCTGAGACATGAAACATACATCCAGGGGGGTGGAGTGTAATAGATGACTAAGGTTCACTAGGTAGACAACAATTTCATGCTTAAGAAGGTGGTGAATAGTTGTCAACGTAGTTTGGAGTTGAGTTGCCATGATACCATAACGAGACATCCCAGAGGAAGGTGACTCGAAAAAATATTCCCTTAAGTGGCAAAAAGAATTACTTTTGATTCCGAGATCATTGAAACTCTTTATACCAGCCTAAGGCAAATCACAACAATCGTTTGGTAGAGTACGAAGGGATGGCATACCCGGACTAGAATGGATGATGTGGACTACCTTGTTGAAGACAACGCAAGGGATGATTTTTTATTATCATCGGAAATGGATGGAACCCGTGGTAGGACCACTTTGAAGATGATCCTGATCAGTAATTACTGAGAAGGGTAGTCCATAGTAGGATGACACAATGGCGGTGCAAGCTGGGAAGAAAATGCAAATGCTAGGAATGATTCTAGTAACTGGGGAGAAACCCAACAGTAGAGAGAGATTCCACAATGGGAAAGGTTATAGCATAAGCAAGGAAACTGAGAGCGGATCCTAATTAATTCCGACGATAAATCCTAGTGATTGCGCATGCTCTCAAGAACTTGAGCATTCCCATATTCAACAAGTTTTAACAATATCCGTGTCAAGAATCCTGGCAACACAACATACTACCATGATGAATAATGGTGGAGGATGCAGATTTAAAGAAAGATAACACTTTCTCAGATTTCACCTTAGCCGGTAACACCTCATATCACTTTGTGGCCTCACGCACGGTATTCCCACGGGTGTCGCCTTACCATGGCCCAGGACCGTTTGCGCCTTTTGGCTCACGTATATGATAGTGTCGCTAGCATCCATATGACAGAGAACCCGGGCCGACATGGCTAGTCGCTAACCCAAAGCGGCACTAACCTAAGGGGACAGGCATACATGAATCACATCAAGCATGTCAGTCAGCAGCGTGTGAATCCGGGCTGTAGCACTGGTCTAACAGGACTCCGGGAACCCGGGCTGTAGCAGGCTAGGCAGGACTCCGGATGTCACCGTGTGACATTTCCCCAAAGGGACAGACACAGGAACACAGTGAAACACATGCCGGCTAGTCAAGTGTCTTGAGCAGTAGTGCTGGGCTAGCAGGACTCCAGTGAACCGGGCTGTAGCGGACTACTATGGCTCATGGTAGCACTAGACTACATTTCCCCATAAGAGAGGCTGCCAAGGATAAACAACTAGATTGTTGGATCCCATACATACCAAGCATTTCAATCATACACACAATATGCTCGATATGTGTAACACAACATGGCATCACAACATAACTCTACAACTCAAGTATTTATTCATTAGGCTCCGAGGAGCGAGATATTACAAACATGGGTTTCCCGACCCAACAATCATAGCATACAATTCAAGGCACAAACAGAAGCTTAACATGTCTGAGTACAGACATCTACAAAGAAAAAGGCTAAGAAGCCTGACTATCTACCAGATCCTGTTGAGGGCACAAGATCGTAGGTGAGGTATCAAGCTAAACGTCGAAGTCCACATGGAACTACTAGCGAGACTGACGTCTCTCTGCAAAACATAAAATAGGCAAACGTGAGTACAAATGTACTCAGCAAGACTTACATCAGAAGTAGCTACATATGCATCGGTATCAACAAGGGGGGGTGGTGGAGTTTAACTGCAGCAAGCCAGCTTTGACTCAGTGGCTAACCTGAACTACGACTGCAAGCAACTCTTTTGAGGTGGCGCACACTAGTCCACATATTCACCATTCAATACACCACTATGGATCCGCTCCCATCTCCCTACGAGAAGGCCATCCATAGCACTCACACTTATCTTGCGAGTTTTAGAGTATCCACTTTCACTTGTCTATGAACTGTTATAGGCAACCCAGAAGTCCATTACCGCGGACACGGCTATTCGAATAGATGATCTTAACCATGCATGGGTGTACTTCTTCACACACGCTCTCACCACTTACCGCCGTTTACACGACATGTACTCGGCAACCTTCAAGTGGAAGCCCAACGAGGGTGTCGGCCACGGCCTACCTAAACACTCAAGTCTCTAGTCCAGGTTTATCGCCTATCTAGGTTCCATCCGCAGGGAGTCCGGCCGAGGTTTCCACATACGGCCTCGGACGATGTGTACAGGGTTCCGAGACACCAAACGGGCGCCCAGCATGCCCGGCCACGGTGTATCTACCGCATCATAACCCACCCCTAGGGTCAGAGCTACGCACAGCCGCCAACACATATCCTATAAACACCAAAAACTAGCACTACTAGGGAAAAGCCTATACACAGAATTTTACCAGTAGCGCTGTACAAAATAAACCGCGCTACTGCTATGACTTTAGCAGTAGCGCGTACTAGCAAAAAGCGCTGCTGCTACGTTTGAACTGGGCGCACATGGCTAGCCCAACCTAGCAGTAGCGCGTATAATGGCCCAGCGCTACTGCTAATCTCCTTTGCTGCAACGCGCTTAAGTGTAAAGCGCTGCTGCTAACGGAAATAAAATAAAGTGAAAAAAGGCAAAAAAAGGAGAAAGTAATAGCAGTAGCGGGTTTCAGTAAATGCGCTATAGCTAACTTAGCTATAGCGCGTTTCCGGAAACGCGCTACCGTTACATTTCACTTAAACAGCGGTTTCCCTCACCCCGCCCCCCGGCCACCAATTCTTCCCCAAATCGTCCCTCACCCTCGCCGCCGTCTCCTCACCGCCGCCGCCCGAGGCCGCCCTCCGCCTCGCCGCCGCCGCCCAAGGCCGCCCTCAGCCTCACTGCCGCCGCCCGAGGCCGCCCTCAGCCTCACCGCGGCCGCCCGAGGCCGCCCTCAGCCTCACAGCCGCCGCCCAAGGCCGCCCTCCATGTCACCGTCGGCGCCCTCCACCTCACCGCCGCCCGAGCCCACCCAGGACCGCCCTTGCCCATACCCGAGCCCGCCCTCTCCGCCCCTGCCTCCATCACCGAGCACCTCCCCGCCACCGTCTCTCCCCTCTCTGTAAGTCCCCCCCCCCCCCCCCCCCCCCCTCCTTTTCTTTATTTTAGAGAAAAAAATTAGATGTTAATTAGATGTTTTTTAGTTAGGGCACTAGAGTTTTGCTAGGTTAATTAGGTTAGTAGTGCTGCTAGTAGTATTGGTACAGTAGGTTAATTAGGTGGTGTTAAATGAATAACCTAAATGAATGAAATTAGTAGTTAACTGAATTTTTTTTCCTTTCATCATTATAGAGCACTAAAGTTAACTGAATATTGTTCTATTAGTAGTTAAATGAATTTTCTTCCACACTTTGTTTTTGAATTAGCTTGCGAAATTTGGACATGTGGTTGCTCGTGTATATTTGGACACTATTTGCAGGGAATGATGCTTAGTGGCCCATGTTTTGCCGGAATGTTGATTCATTTATTTTCCGGCAAATTTCAGGTTCTCGATTTGTCCACTTTTTAGCAAAGCTCATGCTGAAATTTTCCGTCAATTTCGGCCTGACTTGTGCTACAAACTAGGACATATCGAGTGCCCGTGATTTGCCGCACCAGGAAGGAGTCAACATTCCTGCAAAACAATAGGCCTTTTTTATGTCATTATTCATTTTATTAGGTCTAGAATTAATTGACTAGATTTAGTCATAGGAAACATGGCTAGCAACGATGAAGGACAGGGTTCTGGTGATTGCGACAACGCCTACCGGGCGGCAGACGAATTTTTTAGCCTTACCGATGATCAACCGATGTTATTGCTGGGCCCACCGGTGGCATCGGGGACTGAGACCGACACGCAGACCGGTGCTGAGACTCAGACCGACATCGAGACCGGCGCTGAGACTGAGACCGGCGCTGCCTCGGGGAGCAGAGCCGGTGTAGAACCGAAAGCAAAGAGGCAACGGGTTCCTAACAAACTCAGGACTACTAGAGTGGTGGTCACGGAGGTGGATGACGACAATTTTGAGCCAACGGCGCCCGACGAAGCGCGTTGATGCTACGGCAATCAAATAGGCTGCATCGTACGGACAACCACCACCATCAACAATGAGAAACTACAGAAGATAGAAAATATGAGGAGCTCCCTCCTAAAGAAGTTTCACCAGATATTCTTATTCCCGGGCCGGAATGAGAAGGATTATAAAGATCCAGATGAGGACCCGGCAATGAAGAAGATAAACAAACACGCCATGACCAAGTTTAGCGATGCGTTGGCCGCCTGGAAAAATCGAGTGAAAGCAAGGATCATCGACAAGAAGGAACCCTACTCCAAGATTGTAAAGGATAATCCGGCAATCACGGAAGAGCAGTTTCAAATATTCAAGGAGGCTTGCGAGGCCGAAGATGCCAAAAAAAGTCTAAGTACATGAAGGGGCTTCAAGAGAGGAACATTGGGAGCCACCACCTCGGAAGTTGTGGTTACGGCGGAAAGATGTCCAAATGGGCCAAGGAGGATGCGGAAGCCGCGAGTCTGGCATCCCAGACCCCTTGGCGGAGTTCACCGTCCCGCAGGAGCGTGACGTCCTCAAGGCACGGCACCGTTGGGACCCAGTGAAAAAGGTTTACGAGACAACACCAGTCATTACGGAGTTCATGAGACTACTGGTAATTTTAGTTTCTGATCAATTCGACTGCACACATTAGTCATATTTGTAAACAATCGTTGTGCCTTTTGCCGAGAGAGCAGCACAGGATTGCGGCCGAAAGCGACTCACCGTCTGAGGCATTGGCGAGGCCCAAGTGGGACACTCCATTCAACCGGGCATTGAACATATTGAAACAACAACCGGTGGATACTCGACCATCGTATGGATGCGTGCACGGTGTCGGAGACGACGCCACGTGGAAGAAGTACTACCGTGAGACCACGGAGGAGAGAAAGGAAAGACGGAGGTTAAATGAAGAAAACTTCGACAAGAGGGTTGAGATTGTGGTTGAGAAGAAATCAACTGAGACAGTCGCAACAGCGGTAGCTGCCGCAAAACAGGTGGCTTTAGATATTTCTACTACCTTGGTTCCGGCCGTTTTCAATTGGACCAGGCAAAATCCAAAAAAAGATGCAGCGGACTTTCCCCTTGCTGACTTCTTGGCGGGGAGCATCTCGACTAGCGTTCCACCAGCACCTGCAGCTGCACCTGCTCCCGCACTGGCTCCCGCACCGACTCCCGCACTGGACGTGCTAGGCGGTGCTTCGTCTTTGGCTGAGCTCGACGCCCTCACGGTGTCTGTCACACCGGCCCCCTTCAATATAAATGTATAATCTCTCGTTTTCGTTGCCTTTCGGATGTCTCACGTCGCAGACTTTTCTTTGCAGGCCGACGAAACCCCGTGCACCATATTGTACACCATCGGCGACCAGAAGGTGGATGTGGGGAAGGCGACGATAATATAGCCGAGGGAACCATTGTTCCACAGCCGGCCGATCCCCCCGAATGTCTTCAAGGTTTTCGTGGCCAGTGTCAAACCGGGCCACGAGAATTTTCCTCCTCTAGTACTACTGGGGGATGACGATGAGACACCGGGGCGGCTTGGTGATTGTTGCAATGCTGGGTGGTTCCTGTTGTGGCCAAAGAGTCTGCTTCATCTGGAGGCGGCTGGGAGCACACCCACGAGCACGCAGCCTCAGCATGGTATGAACATCAACACCCCACCCACCCAATTATCGTCTGGTGTCGGGTTGGGTGATAGCGGACGGGGTAAGGAGGAGGCTCCATTAGTCGCTGATGACGTCGCCATGGATGAGGATGAGGACGACGATGGCGCTGCTGAATAGTATGTCTATACTGGCGCCTCCTCAGGGTTTGAGCGTCATGAGTCGGTGCCTGAATTGCCGTCTCAACATACTATGGACGACCTTCCGGTAGTAAAGAAGTTTAGGAAGAGAGCGAGGAAAGGCAAAAAAGCTGTTTCTATGATCCAGCCGCCTCAGCAGCGTCGGCTTCAGGACCGTATAGATATCCCCGGTGCGGATAAATGGCATATCCCCGGTCAACCAATCCTACCTGCAACAGCGCTACGGGCCAGATTCGGCGATCTAAAGAGACTTCGTGACGATGTGCTGCGGGTAGAGAAAGACCTCATCGCCTCGAAAGATCCAGGATACCCACTCTACGTGGTTAATGTTCCGCGGAAAATGTCATACGTCGACAGCTTCCCCGCGAATAAGTTCTTCCTCCGATTCGATTACATATTCAACATGTTTCACGTGAAGAAGATGGATTTTACGTTTGTCCGCCTTTATGCCTTGCACATGAACTACATCATCTGGGTTGAGCAGATATCTCATATCTGTGTCGCTGACCCGTACTACATGCACGAGGGCTTCTTGGGAGTCTGCGCAAATCACCGTGAATACGCGAGGGATTACATCGTCAGTTTCTTGCTCACCAATAAGGACAAGGGGGCAATTCTCGTGCCTTATCATCCCGTGTAAGTCATTTGCGCTGCTATCCTTCCTTCGCTTTCAATCATTCATTTGCACGGTGGAGGCTAATTAATTTGAGGACTTATTTTGTGCAGCGGCGGGCGCGCCGTCCTCATCATCCTCTACCCCCGATTCTCCCACGCTCTTTACTTGGACACGTCAAAGAACATTCACAAAAAGGATTACACCCACATCAAGGATGTTCTCGACAGTGCTATGTATCACTACCAATCACTGGGCGGAGAGGTCAGGGACAAGAAGATGAGGGGCGGCAGGGTCGCCTTCGGCCATAAGACCAACTTCTGTTGCATCCAGCAACCGGACGATTCTCTTAATGATGGATTCTATGTCCTACACCACATGCTGGAGTATAGACGGGATCACCAGAACCTTTGCATGGCACATTCTTCCAGCGATGCCCATATTCTGCAATGGGCAAAGGACATAGGAGATATCGAGGATCATCGACTTCGAGTTGAGTTCTATAACATCCAGCGCGAACTTGACCAAATCATCATGAAGGAGGTCGTCGGAAAAATAGGGATGTTCTACGGAGAAGGACAAATGTTGCGGGAAGATGTCCGAACATGGATAGCCTCTCAGTGTCTCGACCTGAAGCCTTTCACTAGGCTCGGGGACTATCTCCCTGACCTGGATGGATGGAACGACATGTTGGAGTGATTGTCGATATATGACAATGTGTCCGTTTAGTCCATACTTTCTGTATGACAAAACTTTGAGTTATGCACGGTGAAACTTTATTTGTGATGTAATTAAACCGTCCTCCTCCTCGACTAGCGAAAATCACTCTAGTTAGGGCATTTTGGGGTACGATGAACTTTGTTAGTTATGCTTATGATATGTTGTTTTTATTTTTGCCAAGTCTGTCTCTTTCTGTTGCTCAACTATATATGTTGCATATCATCGACTGATGTGATGATGCAGGTGCATAGATCATAGATGGCGAAGAAGTGCTATGCCAGGAGTATATATACGACAAGTGGCCGGAGTGTCAGGCCCTTCCGGTTTCCGAGCGACAGGCAGTAGTTAGTTTAGAGGTTCACGCTAATGCGAAAGAGGGATACGAAATCATGTTCTCAAAGTGATAGCTCTTCTCGCGTATATCATTGTTTAGATGGATGACGATGTATTTGCATATCATTCGAGACTTGTATCGCTATTTTCGAGATGATGACGAGAGACCACTTTGTGTTGGATGATGATTATGATGATGACATGATTTGATGAGACTAATTGTATGTATATGCTATGATTACATTGGTATGTGTATGATATGCTAAAGATTATTGTATAAAGCATATTCAAATACAAAACAAATACAAAACAAATATGCAGGAAAAAACTAATAAATAAACTAGTAGTAGCAAGGGGGGAAATTTAGCAGTAGCGCCGCATTGTCAGTACCGTGTCCCAGCAAACAGCGCTGCAGATAATATGAGTAGCGCCCTTCCCCAAAGAGCGCTACAGCTATTCATGTATAGCAGTAGCGTGGGACAACCAGCGCTACTGCTATACGTTAGTTGTAGCGCCTTATTAGTAGCGCCGGTGCCCGCGCTACTGCGAGGCCCAAAACCCTCGTTGCTGGTAGGCTTTTCCCTAGTAGTGTAGTTGCAACTCCTGGACAGAGGACAAGGGTGATCAAGAAGCCGAGAGGGTCCATTGGTTTCGGGCCCAATGCGTGGTAGTAACTATTTCATGGATCACAAACACAGAACTCAATTCCTGAGTACGGTTTCAATGAGACAACCCACCATGTACTCCTACATGGCCTCTCACCGCTACCTTTACCAAATCATGTTCACACACTTAGCTCTCAACAGTAGGACATGTTTACACACCTCCGATTCATCCCCGATGAATCAGACCTGACTCAACTCTAAGCAGTAGCAGGCATGACAAACAAACATGAATGAGTAGGCACATCAGGGCTCAAACAACTCCTACTCATGCTAGTGGGTTTCATCTATTTACTGTGGCAATGACAGGTCATGCAGAGGAAAGGGGTTCAACTACCGCAGCATGTAACAGTTGAATCGCTGTTGTCCTAAAGCAGTAAAAGAGAGCAGGAGCGAGAGAGTCAGATTGTATCAGAATGAACAAGGGGGTTTTCCTTGCCTGGCACTTCTGAAGATAGCATTGAGTCTTCATCAGTGTCAACGACCACAACGTCGAAACAACGTCTATCGAGAGGGGACAAAAACCGGCAACAGAGAAAGAAACACAATCAATGCAATGCACAATATGATGCATGATCATGACATGCCAATATGCTGTGGTTTGAGCTAATGCAACTAGCAACATGTTAAATGGAGTTGGTTTGAACCCTAGGTTCAAATTCAAACTCCATATGTGAGAGTTTAAATTCCATTTATGTGAATTGGCCTAAACAGCAGCCATAAGTTGTTCTAACATGCATGAAAATGCCATAAACAGATTCCTTGAATTTTTCTGATAATTTTTCATATATAAATTATTTCATTTGGAGTTACGGTTTAATTTCTATGTTTTTTTAAGTTAAAGTCATTTTCTGGAATTTCCTGAATTGTTTTAAAATAGAAATTAATTACTGCGTCTGCATGACATCGTCATGACGTCAGCAGGTCAACGGGGCACGATCCAGGTGAAACCTGACCAGTGGGACCCACTGGTCAGTGACCCAATGACATTTAGTGTCACAGACAGGTGGGTCCGGTCAACGGCCATGTCAGCGAGGTCAACGGTGACGCGTGGGGCCACTGCGTTTAGATTAATCTTAATCTATTTTTGTTAGCTGGTTAGTTAGGCAGCGGGGCCCGCATGTCAGTGAGCCGGGGGGTTAGTTAGTGGTTCAAATAGCCGCTAATGACGCGTCCACGTCATCATCGCCGGCGTTATAACCACCGGCGTAAACAGAGCATGGCGAGGTTGCTCGTCCGGCCAACTCCAACAACAAGAGGTCGCGTGGCCAGGCGCGTTGGAAGTGGCGCAACGAGGCGCGTCCGTTGGTGGCCTCGGGCGGCTCTCGGGTGGCGTGCAACGGCGGGGACGGAGAGTTGGGCGGCGGCCAGAGTACGGCGTCGATGGGGATCAGGTCTAGGGGATGAAATTAATAGAGAGGAGAGAGGGGAAATGACGGCGGCCTCACAGGGAGTAGAACTGGGGCTCGAAGAGCTCGGGGACGTTCGGCAGGCGACAGATCGATGGCGGCTCCCTCCGGTGGCTGACGTTGAAGACGAAGACGATGGCGAAGGAGCAGCGTGTCCCGAGCTCGCTTGCTTCGACGGATAGGCCCGCGACGTCTTGGCGGAGCGGTTTGACGGCTAGGGAGGCAAGGGGTGGCCTGTGGCCGCGAGGGCAGCGAGGGGCAGCGATGGTGGCGCTCGGCCGGTGAGAGAGAGAGAGAGAGCCAGGGGAGGGGAGAGGTTGCGGGTGAGGGAGAGAGAGAGGTCAGGGGGTCTTTGGGCGTCTCCAAACGTGGGATCAGGGAGAAGGACGGGCCTCCAGCGCAAAGCAGGAGTTGGCCGTAGCTGCGCGTGCGTCGACAAGCACCTGCTCCTACTGGCAGGAGGAAGACGACGCGGTGGGGGTAGGTGGGCTGGACCAGGTAGATGCGGGTAAGAGGCCCGATGGGCTTCCATTCTTCTTTTGTTTCTGTTTTGTTTTGTTTAATTGCCACTGAATTCAAATTCAAACAAATTTGAAAATAGTGCCAAAACTCCCCTGGATAATTTTATGTCACTTAAGGTCTACTCCTCATATACATAAAATGTCTCAGGGCATTTGAAAATATATTCATTATACATTATGAATATAACTCCAAATTCAAATAGAATATTGATTTAAAATCAGAGCCCAAATAATCCCTTAGAAATGTTCCAAAATTTTGGTTTGATTTATAACTCTTGCCAAAATTGTCAGAGCTATTTCTAGGGCATTTTGGATTTACTGATTGCAATTTTAGGGTTTCTTGCCCTTTTATTAAAATGATTTCTGAGGCTTTCAATTTCCTCATTTCAACTTTCGGAATATAGACATGATGCACACATGAAGCTAGCCTAGAGCATTACCAGAAGCTAGGGATGTGACAGCTCACCCCTACTAAACAAGAATCTCGTCCCGAGATTCAAGCGTAGGGTAAGATGATGCGGGAATGCAACTAACGCAATCCTCACAATCCAGGTTGCACTTCAAATGAACGCTGATTCAATCACCATCTTTGTCTCAATGTCTTGCCCCGAAAACTCCAACTAACATGACAATGAGAGGAGAAGGAAAACTCGAGAGGGATCGATCTTATCGAAGGTCGAACAACTCAGGATCAACTCACGGAGTGAGACATTGAAACATCTCTCGAGCTGAGACATAAAACACATATCGAGAGGGGAGGAAAGAAACAAATGACGAGGTTTCAATTTGGCAGGTTAGAATTCCACACTTGACTAAGATGGAGCATGAATTTCAAGTACCAAGGAGATAATTTCCATGATTTCGTAACGTGATACCTTAAGGAAGGTGACTCGTGGAATTATCCCTTAACTGGCAAAAAGAATTACTTTTGATACAGAGATCATTGGAACTCTCTATACCATCCTAAGGCAATTTACGAGCGATCGTTTAACGGAGTTCGGGAGAGTGACACACTCGGGTTAGAATGGATGATGTGAACTACCTTGTTGAAGACAACGCAAGGGATGATTTTGCTTGCGCGTGCTCTCAAGAACTTGAGCATTTCCATATTCATCAAGTTTCTACCAACATCCGAGTCGAGGATCCTGGCAACACATCTTACTACCTTGACGAATAGTGATGGACAATGCAGATGCATAGAAAGACAACCCTTTCTCAGATTTCACCTTAGCGAGGCCAAGGGAATGAAATCTGGATGATCGACCGAGAGACATTTAGCACTCCGCTTCTACTATTCTCCTTGATGTACTAGTTACCACGGTCATGCTTTAAAGCATCAGCATAGCCATCAAGTAGTGGTCGGACTTCGGAATACAATAGATCCATAAGGAACAACTTCTGGAGTAAATCCTATGAAATCCTTATGGGGAGGTGGCCAACTTCCTCAATCAAGATACTACAATAATAGGTCTTCCGGCTGGGTGTATTGGCCACGACATCCACTTTACCGGTTACAAAGAGACCAATATTATAGTTCTTGGAGTGTGTTCCAACCATCATATCTGCCTGAGATTCAGATCTTGTTGGTGTCAGGATATTCCAGACTCATCAAGTCTAGAAAGAAAAATGAAAGTTTGCAACACAAATCGACGAGATGATGTTGCGAGACTCTCGGGGAAATGAACTACGGTAGTAAGCTCCAAAACATGAGCTGGTTCTGCTAAACACATGTGAACACGCTGTCCCAGACAAGCATGACCACATAGTAGTCTTATGATAAAACACTACCGAGTTCAGGTTGGGAACCATCATCGAGGATATCGAAGTCTTGTGCATTAGCATGGATTAGCACTTAACTCCTTCTCCTTGAACAAATCAGTCAGTGGCTTGGTGTGCTAGGGAGACATATGGACTGGAGGTAGCGAGCCTATCAAACCATAGAATACTTCACACATGCATGACTAACTTGGGATGATTCCAAGGAAGCAGAACAAGCTTTCTTGTATCCACGGCAGCAACTTTCACCAAATGCACGTGAATCAGAGGTAGTCACTTCTTTCATCCAAACATATGCTTCATGAGCTACCATGAAGAAATGCTTTCAAAGTTTCCAACGCTAACTTAGATGTTCAACATGAATCATGGACAAGATGATAATGTTGTCAATGGGCTCAACAAACAACCATCTAGGCTTCCATATAGATGGAATTCCACAATTAAGTGAACACGGTGATAGCATTGGTCAGAACAAAGGATGTAATTGTGTATGCCCGAGGAATCAACCTCGAGTAGGACAACATTACGAACATCGTTGGTTCTGATTTGATTTGAGGATAGCCCACACTCAAATAAGAGTTTGGACAAGGCAATAGATCCAATAACTGATCACGAGGACCAATCGATGAAGATATCATCTTTCTTCAACACACACACACAAAAGATATCCCTTAACACGAGCTAAGCAAGACAAGCTTTTATCTTCCAACTCTCCAAGTTGTTGTTAAGCTTAACCAACTAGCTCAGGGGTATCCAACACAGATTCTTGGGGAAAAGGGTGGCTACAAGAAACCAACTTGATCACGAACTCAACATAGCGATCAGGTGACAACCTCGTGATACTTCCAAGAAGATATTTGGAAACTCACAACCCACCGATATGTTATTAAGCTCGAGAACAATCTTGCTTTGCGAGGCAAGACGATGTGATCAATAGAGCAAGGGTTTGACACAATCCTAACTCATTAATCGAATAGTGCTCCAGAAATAAGGACTAGGTAGCACGATCAATCTTAGAATGATGATTCAATAACCAACACGCTAAGAATGAGTTTATTGTCCATTCACTACCAAGCAACGGGGTTGCTAGGAGTATTAATTTCACACATCACAGTTCACTTGTCGGCATTCCGGTTACAACAACACGGAACCGAAGAATGAATAATGATGGCGATAAGTATCACTGCATCAAGAATTCATAAGAGGTGGTGCAATTCTCATGACATTCTTGACATAAATATGGTAACACTCCATGGTAGAATAGAGCAAAAGCTGGGTTGGCTTTTTGATCCATGGAATACAACTACTTTGACCCAATCCTAGATATGGATAAGGTACTGGAGATTGTTTCTCCTAGTCATTCTGGAATAGAATGGCTTGACGGACCACAAGAATAGCAGGCATCGATGAACACAAATGCACACATACTCTTGGCTATCAACTGATAGAAGATGGTTGGGATACAACTGAAGAGGAACAACTCGAGGAACATATAATTTTCTGAGTTGTGGATGCATAGATTAGTATGTCGAGCAAAGCTTAACATTTCTTCTGGACAACCCATGCAGAAAGGTAGGACTGGTAGATTCACAATGCAGAATGGAGAACTCATCAAGAGCACTCTGGTTGTGATCTTTTAATCCAACAAACTTCTGCCATAAGTGGTTCATAGTATTTGGAAGAAGGAAATACCACAGACCTCGAGAACTATCGCAAAGGTTACTAATATCCTAAGGGAACTAGCAAAACTATCAACATGAGATAAGTAGGGTGAATCTCGGGTTCAAGAACCCATGAATAGAATACCTACCACTACATGGCATCACGGGATGCTTTCAAGAATGGTGGCCAGAATCATCACACCAGAACACAAAACATGGCTAGATTACTAGATGACTCCCTAAAACACCTAGGGTTATAGTAATAGCTTCAACATATATGTCGAGGCAACAGAGTACCTCAACTCACCGATTAGTGTGATTAATCTGGCCCAAATGGACATCAGGAATAGGAGGAAGGGGTTTGCAAATGCATCAGACTACTTAGAAACCTGGGATGACTCGGACAGCATAACGGCTGTAAATGCTCAAAAAGATTTGAGACATCGTGCAAAATGGTGGCATAACCACTCAACATCACAATATCAAGGTTCCGGGACCAATTATGAACACACGGAAGTACTGGAAACTGAACTTCGGCATGAATCCATCAATCCTATAAGTCAACGGGTTAGTAACATGTCATCCTGATAGATAGATGAGAAGAACTAGTTTCTTAACCCCATAGAAAAGATAAGATGACTCAGATCAGAAGGGCATAAGGTAAAGGAGTAAAAAGAGCCTTACGTTCCCTTCCACACAAAATTCCCTTATATAACTAAAGCATTTCTAGACTCAACTTTGACCAGTTTGGCTCTGTAATCCTACAGGCAGTCAGGCTCTGATACCAAAACTGTCAGGACCCCGATTCCAAGTCACATCGATCTAGCCGGTAACACCTCATATCACTTTGTGGCCTCATGCACAGTATTCCCATGGGTGTCGCCTTACCATGGCCCGGGACTGTTTGCGCCTTTTGGCTCATGTATATGATAGTGTTGCTAGCATCCATATGACAGAGAACCCGGGCCGACATGGCTAGTCGCTAACCCAAAGCAGCACTAACCTATGGGGACAGGCATACATGAATCACATCGAGCATGTCGGTCAGCAGCGTGTGAATCCGGGCTGTAGCACTGGGCTAACAGGACTCCGGGAACCCGGGCTGTAGCAGGCTAGGGAGGACTCCGGATGTCACCGCGTGACATTTCCCCAAAGGGACAGACACAGGAACGCAGTGAAACACATGCCGGCTAGTCAAGTGTCCTGAGCAGTAGTGCTGGGCTAGCAGGACTCTGGTGAACCGGGCTGTAGCGGACTACTATGGCTCATGGTAGCACTAGAGTACATTTCCCCATAAGAGAGGCTGCCAAGGATAAACAACTAGATTGTCGGATCCCATACATACCAAGCATTTCAATCATACACACAATATGCTCGATATGTGTAACACAACATGGCATCACAACATAACTCTACAACTCAAGTATTTATTCATTAGGCTCCGACGAGCGAGATATTACAAACATGGGTCTCACGACCCAACAATCATAGCATACAATTCAAGGCACAAACGGAAGCTTAACATGTCTGAGTACAGACATCTACAAATGAAAAATGCTAAGAAGCCTGACTATCTACCAGATCCTACCGAGGGCACAAGATCGTAGCTGAGGTATCAAGCTAAACGTCGAAGTCCACACAAAACTACTAGCGAGACTGACGTCTCTCTGCAAAACATAAAATAGGCAAACGTGAGTACAAATGTACTCAGCAAGACTTACATCAGAAGTAGCTACATATGCATCGGTATCAATAAGGGGGGGGTGGAGTTTAACTGCAGCAAGCCAACTTTAACTCAGTGGCTAACCTGATCTACGACTGCAAGCAACTCTTTTGAGGTGGCGCACATGAGTCCACATATTCACCATTCAATACACCACTATGGATCCGCTCCCGTCTGCCTATGAGAAGGCCATCCATAGCACTCACACTTATCTTGCGAGTTTTAGAGTATCCACTTTCACTTGTCTATGAACTGTTATAGGCAACCCAGAAGTCCATTACCGCGGACACGGTTATTTGAATAGATGATGTTAACCCTGCAGGGGTGTACTTCTTCACACACGCTCTCACCACTTACCGCCGTTTACACGACATGTACTCTGCAACCTTCAAGCGGAAGCGCAACGAGGGTGTCGGCCACGGCCTACCTAAACACTCAAGTCTCTAGTCCAGGTTTATTGCCTATCCAGGTTCCATCCGCAGGGAGTCCGGCCGAGGTTTCCACATACGGCCCCGGACGATGTGTACAGGGTTCCGAGACACCAAACGGGCACCCGGCATGCCCGGCCACGGTGTATCTACCGCATCATAGCCCACCCCTAGGGTCAGCGCTACGCACGGGCGCCAACACATATCCTATAAACACCAGAAACTAGTTGCAACTCCTGGACAGAGGACAAGGGTGATCAAGAACCGAGAGGGTCCATTGGTTTCGGGCCCAATGCGTGGTAGTAACTGTTTCATGGATCACAAACACAGAACTCAGTTCCTGAGGACGGTTTCAATGAGACAACCCACCGCTACCTTTACCAAATCGTGTTCACACACTTAGCTCTCAATAGTAGGACATGTTTACACACCTCTGATTCATCCCCGATGAATCAGACCTGACTCAAGTCTAAGCAGTAGCAGGCATGACAAACAAACATGAATGAGTAGGCACATCAGGGCTCAAACAACTCCTACTCATGCTAGTGGGTTTCATCTATTTACTGTGGCAATGACAGGTCATGCAGAGGAAAGGGGTTCAACTACCGCAGCATGTAACAGTTGAATCATTGTTGTCCTAAAGCAGTAAAAGAGAGAAGGAGCGAGAGAGTGGGATTGTATCGGAATGAACAAGGGGGTTTTTCTTGCCTGGCACTTCTGAAGATAGCATTGAGTCTTCATCAGTGTCAACAATCACAACGTCGAAACAACGTCTATCGAGAGGGGACAAAAACCGACAACAGAGAAAGAAACACAATCAATGCAATGCACAATATGATGCATGATCATGACATTTCAATATGCTATGGTTTGAGCTAATACAACTAGCAACATGTTAAATGGAGTTGGTTTATGTGCTTTGGCATAAACAGCAGCCATAAGTTGTTCTAACATGCATGAAAATGCCATAAACAGATTCCTTGATTTTTTCTGATAATTTTTCATATATAAATTATTTCATTTGGAGTTACGGTTTAATTTCTATGATTTTTTTTGAAGTTTAAGTCATTTTCTGGAATTTCCTGAATTGTTTTAAAACAGAAATTAATTACTGCGTCAGCATGACATCGTCATGACGTCAACAGGTCAACGGGGCACGATCCAGGTCAAACCTGACCAGTGGGACCCACTGGTCAGTGACCCAGTGACATTTAGTGTCACAGACAGGTGGGTCTGGTCAACGGCCATGTCAACGAGGTCAACGGTGATGCGTGGGGCCACTGCGTTTAGATTAATCTTAATCTATTTTTGTTAGCTGGTTAGTTAGGCAGCGGGGCCTGCATGTCAGCGAGCCGGGGGGTTAGATAGTGGTTCAATTAGCCGCTAATGACGCGTCCACGTCATCATCGCCGGCGTTATAACCACCGGCGTAAACAGAGCATGGCGAGGTTGCTTGTCCGGCCAACTCCGGCAACAAGAGGTCGCGCGGCCAGGCGCATTGGAAGCGGCGCAATGAGGCGCGTCCGTTGGTGGCCTCGGGTGGCGCTGGGGTGGCGTGCAACGGCGGGGACGGCGAGTTGGGCGGCGGCCGGAGTACGGCGTCGATGGGGATTGGGTCTAGGGGACGAAATTAACAGAGAGGAGAGAGGGGAAACAACGGCGGCCTCACAGGGAGTAGAACTGGGGCTCGAAGAGCTCGGGGACGACCGGTAGGCGACAGATCGATGGCGGCTCCCTCCGGTGGCCGACGTTGAAGACGAAGACGATGGCGACGGAGCAGTGTGTCCCGAGCTCGCTTGCTTTGATGGATAGGCCCGCGACGTCTTGGTGGAGCGGTTGGATGGCTAGGGAGGCAAGGGGTGGCCTGTGGCCGCGAGGGCAGCGAGGGGCAGCAATGGTGGCGCTCGGCCGGTGAGAGAGAGAGAGAGCCAGGGGAGGGGAGGGGTTGTGGGTGAGGGAGAGAGAGAGGTCAGGGGGTCTCTGGGCGTCTCCAAACGCGGGATCAGGGAGAAGGACGGGCCTCCAGCGCAAAGCAGGAGGTGGCCGTAGCTACGCGTGCATCGACACGCACGTACTCCTACTGGCAGGAGGAAGACGACGCGATGGGGGTAGGTGGGCTGGACCAGGTAGGTGCGGGTAAGAGGCCCGGTGGGCTTCCGTTTTTCTTTTGTTTCTGTTTTTCTGTTTTATTTTGTTTAATTGCCACTGAATTCAAATTCAAACAAATTTGAAAACAGTGCCAAAACTCCCGTGGATAATTTTATGTCACTTAAGGTCTACTCCTCATATACATAAAATGTCTCAGGGCATTTGAAAATATATTCATTAAATATTATGAATATAACTCCAAATTCAAATAGAATATTGATTTAAAATCAGAGCCCAAATAATCCCTTAGAAATGTTCCAAAATTTTGGTTTGATTTATAACTCTTGCCAAAATTGTCAGAGCTATTTCTAGGGCATTTTGGATTTACTGAATGCAATTTTAGGGTTTCTTGCCCTTTTATTAAAATGATTTCTGAGGCTTTCAATTTCCTCATTTCAACTTCCAGAATATAGACATGATGCACACATGAAGCTAGCCTAGAGCATTACCAGAAGCTAGGGATGTGACACTAGAACATCAAGTAAAAGGTCGGTCTTCGGGAGCACAAGAATTCATAAGGAACAACTAGGGAGTAAATCCTACGAAATCCTTATGGGGAGTTGGCCAACTTCTTCAAGCAAGATACTACAATAATGGGTCTTTCGGCTGGGTGTGTTGGCCAAGGCATCCACTTTACCGGGTTACAGTGAGACCAATATTATAGTTCTTGGGAAACGTTCCAACCATCACACCTGCCTGAGATTCAGATCTGGTTGGTGCAGGATAATCTAGACTCATCGGTCTAGAAAGAGAAATGAATGTTTGCAACACAAATCGACAAGATGACGTTGCAAGATTTACGGGAAATGAACTACGTTAGCAAGCTCCAAAACACGAGCTAGTTCTTCTACATACATGTGAGCATGTTGTCCAAGACAAGAATGACCACATAGTAGTCTTATAATATGACACTATCGAGTTCAGGCTAGGATCCATCATCAAGGATTTCGAAGTCTTTATGCGTGCTAGACTTCTTTGCCTTGAACACGTCAATCAGTGGCTTGGTGTGCTAAGAATACATATAGAATGAAGGCTGCAAATCTCCAGACCACAGAATACTTCGCACATATGCATGATTGGATTGGAATGATTCCAGGGGAATAAAAATAAACATTCTCGAATTCACAGCGACAACTTGCATCAAATGCACATGAACTAGCGGAAGTCACTTCTTTCATCCAAACATATTCTTCGTGAACGGGCACAAAGATAATGGTTACACAAGTTTCCAACACTAGCTTGATGTCCGACAAAATCATGGAGAAGATAAGGATGTTGTCGATAGGCTCAACAACAAACCATCCAGGCTTCCATATGGATGGAATTCCACAATTAAGTGAACACGATGATAGCATTGGTCAGACCAAAAAGATATAATGGTGTATACTCAAGGAATCAACCACGAGCAAGACAACATTAGGACATTGTTGGTTCTGATTTGATTTGACGATAGCCCATACTCAGATCAAGCATTGGATAACATAATACCACTGACAACTGATCACGAGGATCAATCAACGAAGATATCATCTTTCTTCAACTAACACACAACACAAGGATATCCCTTTGAAACGAACTAAATTAGGTAAGCTTTTATCTTCCAACTCTGCAAGTTGTTGTTTAGCTTAACCAACTAGCTCAGGGGTATCCAACACGGATTCTTGGAGAAGGAGTGGTTTACAAGAAACCAACTTGATCACGAACTCAACATAGCGGTCAGGTGACAACTTGGTAACACTTTCGAGAAGATATTCAGAAAATCACAGACCACCGATATGTTACTAAGCTCGGGAACAATCTTGCTTTTCAAGGCAAGACAATATGATTAAAAGAGCAAGGGTTTGACAAAATCCTAACTCATCAATTGAAGAGTGCACCAACAAAAATGGACTAGGTAGCATGACCAGTCCTAGGATGGTGATTCAATAACCAACACGCTAAGGATAAGAATATTGTCCTTTAACTACCATGCAATGCAGTTGCTAGGAGTATTGATTTCACACATCATGATTCACTTGTCAGTATTCTGGTTGTAGCAACACGGGAACCGAGGAATGAACAACGATTGCGAGAGGTATCACTGTATCAAGAATTCATTAGATGGTGTGCAATTCCCATGACATTCTTGACATAAGACGGTAATACTTCAGGGTAGAACAGAATAAAAGCTGGATTGGCATTTGAACTGTGGAATACAACTACTTTGACCCAATCCTAGAAATGGACAAGGTACTGGAGGTTGTTTCTCCTAGTCATTCCAGAATAGAATGTCTTGACGGACCACAACAATAATAAGCATCGATAACACGGATGCACAATTACTCCTGACTATCAATTGATAGACGATGGTCGGAATACAAATGAAGAGGTACATCTCAAGGGACATATATCTTTCTGAGTTTTGGATGCATAGATTAATATGTCGAACCAAGTTCAACAGGTTTTTTCCGGATAACCCATGCAGAGAAGGTAGAACTGGCAGAGCCACAATTATGAATGGAGAACTCATCGAGAGCACTCCTGTTGTGATCCTTTGATCATTTGATCCATAAGTGATTCATAGTATTTGGAAGAACGAAATACCACAGACCTCGAGGACTAATGCAAAGGTTACTAATAACCTAAAGGAACGAGCAAAGACTATCAACATGAAGTAAGTAGGGTAAATCTCGGGTTCAAGAACCCAGAAATAGAATACCTACATACTAAATGGCATCACAGGATGCTTTTGAGAATAATGGCCAGAATAATCACACTGGGAACACAAAACATGGCTAGATTACTAGGTGATACTCTAGACACCTAGGGTCATAATAATATCTCCAACATAAATGCCGAGGCAGTAAAGTACCTCAGCACACTAATTAGTGTGGTTGATTTGGCACAAAAGGACATCGAGAACTGGGAAGAAGGATTTGCAAATGCATCAGATTCTTCAGAAACCTGGGATGACTCGGACATCATACGGATGTAAATGCTCAAAAAGATTTGAGACATCCTCCAAAAATGGTGGCATCAGCACTTAACATCCCAATATCAATGTTCTGATATCAACTGTCAACACACAGAAGTAGTAGGAACCGAACTGGTGCTTGAAACTATCAATCTTATAAGTCTACGAATTAGTAATGCGTGATCCTGATGGAAGATGAGAAGCCTAGTTCTTAATCCCCGTAGAAGAGAAGAGGATGACTCAGATCAGAAGGGCATAAGGTAAAGGAGTAAAAAGAGCCTTACTTTCCCTTCCACAATCAATTCCGTTACATAACTAAAGCATTTCTAGACACAACTCCGACCAGTTTAGCTTGGTTATCCTACAGGCAGTCAGGCTCTGATACCAACGCTGTCAGGACCCCGATTCTGAGTCACAATGATCTAGCATGTATCACCTCATATCACTTTGCGGCCTCACGCACGGTATTCCCACGGGTGTCGCCTTGCCATGGCCCGGGACAGTTTGCGACTTTTTGCTAACGTATATGATGGTGTCGCTAGCATCCATATGACAGAGAACCCGGGCCGACATGACTAGTCGTGAACCCGAAGTGGCACTAACTTACGGGGACATGCATACATGAATCAACCTCGAGCATGTCAGTCAACAGCGTATGAATCCAGGGTGTAGCAACTGGGCTAACAGGACTCCGAGAACCCGGGCTGTAGCAGGCTAACAGGACTCCGGATGTCTCCGCGTGACATTTTCCTGAAGGGACAGACACAGGAATGAAGTGAATCACATGCCGGCCAGTCAAGTGTTCCGAAGCAGTAGTGCTGGGCTAGCAGGACTCCGGTGAACCGGGCTGTAGAGGACTACTATGGCTCATGGAAGCCCAAGACTACATTTCCCCATAAGAGAGGCTACCAAGGATAAACAACTAGGTTGTCGGATCCCACATATACCAAGCATTTCAATCATACACACAGTATGCTCGATATGTGTAAATACAACATGGCATCACAACAAAACTCTACGACTCAAAGTATTTATTCACTAGGCTCCGAGGAGCGAGATATTACAAACATGGGTCTCATGACCCAACATTGAGATCATACAAGTCAAATCACATGCGAAAGTTTAACATGTCTGAGTGCAGACATCTACAAATGCAAAAGGCTAAGAAGCCTGACTATCTACCAGATCCTGCCGAGGGCACAAGATCGTAGCTGAGGTATTAAGCTAACCGCCGAAGTCCACACGAAACTACTAGCAAGACTGACGTCTCTCTGCAAAACATAAAATAATCAAACGTGAGTACAAATGTACCCGGCAAGACTTATATCAGAACTAGCTACATATGCATCCGTATCAACAAAGGGGGTGGTGGAGTTTAACTGCAGCAAGCCAGCTTTGACTCAGTGGCTATCCTATACTACGATTGCAAGTAACTCTTTTGAGGTGGCGCACACGAGTCCACATATACACCAATCAATAAACCACTATGGATCCGCTCCCGTCTCCTTACGAGAACGCCATCCATAGCACTCACGCTTATCTTGCGTATTTTAGAGTATCCACTTTCACTTGTATATGAACTGTACAAGCAACCAAGTAGTCCTTTACCGTGGATGTGGCTATTCGAATAGATGATGTTAACCCTGCAGGGGTGTACTTCTTCATACACGCTCTCACCACTTACCGTCGTTTACACGACATGTACTCGGAAACCTTCAAGCGGAACCCCAACGGGGGTGTCGGCCATGGCCTACCTAAACACTCAAGTCTCTAGTCCAGGTTTATCGCCTATCCAGGTTCCATTCGCAGGGAGACCGGCCGAGGTTTCCACATACGGCCCCGAACGATGTGTACATAGTTCCGAGACACCAAACGGGCGCCCGGTATACCCGGCCACGGTGTATCTACCGCATCATAGCCCACCCCAAGGGTCAGCGCTACACACGGCCTCCAACACATATCCTATAAACACCAGAAACTAGTTGCAACTCCTGCACAAACGACTAGGGTGGTTAAGAAACCGAGAGGGTCCATTGGTTTCGGGCCCAATGCATGGTAGTAGCTGGTTCTTAAATCACACATACATATCTCGGTGCTTAAAGACGGTTCCAATGAAACAACCCACCATGTACTCCTACATGTCCTATCATCGATATCTTTACCAAATCGTGTTCACACACTTAGCTCACACACAGTAGGACATGTTCATCACCATTCCAATCTATCCCCGATGAATCAGACCTGACTCAACTCTATGCAGTAGTAGGCATGACAGACAAGCATGAATGAGTAGGCACATCAGGGCTCAATCAACTCCTACTCATGCTAGTGGGTTTCATCAATTTACTGTGGCAATGACAGGTCATGCAGAGGAAAAGGGTTCAACTATCACATCATGTAATAGTTGAATCGTTGTTGTCCTAATGCAGTAAAAGAGAGCAGGAGCGAGAGAGTGGGATTGTATCGGAATGAACAAGGGGGTTTTGCTTGCCTGGCACTTGTGAAGATAGTATAGCTCTTCATCGGTGTCATCAAACTCATCTTCGGAACCACGTCTATCGAGAGGGGACAACCACTGGCAAACAAGAGGGAACACAATCAATGCAATGCAAAATATGATGCATGATCATGAAATGTCAATATGTTGTGATTTGAGGTAATGCAGCTAAGAACAGAAGGGTTTGAGTTGATTTGAACCAAGGGTTCAAATTCAAACTTAAACTAAGAACTTATAAGGTGCATTTTCATGTTTTGAACTAAACAGTGAGGTTAAGTTGTTTAAACATGCATGAAACAAGTACAGATGGATAGATTGGATTTTTCTGATCATTTTTCATATATAAATCTTTTCAAACTGAGTTATAGATTATTTTCTATGATTTTTAGAAGTTTTGGTTATTTTTCTGAAATAAATAAATCATTAAAGATTTATTTAAATTCCAGAAATGGATTACTACGTCAGCACAGGGTCAGCACGACGTCAGCAAGTCAAAGGCGCCAGCCCAGGTCAAACCTGAAGCAACTAATTAACAGGGTTAAGTTAATGCTAACTAAAATGTCAGTGGGGCCTGAGGGAGTCCTGGATTAGGGGTGTTCGGGTAGCCGGACTATACCTTCAGCCGGACTCCTGGACTATGAAGATACAAGATTGAAGACTTCGTCTCGTGTCCGGATGGGACTTTCCTTGGCGTGGAAGGCAAGCTTGGCGATGCGGATATTTTGGATCTCCTACCATTGTAACCGACTTTATGTAACCCTAACCCTATCCGGTGTCTATATAAACCGGAGGGTTGTAGTCCGTAGGCAATCAACTCCATACACAACAATCATACCATAGGCTAGCTTCTCGGGTTTAGCCTCCTTGATCTTGTGGTAGATCTACTCTTGTACTACCCATATCATCAATATTAATCAAGCAGGAGTAGGGTATTACCTCCATCGAGAGGGCCCGAACCTGGGTAAAAAACATTGTGTCCCTTGTCTCCTGTTACCATCCGGCCTGGACGCACAGTTCAGGACCCCCTACCCGAGATCCGCCGGTTTTGACACCTACATTGGTGCTTTCATTGAGAGTTCCTCTGTGCCGTCGCAATCAGGAAGGATGCCTCCTCCCATCTTTAAAGACAGCGCCGTTGCTAAGGGAGCCTTGGCTGTCGGCCAAACCCTCCGGCTAGGTGGTTTCCTCATGACCGCCTGTTCGGCTGTTGCACCGACGGTGACCTCTCGGGTCATCAGAAGCAACCTACATGTCAGCTCGGAGCTTGTCGAGCAGCTAGATCCAATGGAGCTCTCTTCCGTAAACGAGCTCTTGGATCACATCGCCGCCCTGGGGGTCGCTACGGATTACGACCAAGTTGGGCTTAAACCCGATCTAAGAGAAATTAACTCTCCCCAAGTCACCCACCACGTTGCCGTGGTAGAGGAGTAGTCCGGCGACCCTTCATCTATTTTAAGGACTAGCTACGTCCGAATTCCCGACTCCTCCAAGCCGGATACCTGCGGAGAGGAGGATGTAACTCAAGACCTGAGCTTAGGATCAGGCAACGGGCTAGATCCGTTGGACAACATCCAAGAATCCGAACTTCAGAGTTCGGAAACTCTCCGGCCTCCGAATCTTGGATTGGGTGAGGTTTCAGATTCAACGACACCCGCCCACCCGAACATAAGCGATCTCTCCCAAATCAGGCAGAGGCCCGAGGAAACAGTACATCATTACTGGGCCAGATTCCTCCTGGTTATGAATAGGATAAAGGATTGCCGCGAAGGAGACGCAATCTCAATTTTCTGCAGTAATTGCACGGACGAGGGAATCCTTAACGTCGTAAGTCGTCGTGATATTACACGCTTCGCTGACTTGGCGTCCATAGTACAAAAATACTGTGCGATGGAAAGCGCCTGGAAAACCGAAATAAAATTTTGGGATAATCCGGCCTTGAATAGTAATCCCGTCCGAACTAAGAGGGTGCATCATCATAGGACACCCGGGATAAACACCAAAAAGCCAAAACCCTCTACAGGGCATGGAACCGTACTGCATAGGTGGCTTGATGGACCCTGTAGAATTCATAGTACAGAGGACGCCACACCAACTCACAGCCTTAGAGTATGTGGAATACTCCGGCAGGTGGCCAAAATTGGCGAGGACCTCTTAATTCTGGAGGCCGCAGAAAGCCAGTCCGAGGACACCAGTATCGTTCTCACAGTCTTCGAGACTTTCGCATCAAACAATATGCGAAAAAGAACACTCCGCAGCCTCGCCGAAGTCTATCAAGTTGCAACAATAAATCCATGGAGCGACACTGCTATTACCTTCAGCGCAAGTGATGAACCTAGATTCCGAACAGCCCAAGCACCAGCCGCATTGGTCCTCAGTCCCATAGTGGACGGCTTTTGCTTCACCAAGGTGCTCATGGATGGAGGCAGCGGACTGAACCTCATTTATGAGGAAACCCTTCAAAAAATGGAAATAGACTGGAACCGCGTTGAGCGAAGCAGCACAACCTTTAGAGGAATAATCCCCAGTTGGGAAGCGCGCTGCACAGGAAAAATCACAGTAGATGTGGTGTTCGGCACGCCGGATAATTACAGGTCTGAAGAAGTCACGTTTCAGGTGGCCCCGTTTAAGAGCGGATATCACGCTTTACTAGGGCGGGAAGCATTCACAATCTTCCAAGCAATACCCCATTACGGGTACATGAAGCTTAAGATGCCCCGGCCGAATGGAATTATCACTCTAGCTAGTGATCCGAACATAGCACTCTGCGCCGAAAACAAGACGGCCACATTAGCCCTTGAGGCGCTATCCGAAGCCTTAGCGGCCGAGGAACTGACTGCGCTGTGCTCCACGGTTAACAGGGATGATGTGATACTCGATAGGAGATCCAAATCCACATCCTTCAAGCCAGCCGACGAAATAGTCAAATTCCAGGTCCATCCGACGGACCCCAGTAGAACAGCTTCAATCGGGGCACGACTGAACTCTGATGCAGATGCCGCACTGCGAGAGTTCCTACGAGAGAACTGGGACATCTTCACCTGGCACCCTTCAGACATGCCAGGGATCCCACGCAGGCTGGCCGAACACATCTTAAATATCCTAAAAGGTTTTAAACCTATCAAACAAGCCCTTCGGCGTTTTTCCGAACCCAAGAGACAGGCTATGGGAGAGGAGCTAGCCAAGCTATTGGAGGCCGGATTCATCAGAGACATAAAACATCCGGACTGCCTAGCAAACCTGGTGATGGTACCAAAGAAGGACAAATCATGGCGCCTGTGTGTGGATTTTAAAGACCTTAACAAGGCTTGCCCAAAGGATCCCTTCCCCCTCCCCCGCATCGATCAAATTATTGATGCCACCGTAGGACATGATTTGTTGTGTTTCCTCAATGCATACTCCGGTTACCATCAAATTAAGATGGCAGAATCAGACCAAGCTGCAACAACATTCATCACACCATACGGCCCATTCTGCTTCACCACAATGCCCTTCGGGCTGAAAAACACCGGCGCAACATATCAGCGCATGATCCAGACATGTCTGGCAAATCAGATCGGCAAAACAGTGGAGGCGTATGTGGATGATGTGGTCGTCAAATCAAGACATGTCGAATCTCTAGTAGACGACTTGAGGCTTACATTCGATAACCTCCGAAAATACGACATCAAGCTCAACCCGGAAAAATGCGTCTTCGGCGTTCCAGCTGGAAAGCTCTTGGGCTTCATTGTATCTGGTAGAGGAATTGAAGCAAATCCAGCCAAAATCCGAGCTTTGTCACAATTGGATATCCCAAAGGACCTCAAACAAATACAAAAATTAACCGGATGCGTGGCGGCTTTAAGCCGCTTCATCTCCCGCTTGGGAGAAAAGGCACTACCCCTCTATCGCCTCCTTCGGCGCACCGAACACTTTGAGTGGACGGAGGCCGCCACGGCCGGACTTGATGAAATAAAAGTCATATTGGCAACAAACCCAGTCCTGGCCGTGCCGAACACCGGCGAACCAATGTTATTGTACATTGCAGCAACACATCACGTTGTCAGCGCAGTACTCGTTGTCGAGCGGGAAACGGATGGACACAAATTCCCCCTTCAAAGGTCGGTCTACTACGTATCCATCGTCCTCACTCCATGCAAATCACGGTACCCGCATTATCAAAAGATTGCATACGCGGTATTCATGGCATCCCGGAAGCTACGACACTACTTTCAAGAGTGTTCCATAACAGTAGCCTTGGAAGTACCACTCAACGATATTATCAACAACCGCGACACAATATGCCGGATTGCAAAATGGGCCATCGAGCTTCTCCCGTTCGATATAACCTATAAGCCACGGCGAGCTATTAAATCGCAAGTTTTGGCCGACTTCGTTGCAGAATGGATGGAGGCCGAGCTCCCTAAAGAGTATGGCACATATTCAAACTGGATTATGCATTTCGACGGCTCCAAAATGTTGGCCGGACTGGGGGCTGGCGTCGTCCTGACGTCCCACACAGGAGACACAGCCCAATATGTGCTCCAGATCATGTACATGGATTGCAACAATGCAGCCGAATATGAGGCCCTCCTACATGGTCTCCGGATAGCAGTATCCATGGGTATCCAGCGCCTAGAGGTACGCGGGGATTCAAACCTCACGATATCCCAAATAAATGGAGACTTCGACGCCAAGGACCCAAAAATGGTAGCTTACCGCAACGCCGTCCTAAAATTGTCAGCTCGGTTCGAAGGGCTGGAGTTTCACCATATAGCCCGAGAAAACAATCAAGCTGTGGACGTCTTGGCACGCATCGGAGCAAAACGCGATGGAGTCCCCCCCAACATCTTGTTGGAAAGATTGTTCAAGCCATCCGTAGCATGGGAGGGGGAACCCGCAAATAACAGCCCGGACCCAGCCGCACCACTCGACGCCGAACAATCTGACACAATTGGAGGCTCTGCCAATGAAATTACACCTTCAACCCACGTAACAATGGCGGTCATCGCCCCGTGGACAGAACCATTCCTAGCCTACCTTACTAGGCAGGAACTCCCAGAGGACCAAAATGAGGCCCGCTGCATAGTGCGGCGATCTAAAGCCTATAGAGTCCATGAGGGAGAGCTTTATAAGAAAAGCACTACCGGAGTCCTCCAAAGGTGCATCTCCGAAGAGGAAGGGCGGAACCTTCTGGCTGAAATTCATGCTGGACTCGATGGTCACCACGCCGCTGCTCGGTCCCTTGTTAGCAAGGCTTTCCGTACAGGCTTTTATTGGCCGATGGCCCGGGCAGACGCTCAGGACCTAGTCCAATGATGCGATGGTTGCCAAATTTTTGCCAACCAAAGCCATATGCCACCCACTGCACTCCAAACTATACCCATCACCTGGCCTTTTGCGGTCTGGGGGCTTGACATGGTCGGACCCCTTAAAGGTGGGACCGATAGGAAAAAATACTTACTGGACATGGTGGATAAGTTCACCAAATGGATAGAAGCCAAGCCTGTTAAAACGGCCGAATCTAGACCTATGATAGACTTCATATCCGGGGTTGTACACTGGTATGGCGTCCCCCACAGCATCATAACCGATAACGGTACAAACTTTACCGCCGACGAGGTAAAACTCTGGTGCAAAAACATGGGCATCAAGCTCGATTATGCTTCCGTCTATCACCCACAAACCAACGGCCAGGTAGAACGCGCAAATGGTCTTATCATAAGCGGCATTAAACCCAGACTGGTGCGGTCCCTCAAGGAATCTAACACGCACTGGGTAGAGGAGCTCGACTCCATGCTATGGGGGCTGCGGACCACGCCAAATCGCACCACCGGATACACACCATTTTTTATGGTGTACGGCGCAGAGGTAGTTCTGCCCTGCAACATAATTCATGACTCACCTAGAGTGCGCATGTACGAAGAAAGAGAAGACGAGCTCGATCGGCAGGACAACTTGGACGCCCTAGAGGAGGAGCGTGACGTGGCAAAAGCCCGTTCCGCATTTTATCAACAGCAGGCCCGAGGATATCAAAGCAGAGAAGTACGGGCCAAAAATTACAATGTTGGCGAACTAGTTCTACGCCTGCCGGATAAGAAAAAGGACAAACTCAAGACCAAGTGGGAAGGTCCATTCATAATCGACCAAGTCCTGACTGGCCGGGCGTACCGCCTGCGAGATGCGTCGGATAACCGACTCGAGCCGAACCCGTGGAACGCCACCCGTCTCCGAAGATTCTATGCCTAGCGCCAGACTCTGTGTTCGTCTCCTTCCTCTGTCCATTTTTTGCATTTTTCTGTCTTACATTTCTCTCCTTACCCTCTTTTCTTTTATAGCCCTTCAAGGCTCATCTAGTGATGCGCCACTCGCGCTCATTAAACCTGGGGGCTTCTTTAACAGAAGCTTATTTATACGGGCTTCACGCCCAACACATGCGTCAAACTTCCGCATGTACCTTTTTCTTCACCATTATATGCATCGATATGACTTAAGTTTTGGCCAAGCTAGGTTGCCTGGCTCTTGTGCTTACCCCTACGTTCCCGATTGTTTGGCTAGGCGGTAAAGGGAGCACCTCTGCGATTGTTACTGGCGGGTCAGCCGGATGTGTACCTCAGACTGGGTGAAGCCAAAAGCTAGCGTTCTTAAGGGAATATTCAGTTGGTGAGATAAAAGATGATCTTTTTACTCATTTTATGCGCCCCCAAATGCTTTTTTCTGCGTCTTTTTACGCATTCCGGACATGCATTTAGGGCATGCCTCCCAGCGAAAGGAACCCCTAACGGAACTATTCTCTCTGGAAGATGTTTCTTACTAATCTTGTAATATAACATAACTAGTTGGGCACTTGTCTGATAAAGCACTAATGACCCCTACGCCTGGTCTCCACGCATACCACGGTTATTATATAACCGCTATGGTATTCGGACACACTCCGGACCGTCAGGTCCCGAGGTTGAAGCGAAAAGGTCGGCAACGGCAAACGATCTACAATCCGGCTAGAAGGCATTACACATGTCAATTCAAAATTACATAGTCATTCTGACTGATTGTATTCCTCTTCTATACCATCTAACAGGCTGTCTAATTTACAGTCCTGCTGGGAATACTTCGCGGCCAACTCTACTTGGCCGTATACTAAGCTCACAGGGATCTCCTTCCCGTCAGGCCCCACTGGTCCGACCTCGGCCATGTGGTTTGGGTTAGACTTCGTAAAACGGGTCTTCACCATGGCCCAGGCTTCCCTAGCGCCTTGTCGGCAGGCTGATATCTTCCACAACCGGAAGCGCCGCTGAGCTCCCTTCAGCTTCTCCGCAAGCTCTCCAAGGCCCTCAGGCATGGAGTGGGCAGGCCATAAGGCTTGGCTAACACCTCGCATCGCCTGCCGAATTCGCTCATGCAGTTGCATGAGTTTGGGAAGAAGGTCACCCGTAGAACCGGGCATCTCCTCTGTAGGACGACCTATGAGCATACCTACAGACATTACTCTGTTAGTCGACTTCCTCGCCGAACTCTTTTTTCAAAGTTCGTTCAAGCACTTACTGAATATGCCGCGTCGACGCCGCTGATTCTCCCTCGTGGAGTCCGACAGCTGGCCACGAACATCTTTAAGTTCGACCTCCAGCCTGGTGTTGGCATCCTGAAGATCATTCTTCTCTCGCCTCACCTTTGTCAACGTACTCTCACCAGCCTTTAGCCGGTGTAAGAGTCATTGCTTTTCCGGATCGAGTCCGGTGCCATCTGCAACATGATTTGTCAGATTTGCACCCACACCACACAATTCTAATCTTTCGAAGTGTATCTTACCTGAGGGGGTCTCTTTGGGCTCCCCTGCTACGGCTAGTGCGGCCTCTAGTTGGGCCTTGCACTTTTCCAGCTCCTGGGATAGTACAGTATTCTTCTCTGTAAGAACCTGCATATTAAATGATCCTTAAATCAGTTGCTCTAACTGTTTCAAGTCTCGGGGGCTACTGGTATATATATATATATATATTTGACCAAAATTTTCTTACCCGTATGTCTTCTACATACTGCTCCGTGGCTCTGGCTAAACCATTTTGAGCGGCACGGAGGTACGCATCTCCCGAATTAAAGGCATCTAAAGCCTCTTGGGAAAACATGCGTCGCGTAGAACTGTCCGGCGACGCCTGTGGTTCATGGCACTCTCCACTTCAGAATTTGTGGCAGACAGCCAGTCCGCATCCTCTGTCGGAGGAGCGTCCGGTGCGCGCCTTGTGCTCGCCTCCGCTTCCTGGCCAGACGTTGGAGCCTGGCTGGTGGAGGCGCGATTGGCAACCTCTCCGGATGTAGTCCGGCGAGGTCTCTTCGTTCTGAAGATAGCACGAACGTTAATATGCCCTGACAGAATAACACCAGGGAAACAGAGGGTGCGCTATACCTTTGCGGCGGCATCTCAGTCCGCACTACATTCCTTTTTGCCCCACGGGGCCCTGCGGCCCCTCGTTGGCTAGCCGCCGCAGGTTCGGCCTCCTACCTCGGAAATCTCCCCTGCAAAACACGGTTGTCGTCAGAAACACCGGAATACGTGAGAGTGGAATCTCTCTCAAGGGAATGAGACTCCGGTTTCTGTCACCTGGGAGGCCGGGATTAACCTTGGGTAATCAGCCATGATGGCTACCAAGGTATTGGCCTTGCTTAGCTGATGGAACACCCCATCGATAAGCTCCACCGATTTGTCCGGATCCTCTTCAGAGTCTAGATCGAGGGACCGTTCTGGGTCCTCGGGTTGTGGAGGGTGGCTGTTTATATCATTTACCACCTGTCGCAGTTCTTGCATTGAAGTCGTTAGACTAGGTATCTAACCGTTGGAGTACAAAACAAACGGGCAAGCGCAGTTGTTCACTTACCCAACTTGGAGGATCGTACATAGTAAATCCGGCCTGCGGGTTGACGCGGAGGAATTCCTCCTTTTCTCCCTTGTACAAAGAGGATAAGATCTTTACTAGAGCGGCAGCTGAGGCCGGCCCCTTACGACCGTAATGGGTGGCGTCATCCTCCCCGTTGAAATCCCACATGGGGTGGCCTCTATATTGAAGTGGCTGCACCCCCCGCATAATGCATGCGGCCATGACTCCAATCATGGTTAGTCCGGAATGAGCCAACAGTCTTATCCGGCCCATCAGCTAAAGGACGTCTCTGTCGCTTTCTTTCTGAGAGCTCCGCGGACGCCAGCTCAAGCGTTTCTTCAATGGAGCACTGTTGAACTCAGGGAGACCGACCCGGATAGGGTCCGGTAGCGGGACGTCATCTATATAAAACCATTCCGAAGGCCAGTCCTTGGACGCCTTCTTCGGGGTTCCGGATAGGTATCCGGTAACGGCGATGCGCCATACTTCGGCTCCGCCCACTTGGTATATAGACCCCTCTTTAGAATGGGGCACCAGGCAGAATAACCTCTTCCACAGCGCGAAATGAGCCCCAATGCCTAAAAATAGCTTGCAAAGGGCGACGAAACCTGCAATATGCAATACGGAGGCGGGCGTGAGGTTGTGCAGCTGGAGGCCGTAGAACTCCAGAAGCCCGCGGAGAAATGGGTGAATTGGAAATCCCAGTCCCCTTATTAGATAGGGGACGAGGCACACCCGCTCTCCTTTAGAAGGATTGGGGGTGCTCTCCGCTTGTTTTCCGCCATTATAGGTGGCGAGACCGGCTCGGACCGGGACCATGTATGCCTGAGGGAGAAATCCCTTGGCCTGAAGTGACGCTAACTCGCTATGCAGGATGGTGCAACTCTCTCAGTCCCCGGGTTTGGGACCGGAGGGGCGAGGGGAGGACTTGCGACGGTTGGTCATGTTTGAATGGACCTTTGCTGGAAGCGCTCTGATGATAACTCGCGGAAAGGAGAAGATGTGGTTTGGACCTAAATCCCCATCCCGTTAAATAGGCGGCTCGTTTATGCGGCTAGGGGTATGGATGTAAAAACACCCCGGCTTTTCGCATTCGTTTGAACACGTGGAAGACGGCCATTATTGGGCGTGGAAGACGAGGAGCACTACATTACAAAAATCGGACATTATTCCTACAGGTACACAAGATTTGGAGAAGAACCCGCCTAGCAATGCCGAACAATCTACGCGTCGGACTCATCGTCATTGAAGCCCGGTTCGTGGGCTACTGAGGGAGTCCTGGATTAGGGGGTGTTCGGGTAGCCGGACTATACCTTCAGCCGGACTCCTGGACTATGAAGATACAAGATTGAAGACTTCGTCCCATGTCCGGATGGGACTTTCCTTGGCGTGGAAGGCAAGCTTGGCGATGCAGATATTCAAGATCTCCTACCGTTGTAACCGACTCTGTGTAACCCTAACCCTATCCGTTGTCTATATAAACCGGAGGGTTGTAGTCCGTAGGCAATCAACTCCATACACAACAATCATACCATAGGCAAGCTTCTAGGGTTTAGCCTCCTTGATCTCGTGGTAGATCTACTCTTGTACTATCCGTATCATTAATATTAATCAAGCAGGAGTAGGGTATTACCTCCATCGAGAGGGCCCGAACCTGGGTAAAAAACATTGTGTCCCTTGTCTCCTGTTTCCATCCGGCCTTGACGCACAGTTCGGGACCCCCTACCCAAGATCCGCCGATTTTGACACCGACAGGGCCTGTGACCACGAGTCAATGAATTAGTGGGTTAACTAAAAGTAAATTAGCGCCAAGCTAAAATTAGCAGGGCTCTGGGCCCATCTGTCATTGACCCAGAGGAGTCAAACAGGGGTCAAACCCTGCTCAGCGGGGTCAACCCTACCGGTGACTCGACGTCGGCCTAAGCACAGGTGGCGGCGTTCGTCGTTCCGGCGATTCCGGCGACGGGCGCAAGCGAGGCTGGTCCCATTGGAACGGCCACGACGCGGCGCGTCCAACAGTGGCTATGTCTGCAGCTAGGGTGGCCGGTAGCAACGACGAGGAGCTCGGTCGCGGAGGCCGGAGCTCGGGCGTGAGCGCGGGTAGTGCCGAGGTGCGTGAGCTAGCGAGCTGAGGTGCTCGCGGGGGCCTACGCGATGCGTTGAGTGTGTTGGATGCGTCGGGCAGACCATTTGGTCGCCGTAGTCGCGTCGGCGGTGAGCGCAGGCGGCTGCGGGTTCGGGCGTAGGCGGTTCGGTGGCTACAGCGGCCTACAGGGAAGAAGAGAGGGATGGACGGGGTCAGACGCTCACAGCGAGTCGGACGAGGAGGTCAGCGAGCTCGGAGACGATCCGGAGCAGTCGGGGCGGCAAGGAGGATCTCCGGCGACCCGAGGAGGAAGAAGCGGTCAGGGATGATGCTTCGAGGTGTCCTGCGTTGCGTAGCTCAGGGAAGAGGTCGAGGACGACACAGTGGAGCTTCTGGACCGCTCGAGAGGATGAGGGACAGGCGATGGCCGCGGTGGTGCGAACGGCGGCGGCGTGCGTGCTCGGGTGTGCTGCGGGGAGAGAGCAGATGAGGGGAGAGGAGCACGGGGAAAGTGCAAGGCGGCCTAGGAGGTTGTGTGGCGTCTCCAGCCAGGCTCCAGTGTCGGCGGAAGCATGAGGTCGCTTGGGCGGGTGCCGGCGCGCGGCGACCACGCGCGCGGCGTCCTACTGGCGCGGGGAGGAAGATGCCCCTGCCCCTAGTGGGCTTGGCTGTCTTAACGGGCCGCCAGCTGGCCTGGTAAGTGGGCTGCCAGGTCAGTTTCTCTCTCTCTCTCTTTTATTTTTTGTTTTCTATTTCTGTCTTTGTTTCTGGATTTAGTAAAAAATACTAAATCATTAAATATAATCCTGAAATAAATTGTGGGCACTGTTGGAATTATTTCCAGCAGCCCACAACCACTTCCAGAATTATTTGGGCATTTTAATTATTTATAGCAATTAAATGCCCAAATTCAAATATTGTATAAGTTCATTCAAAAATCCAAATTGATCTAGAAAAATGTGCACCATTTTTGTCAAAGGTGCTGGACCAATTCAGAAATGATGAACATTTCTAAAGAGCATTTTGAGTTCAATGAAAAGATTTAAGTTTGAACCTAGCTGATTTTCATTTTCTACTAGGGTTTATCAGTCCCCATTTCAAATTAAAGAAGTAATTTAGACATGATGCATGGATGCTTGTGCCACTAATTGCAAACAATGCTAGGGCTGTGACAACTCACCCCCACTAAACAAGAATCTCGACCGAGATTCAGGTGTAGGGTAAGATGAAAGGGAAACACAAACTAAAACAATTTTCACGATCCAGGTTGCACTTTGTAAGAATGTTGATTTGTCACCGTCTTTGTGTCGACGTCTTGCTCTGAGAACTCCAACAAACATGACAACGAGAGGAAATGGAAAAACTCTAGAAGGATCAATCTTCTCGAAGATCGATCAACCGATGATCAACTAGCGGAATGAGACATTGGAACATCTCTCGAGCTAAGACATGAAACATACATCCAGGGGGATGGAGTGTAACAGATGACGATGGTTCACTAGGTAGACAACAATTTCATGCTTAAGAAGCTGGTGAACGTTTGTCAACGTAGCGAGGAGTTGAGTTGCCATGATACCATAACTAGACATCACAAAGGAAGGTGACTCGCGGAAATATTCCCTTGAGTGGCAAAAAGAATTACTTTTGATTCATAGATCATTGAAACTCTTTATACCTGCCTAAGGCAAATCACAACAATCGTTTGGTGGAGTACGAAGGGATGGCATACCCGGACTAGAATGGATGATGTGGACTACCTTGTTGAAGACAACGCAAGGGATGATTTTTTCTTATCATCGGAAATGGATGGAACACGTGGTAGGACCAATTTGAAGGTGATCCTGATCAGTAATTACTGAGAAGGGTAGTCCATAGTAGGATGACACAATGGCGGTGCAAGCTGGGAAGAAGATGCAAATGCTGGGAATGATTCTAGTAACTAGGGAGAAACCCAACAGTAGAAAGATTCCACTATGGGAAAGGTTATAGCATAACCAAGGAAACTGAGAACGGATCCCAATTAATGCCGACGATAAATCCTAGTGATTGCGCATGCTCTCAAGAACTTGAGCATTCCCATATTCAACAAGTTTTAACAATATCCATGTCAAGAATCCTGGCAACACAACATACTACCATGATGAATAATGGTGGAGGATGCAGATGCAAAGAAAGATAACACTTTCTCATATTTCACCTTAGCGAGGCCAAGGGATCAAAATCTAGATGATCGACTCAGAGACATTTAGCACTCCGCTTCTAATGTTCTCCTTGATGTGCTAGCATAACCCATTTATTAAAATGGTTTGGTACCTAGAACATCAAGTAAAAGGTCGGTCTTCGGGAGCGCAAGAATTCATAAGGAACAACTAGGGAGTAAATCCTACGAAATCCTTATGGGGAGTTGGCCAACTTCTTCAAGCAAGATACTACAATAATGGGTCTTTCGGCTGGGTGTGTTGGCCAAGACATCCACTTTACCGGGTTACAGTGAGACCAATATTATAGTTATTGGGAAACGTTCCAACCATCACACATGCCTGAGATTCAGATCTGGTTGGTGTCAGGATATTCTAGACTCATCGGTCTAAAAAGAGAAATGAAAGTTTGCAACACAAATCGGCAAGATGATGTTGCAAGATTCACGGGAAATGAACTACGTTAGCAAGCTCCAAAACACGAGCTAGTTCTACTACATACATGTGAGCATGTTGTCCAAGACAAGAATGACCACATAGTAGTCTTATAATATAACACTATCGAGTTCAGGCTAGGATCCATCATCAAGGATTTCAAAGTCTTTATGCGTGCTAGACTTCTTTGCCTTGAACAAGTCAATTAGTGGCTTGGTGTGCTAAGAATACATATAGAATGAAGGTTGCAAGTCTCCAGACCACAGAATACTTCACACATATGCATCATTGGCTTGGGATGATTCCAGGGGAAGCAATACAAACATTCTCGAATGCACGATGACAACTTGCATCAAATGCACATGAACTAGCGGAAGTCACTTCTTTCGTCCAAACATATTCTTCGTGAACGGGCAGAAAGATAATGGTTACACAAGTTTCCAACACTAGCTTGATGTCCGAAAAAATCATGGAGAAGATAAGGATGTTGTCACTGGGCTCAACAACAAACCATCCAGGCTTCCATATAGATGGAATTACACAATTAAGTGAACACGGTGATAGCATTGGTCAGACCCAAAAGATATAATGGTATATGCTCAAGGAATCAACCATGAGCAAGACAACATTTATGACATCGTTGGTTCTGATTTGATTTGACGATAGCCCATACTGAAATCAAGGATTGAATAAGATAATACCACCGACAACTGATCATGAGGATCAATCAACGAAGATATCATATTTCTTCAACTAACACACAACACAAGGATATCCCTTTGAAACGAACTAAATTAGGTATGCTTTTATCTTCCAACTCTCCAAGTTGTTGTTTAGCTTAACCAACTAGCTCAGGGGTATCCAACACAGATTCTTGGAGAAGGAGTGGTTTACAAGAAACCAACTTGATCACGAACTCAACATAGCGGTTAGGTGACAACCTGGTAACAGTTCCGAGAAGATATTCGGAAAATCACGGACCACCGATATATTACTATGCTCGGGAACAATCTTGCTTTTCAAGGAAAGACCATATGATCAAAGGAGCAAGGGTTTGACGAAATCCTAACTCATCAATCGAAGAGTGCACCAACAGAAATGGACTAGGTAGCACGACCAGTCCTAGGATGGTGATTCAATAACCAACAGCTAAGGATGAGAATATTGTCCTTTAACTACCAAGCAACGCAGTTGCTAGGAGTATTGGTTTCACACATCATGATTCACTTGTCAGTATTCCGGTTGCAGCAACACGGGAATCGAGGAATGAACAACGATGGAAAGAGGTATCACTGTATCAAGAATTCATTAGCTGGTGTGCAATTCCCATGACATTCTTGACATAAGACGGTAATACTTCAGGGTAGAATAGAATAAAAGCTGGATTGGCATTTGATCTGCGGAATACAACTGCTTTGACCCAATCCTAGAAATGGACATGGTACTGGAGGTTGTTTCTCCTAGTCATTCCAGAATAGAATGGCTTGACGGAGCACAACAATAATAAGCATCGATAACACGGATGTACAATTACTCCTGACTATCAATTGATAGACGATGGTCGGAATACAAATGAAGAGGGACAACTCAAGGGACATATATCTTTCTGAGTTGTGGATGCATAGATTAATATGTCGAACCAAGTTCAATAGGTTTCTTCCGGATAACCCATGCAGAGAAGGTAGAACTGGCAGAGTCACAATTATGAATGGAGAACTCATCGAGAGCACTCCTGTTGTGATCCTTTGATCCAACAAACTTCTACCATAAGTGGTTCATAGTATTTGGAAGAAGGAAATACCACGGACCTCGAGGACCAATGCAAAGGTTACTAATAACCTAAAGGAACGAGCAAACACTATCAACCTGAAGTAAGTAGGGTAAATCTCGGGTTCAAGAACCTAGAAATAGAATACCTACATACTAAATGGCATCACAGGATGCTTTTGAGAATAATGGCCAGAATAATCACACTGGGAACACAAAACATGGCTAGATTACTAGGTGATACTCAAAACACCTAGGGTCATAATAATAGCTCCAACATAAATGTCGAGGCAGTAAAGTACCTCAACACACTAATTAGTGTGGTTGATCTGGCACAAAAGGATATCGAGAACTGGGAAGAAGGATTTGTAAATGCTCAAAAAGATTTGAGACGTCCTGCAAAAATGGTGGCATAAGCACTTAACATCCCAATATCAATGTTCTGAGATCAACTGTCAACACACAGAAGTAGTAGGAACCAAACTGGTGCTTGAAATAATCAATCCTATATGTCTACGGATTAGTAACACGTGATCCTGATGGAAGATGAGAAGCCTAGTTCTTAATCCCCGTAGAAGAGAAGAGGATGACTCAGATTAGAAGGGCATAAGGTAAAGGAGTAAAAAGAGCCTTACTTTCCCATCCACAATCAATTCCGTTACATAA
The DNA here is from genome assembly GCF_003073215.2 of Triticum urartu. Lineage (NCBI taxonomy): Eukaryota > Viridiplantae > Streptophyta > Magnoliopsida > Poales > Poaceae > Triticum > Triticum urartu. The sequence goes on along the minus strand of NC_053022.1, from coordinate 408,085,612 downwards.
CTAAAGCATTTCTAGACACAGCTCCGACCAGTTTGGCTTGGTAACCCTACAGGCAGTCAGGCTCTAATACCAACGCTGTCAGGACCCCGATTCTAAGTCACAATGATCTAGCCTGTAACACCTCATATCACTTTGCGGCCTCACGCACGGTATTCCCACGGGTGTCGCCTTACCATGGCCCGGGACCGTTTGCGACTTTTGGCTCACGTATATGATGGTTTCGCTAGCATCCATATGACAGAGAACCCGGGCCAACATGACTAGTCATCAACCCAAAGTGGCACTAACTTATGGGGACAGGCATACATGAATCAACCTCGAGCATGTCGGTCAACAGCGTATGAATACGTGCTGTAGCAACTAGGCTAACAGGACTCCGAGAACCTGGGCTGTAGCAGGCTAACAGGACTCCAGATGTCTCCGCGTGACATTTCCTCGAAGGGACAGACACAGGAACGAAGTGAATCACATGCCGGCCAGTCAAGTGTTCCGAAGCAATAGTGCTGGGCTAGCAGGACTCCGGTGAACCGGGCTGTAGAGGACTACTATGGCTCATGGAAGCACAAGACTACATTTCCCCATAAGAGAGGCTACCAAGGATAAATAACTAGGTTGTCGGATCCCACACATACCAAGCATTTCAATCATACAGACAATATGCTCGATATGTGTAAATACAACATCGCATCACAACAAAACTCTACGACTCAAAGTATTTATTCACTAGGCTCCGAGGAGCGAGATATTATAAACATGGGTCTCATGACCCAAAATTCAGAGCATACAAGTCAAATCACATGCAGAAGTTTAACATGTCTAAGTACAGACATCTACAAATGCAAAAGGCTGAGAAGCCTGACTATCTACCAGATCCTGCCGAGGGAACAAGATCGTAGCTGAGGTATTAAGCTAACCGCCGAAGTCCACACGAAACTACTAGTGAGACTGACGTCTCTCTGCAAAACATAAAATAGGCAAACGTGAGTACAAATGTACCCGGCAAGACTTATATCAGAACTAGCTACATATGCATCCTTATCAACAAAGGGGGTGGTGGAGTTTAACTGCAGCAAGCCAGCTTTGACTCAGTGGCTATCCTATACTACGATTGCAAGTAACTCTTTTGAGATGGCGCACACGAGTCCACATATTCACCTATCAATACACCACTATGGATCCGCTCCTGTCTCCTTTCGAGAACGCCATCCATAGCACTCATGCTTATCTTGCGCATTTTAGAGTATCCACTTTCACTTGTATATGAATTGTACAAGCAACCAAGTAGTCCTTTACCGCGGACGTGGCTATTCGAATAGATAATGTTAACCCTGCAGGGGTGTACTTCTTCATACACGCTCTCACAACTTACCGTCGTTTACACGACATGTACTCGGCAACCTTCAAGCGGAAGCCCAACGAGGGTGTCGGCCACGGCCTACCTAAACACTCAAGTCTCTAGTGCAGGTTTATCACCTATCCAGGTTCCATCCGCAGGGAGTCCGACCGAGGTTTCCACATAAGGCCCCGAATGATGTGTACAGGGTTCCGAGACACCAAACGGGCGCTCGGTATACCCGGCCATGGTGTATCTACTGCATCATAGCCCACCCCTAGGGTCAGCGCTACACACGGCCTCCAACACATGACCTATAAACACCAGAAACTAGTTGCAACTCCTACATAGAGGACTAGGGTGGTTAAGAAGCCAAGAGGGTTCATTGGTTTTGGGCCCAATGCATGGTAGTAGCTGGTTCTTAAATCACACATACATATCTCGGTGCTTAAGGATGGTTCCAATGAAACAACCCACCATGTAATCCTACATGGCCTCTCATCGATATCTTTACCAAATCGTGTTCACACACTTAGCTCACACACAGTAGGACATGTTCATCACCATTCCAATCCATCCCGATGAATCAGACCTGACTCAACACTAAGTAGTATCAGGCATGACAAACAAGCATGAATGAGTAGGCACATCAGGGCTCAAACAACTCCTATTCATGCTAGTGGGTTTCATCAATTTACTGTGGCAATGACAGGTCATGCAGAGGAAAAGGGTTCAACTATCGCAGCATGTAACAGTTGAATCGTTCTTGTCCTAATGCAGTAAAAGAGAGCAGGAGAGAGATAGTGGGATTGTATCGGAATGAACAAGGGGGTTTTGCTTGCCTCGCACTTCTGAAGATAGGATAGCTCTTCATCGGTGTCATCGAACTCATTGTCGGAACCACGTCTATCGAGAGGGGACAACCACCGGCAAACACGAGGGAACGCTATCAATGCAATGCACAATATGATGCATGATCATGACATGTCAATATGCCGTGATTTGAGCTAATGCAGCTAAGAACAGAAGGGTTTGAGTTGATTTGAACCAAGGGTTCAAATTCAAATTCAAACTAAGAACTTATAAGGTGCATTATCATGTTTTGAACTAAACAGTGAGGTTAAGTTGTCTAAACATGCATGAAATAAGTACAAATGGATAGGTTGGATTTTTCTGATCATTTTTCATATACAAATCTTTTCAAACTGAGTTACAGATTATTTTCTATGATTTTTGGAAGTTTTGGTTATTTTTCTGAAATAAATAAATCATTTAAGATTTATTTAAATTCCATAAATGGATTACTACGTCAGCACAGGGTCAGCACGACATCAGCAAGTCAAAGGCGCCAGCCCAGGTCAAACTTGACGGCCGGGACCCACTTGTCAGTGAAGCAACTAATTAACAGGGTTAAGTTAATGCTAACTAAACTGTCAGTGGGGCCTGTGCCCACGAGTTAGTGACTTAGTTGGTTAACTAAAAGTAAATTAGCACTAAGCTAAAATTAGCAGGGCTCTGGGCCCATCTGTCATTGACCCAGGGGAGTCAAACAGGGGTCAAACCCTGCTCAGCGGGGTCAACCCTGCCGGCGACTCGACGCCGGCGTAAGCAGAGGCGGCGGCGTTCGTCGTTCCGGTGATTCCGGCGACGGGCGCAAGCGGGGCTGGTCCCGTTGGAACGACCATGACGCGACGTGTCCAAAGGTGGCTATGTCTACAGCTAGGGTGGTCGGTAGCGACGGCGAGGAGCTCGTCCGCGATGGCCGGAGTTCGGGCGTAGGCGGTCCAGTGGCTACGGCGGCCTACGGGGAAGAAGAGAGGGATGGACGGGGTCAGAGGCTCATGGCGAGTCGGACGAGGAGGTCAGCTAGCTCAGAGACGGTCCGTAGCAGTCGGGGCGGCAAGGAGGATCTCCGGCGAACCAAGGAGGAAGAAGGGCTCGGGGACGATGCTTCGAGAAGTCCTGCATTGCGTAGCTCAGCGAGGAGGTCGAGGACGACATGACGGAGCTTCTAGACCACTCGAGAGGACGAGCGAGAGGAGATGGCCGCAGTGGTGCAAATGGCAGCGGCGGGCGTGCTTGGGTGTGCTGCGAGGAGAGAGCAGGGGAGGGGAGAGGAGCATGGGGAAAGTGCGAGGCGGCCGGGGATGTTGTGTGGCTTCTCCAGCCAGGCTCCAGCGTCGGCGGAAGCAGGAGGTGACTCGGGCACGTGCCGGCATGCGGTGACCACGCGCGCGGTGTCCTACTAGCGTGGGGAGGAAAACGCCCCTGCCCCTGGTGGGCTGGGCTATCTTACCGGGCCGCCAGCTGGCCAGGTAAGTGGGCTGCCAGGTCAGTCTCTCTCTCTCTCTCTCTCTTCTGTTTTCTGTTTCTGTCTTTGTTTCTGGATTTAGTAAGAAAAATATTAATCATTAAATATAATCCTAAAATAAATTGTGGGCACTGCTGGAATTATTTCCAGCAGCCCACAACCACTTCCAGAATTATTTGTTCATCATTTCTAAATTGGTCCAGCACCTCTGATAAAAATGGTGCACATTTTTCTAGATCAATTAAAATGCCCAAATTCAAATACTGTATGAGTTCATTCAAAAATCCATAAATGCCCAAATTCAAATACTGTATGAGTTCATTCAAAAATCCAAATTGATCTAGAAAAATGTGCACCATTTTTGTCAGAGGTGCTGGACCAATTTAGAAATGATGAACATTTCTAAAGAGTATTTTGGGTTCAATGAAAAGATTTAAGTTTGAACGTAGTTGAGTTTCATTTGTTGCTAGGGTTTAGCAGTCCCCATTTCAAATTAAAGAAGTAATTTAGACATGACGCATGGATGCTTGTGCCACTAATTGCAAACAATGCTAGGGCTGTGACATGTATGTCAGAGAGTGAAGGCCGAACATGAGAAGCCAGCAGGATTACTGCAACCTATGTCGATTCCTGAATGGAAGTGGGACAAGCTTGGCATGGATTTCATCACCGGATTGCCCAGAACCCGATCGGGATATGATTCTATATATTTGGGTAGTAGTGGGTCGTTTGACCCAAGTGGCTCACTTTATGTCGGCGTTCTGGGAACGGGGGTCCCTAGACTTGCCTGCCTGCGGCCCACAGTGTGGTTTGCTAGCAGGCCTCTACGGCCCATCTTCATCAACAATGAATCAAGACCCTCGCGAGGGTCCAAGCCTTGCGAGGCGGACGACACAAGACCTCCTCAGGAGCTGCCTCACCATGCTGGCTCGTGAGGGGCGGAGAGTTCAAGGCCAAGAAAATCTCGCGAGGTTCTCATGACATGAGCCATGACAATCGAGACCAGGCAGGCGCCAGTGCGCGCAGCATCTTGGTTTCCTCTTTGGTGCTAAGGGGGCAAGCGCAGGCGCGGAGTACCGAGGCCTCAAGCAAAGGTTTCCATATTGGTGCAACTAGACCAAGACCAGAAGGATGGCAAGACGGAGGTCACCGTGGAGCCCAAGACGGTGTCACCACCAGAGCCTTTGGCAGGCGAAGACTGCTTTTGTCAGGATAGCTTGCACTAGCTGTCCCCTTTCAAATTGGCCGTTGTTGGCTCCCTTCCCGCTCAATATTTGGGGAGAGGACCAAGGCCACTATAAATAGAACTAGCCACCACCGTAGCAAGGGAGGGGAGGGATCTGAGATTGGAGCAACCACATCCTTGGCGGCACACCCACCAAGCACAAGAACTCCTCAACCTTAGGAGGCTGTTCTTCCCTATGTACTATTCATCCTCAGCCCAAGAGGCAGTCCACCACCACATTGGAGTAGGGTATTACACCACAACGGTCACCCGAACCAGTATAAATCTTATGTCCTTTGTGTTGCGAGTTCGTCGAGTTAGTTCGTGAGATCTTAGCTAAGTTAGGACGTGGATCGATAGGGGGGAGATCTTCGCGCGCACCCCAGCGTTCGAACCTTAAGGGTTTTGCCAAAACTTGTGATCCGACATTTGGCGCGCCAGGTAGGGGTGCTCCGGAGTCTTCCTTCCATCGACTCACGCTCCACCATCTCCACGCCAGATCCCCATGGCGAGCGCCCCTCCAGCTGGATCTAACAGTGCCCACGGCGGCGCTTGGGGGCTCTGAGCCCTTGCCCCCACCTTGCGGCAGGCAGTGGCTGCCCAAGTTCAAGCCAGAGATGCCGCCGTGCTACGATGGTGCGACGGACCGTCGGCTTTCCTGCTAGCATACGAGGAGGGCGTCCTGGAAGCTAGGGGTAACGACGAGATCATGGCCAACTGGTTCCCAATGGCCCTTGTAGGCGCGCCGCGCGCCTGGCTCCTCCACTTGCAGGAGTCTTCTGTCGCCACCTGGGAGGAGCTGCGCAACCTCTTCATCACTCGCTTCGGGGAACCGGCGGCCACCATCGTCGCAGCTCTTCTCGGTGGTTCGCAAGCACCACCCTCGGATCGACACATCAAGCCTTACTTCTGCCAGATCGGCGTCGCTTCCAAGCGCCTGAGGCCAACCTCAGCTTTGACTCGGAAGATCATTCCGCCTCCACCGTCGGCTCGGGTGCGCCCCTAATGTTGTGCGCACCCATCATCTGCCATGTATGCATCACCAAGACGCTCGTTGACGGCGACGCCGGCCTCAATGTGCTCTCCCTCGAGGCCTTTAGCCTCCTTCACGTACCGTTCGAGCGGCTCCGCCCCAGCAAGCCCTCTTAGGAGTTGGAAGAGGCCCCGCCCTCTCCCTCTGGTAGGTCCGCCTCCCCGTTACCTTTGGAGAACACAAAAACTACCACACCGAGCTCATCGATGTCCACATCGCCCTCATTGGCCTCCCATACAATGCCATCCTCGGGTACCTACCTCTGGCCCAGTTCATGGCAGCAACCCATCCTGCTTACAATATCATGAAGATGCCGGGGAGCCAGGGTGTACTCACCATCAAGGGGGATGCCAAGGAGGCCCTGGTGGTGCTCAAGCTTGCCCTCAAGGCCGCCGCGGCAGCATGACCCGCCGACGTGGATACCCCCAAGGCCAACGGAGCCGCACCAACCAAGAAGAAACATTTCTTCACTCAGGACAAGGCAGAAACCAAGCAAGTGTAGGTCAAGGAGAATGGGTCCTCAGGGGCAACCTTTACCATAGGCGCCAACCTCAAGCCTGCTTAGGAGAAGGCACTAGTGAAGTTTTTGCGTGCAAACAAGGGAGTGTTCGCTTGGGATCCCGATCAGCTGGTAGGGGTCCCAAGAGAGGTAATAGAGCACCACCTGAAGGTGTGCCCCAATGTACGCCCTGTGAAGCAGAAGGCAAGGCGGTAGTCCATGGAGAAGCAAGCTTTCATCGTCCAAGAAACATGCAAGTTGGAGGCTGCGGGTGTCATTCGCGAGGTTCGGTACCCCGAGTTGCTGGCGAACCCCGTCGTCGTCCCCAAGCAAGGCGAGAAGGAGCGGATGTGCGTCAACTTCACCAACCTCACCAAGGCCTGTCCCCAAGATCCGTTCCCGCTTCCATGGATCGATCAAATCGTCGACTCCACCGCTGAGTGCGACTTGCTATGCTTCCTGGATGCGTTCTTAGGATATCACCAGGTCAAGATGGCGATAGAAGATGTGGAGAAGACGGCCTTCCGGACCCCGTGTGGGGTGTACTGATACACCTGCATGTCGTTCGGGCTGCGCAACAAGGGCACAACCATCCAACGACTCATGCACATCGCCATAGGGCGGCAGCTCGGGAGAAATGCTGAAGCCTACATCGACGACATTGTGGTGAAGTCTCGGGTGGCGGGGACCTTGATCCAAGACCTAGAGGAGACCTTTGAAAGCCTTCGCCAGGTGGACTTGCGGCTCAATCCTGAGAAATGCATGTTTGGCGTCCCTTCCGACAAGCTGCTAGGTTTCCTGGTGTCCCACAGGGGGATCGAGGCCAACCCAGAGAAGGTTAAGGCCATTGAAGACATGAGTCCGCCACAGACCCTCAAGGAAATGCATAATTTGGCTGGTCGGGTGACTGCGTTGGGGCGCTTCATCTCCAAGTCGGGGGAGCGCGCCCTACCCTTCTTCAAGCTGATGAAAAAGAAGGGGCCGTTCGAGTGGACCCTAGAGGCCGACCAAGCTTTTCAATACCTCAAGAGATACCTAGCGAGCCCTCTAGTGATGGTGGTGCCACGACCTCGTGTGCCCCTAGTGCTCTATCTTGCCGCCACCCCGTACTCAGCCAGTGCAGCTCTGGTGGCGGTTCAGGAAGAACACCAAGCCAAGGGCGCATCACAACGTGCCATGCCTCCAGCAGAGACGATGCAAGACCAGAAGGGTGCCACAAGGGCCGCAGTAGCAGCGGCAGAGGATCAAGCTCGGCAGGACAACGCCCCCAAACTCGCGAAGACTTCGGCAAGCGAGCAAGCGTCAAGGGCTCTACCTCCTCAGGAGGCACCCCTGCTTCCAGAAGACGCAAACCTCACAGCACGCCTACCCTCGTCGAGCACCCGGTATACTTCGTTAGCACGGTGTTGCGGGACGCAAGAGCGCGGTACCCCATGCCTTAGAAGCTCCTACTCGCGCTCCTATTGGCCTCGCAAAAGCTGCGGCACTACTTCCAGGGCCACCCCATCAGGGTCGTCTCAGCTTACCCATTGGAGAGAGTGCTCGGGAGCCCCAACTCTGCAGGAGGAGTCGCTGAATGGAACATCGAGTTGCAAGAATTCTAGCTGGAGTTCAGTACTACCAGGGTCATCAAGGGGGCCGCGCTCGCTGATTTCGTGGTAGAATGGACAGACGCCCCGGCGCTTGAAGAAGGTGAAGACTGGTCCTTCTCGCCGGGAAGCGAGGCGCCTGACTGCTGGGTCATGTATTTCAATGGTACCTTCGCGCGCCAGGGCGTGGGGGCTGGAGCAGTACTCATCTCGCCCACTCAGGACAAGCTCTACTACGCCGTGCCACTCTACTTCTAGCAGGGCGAGAAGGTCTCCAACAACATTGCAGAATACGAGGGCCTCATAGCCGACCTGAAGGCTGCGGCGGCACTGGAGGTGAAGCGTCTCACTATCAGGGGCGACTGATAACTCCTTGCCAGCTTCTCCAACAAGGTCTACGAGCCTCTGACAGCCTGGTTTTTGCCCTCTCTCATTTGCTTGATTTTCTTTTGGGTTCAATATGAAACTTGGAGTTTTTGAATCTTTTCATATGGACTTAAACACTTGGGTACCCTTGGCTTTCACCCAAGTGCTTCATTTCCCTCCCTTGTCATCATAACCCTTCTGATCCACCCCAAAATAATCTTTGGAATATTTTTCTTAAAGGAAAAATATAGATTTCTCTCTCAAAAACCCTAGCTAGATCACTATGCTCCAGAGCAACCCTAATTTTTATGGCTCAGAAAAATATGAGATAATTCACAAATATTCTTTGAACCCTAGAGCACCTTCCTGAGCAAAAATATTTCATCACTTTTTGAAATATTTTTTCTATAGAAAATATTTTCTGTTCTGGAGAGAAATGGTGGTTTCTATAGCAACTACCATTTTACTTGCTCCATTGTGCCTGGTTTTTCTTGTGCATCTTCACCTTAGTAACTGATGGCTAACCTCCAAAGCACAGCCTCCAACTCCCAGCCATTTGATGTCAGTAACCTCTCAAAGTTACTAACCAGAAACTTATCTGGCATGTAAAAACTTCTCTACTGCACCTGGATCCAAACCAAAGCGTGGTAACCTCTCAATCTACCACGAACAACATGCCAGACATAAGTTTAGGATTAGCTTGGCCTGATGTCATAGTCCACGTAGTGACCGCGTTCGTCCAGGGGTGCTGGCATGCGTGTCGACGCGCTCTGAGTGCCGCTGAACGCTCTATTCGCACGTGCTTTCTTCCCCCGCCTGTCATAGCGCGCCAAACTTCGCCACCATCTTCGTCTCAACGTCCTTAACTCCTCCCTGGCGCTCACCGACGCTGGAGCTCGCCGCAGCGAGCACGGGTGCAGTCCGGCCAACCCAACAGTGCAGTGCACACTGTGCTCGTCGCCTTCCCCTCGCTCCTGTGCTCGTCCCCGCTCGCCCACAGTTCCCGCATGAGCTGCGTCGCCTTCTCTCCCTCTCACGGACGCTGCTCATCGCCCGGCGCCGTGGACAGGTGTCCACCGGCGGAGCTTGAACCCCCCTCTCTGCTCGACTATAAATGGAGCCGCCCCCAGCCTCCTCGAGCACCATCCACCCCTCACACACAACCCACAAGCGAGTAGGAAGCCGTAGCCCGGCCGGGCAGGCCGCGGGCCGCCGTCCTCGAGCTCAAGCTCACCGGCGATCCCCTCTGGTCGCCGCGGTAGCTCCAGCCCTTCCCAGGCTAGGGCAACACTTCTAGGGCCTCCGCCTCTCTCCGGTGAAGCCACCCCGTCCACCTGGAGCCCCTGGAGTTGCCTCTGCTTGCCGTCTTCTTCATCTCCGGCGAGCACCGCGCTCTGCCTCCGCTTGCGAGGTTGATTCCGATGCCGTCCGACCACCCCTAGCCACGCTACGGGTACGGGCAGGTGCGCCACTGTCCCCTCTCTCCATCCCTCCCTCTCGTTTTGGCCAAGGAGTCCTCGTCGCCGGTGAGAGCTCTGGCGGAGCTGCGACTCCCTTTGTTTCCTTCTTCCCCTCCTTCTGACATGACTAGCGGGGCCCGCTACTCAGCCACTCTGTACGCGCGTGAAGCGGTACGAGTGGTGGCCCCCTGAGGCTTTACGCCTTCGACGTCACCCCCCTAGTCTGTTTATTTAAATTCAAACTTAATTCAATTCCAGAGAGCTTCAAACAGCCATAACTTTTCAACCATAAGTCCAAATGAATTGATTCTTTTTGCATATTGTTCTTTGCAAAGAAATCTAATAGCTCACCAAAAATAAGATTTTTCTAAGCTATTTAGAATTTATGGTGATTTTCAGAAGAGTTTTTGATATTTTCTTCTTGTGTTTAAAATTATTTTCAGAGGGTGAGGCTTGTCTTGAGGATCACCAGAAGGCTTGTGAACCTCATCTGCACTAAGGCAAGTCACATAAACACTTTCATGGTGCCATTTTCAATATTGATGATTCTCTTACTTGAATGATAGGATTAATCCATGCCTTTAAATAACTATTATGTTATTTATATTCTGTTAAGTGTGTGTTGGTATTATGCTTGATTTACAAAACCTTGAAACTAGCTTAGTTGGTAAAGAAGCTAAGATATAATTGTGGTAGTGATAAAATGATTTGTTATGCATGTGGATAATGGATTAAAGTTATTTTCTTACATAAATAAAAATGGTTAAATTTGCTAGAAAATATCCTGTTAACTGCTTGTTTAGCCAATTTACCTAATATACAAAATGTTCGAACCTAACTTGATTGGTAAAGAAATTAGGATTTGCTTGCGGTGATGATACTAGAAACTTTGTTGTGCATGTGAGGCATTAATCGGAGTTATTTTCTTACATGAGAAAATAATATTGCTTGCTGCAAAATATATGGTTAAAGTAAGACTAGGAAAGTAATATAAGTTGTTGATGCTTGTGTTTAGTGTGAATATGGTTGACATTAGTCATTTTTGTATTATGTGATGCATGTGTAGTATTGCATTTCATGGCATGCTATGACACCGGTCATCCTCCTTTTAAGTTGAACCTAAATATAACTCAACCTAAATATATCGTTGACTGGGTCATGGTGCCGCCGAATCGAGATTTTCCTAGTGCAACCACATTTGCCTTTGTGGGAAGGCCTTGATTTGGTACATTGACATGCCTCTGGTTGGTGCCTCCAACTAGGGAAGGTTATGGGCGTGCTGTAACACCCTCGATGCGACTATAGCTCCCACGTGTCGAGGCATGACTTAGAGACATAATCGCATTGACGACATATGTCGCAAGTTAGGCAATCTTCACAACATCCCATGTAATATGATAATAAAAGGGGAGATAACATAGTTAGCTTACACTCGCCACGTCAATCAAGTACATAAATAACATTACACGTGCTTACCTTGGCTCGGTAAGCAGGCGTAACCTTGTGTGCCCCTGTTTGAGATTTTTGATACCGGTCCCCGTGAGGGAAGTTTTGGCCACGACGGTGGTCGGTGTGTCTTTGGTAGACATTGGGCCACCCAGGACTAGCCCATTGGGGATTGGGTCGGAGTGGCCGGGAGAGTGTCATGGCAATGGAAGGGTTTCGTCGGAATGCCGTTGGTCGTACCGAATTGGAGTGCGAGGCCATGGGTTCCGAGGTGTGGGTACAGTGTGCTATTTTCTGCAGAGTGTATAATCTACCGATAGCCGAGTCCATGGTTACGGACAACTCGTCGTAGGTCCCACCATGAGTCAATGTTTAATAAACATGCACACTAAGTTATGATCATTGCACTGAAGATGATGGCTGAAAGGCCATCGAGATGTTCAAGACCACAATGGTGGTTTGGTGGTTATGGCCGTAAGGATCACGAGTTACTTTGGTGGTTATCGCCGTAAGGATCATGAGTTACTTCGGTGGTGATCGCCGTAAGGATCACAAGTTACTCTGGTTAAAACCACGATGGTGGTTTGGTGGTGATCTGAGAATGATCACGATTGGTAAGGCGGTACCGAGGGATGTTTATCACAGGAGCATGAGCATAGCATGTTGGAACATTATTGCATTATTAATTGGTTAAATATCATGATATTGTTTGTCATTATGATTATGCATGTTGTGAGCTCGCAAGTACATTCAATGTACTGACCTGGCGTGTCATGCCAGATTTCAGGAAAGTCGCGTTGGAAAGGAGCGCTGATCGAGTCTAGATCGTGTCCACATCGGTGTCCCTTTGATATGGAGTTTCCGCTACAACATTGTTCCGCTGCCGTGTAGTTGTTATGATCGAGGCCCCTTTATGTTCACTAAATAATGTACATATTGTTCAGCCGCACCGTGTGTGTTGCTCGGCCTCGACATCTGTTGTAATATAAACTCTGAGCCGCTAGCATCAATAAAGCGGTTGTCTTTCTGTACCAAGATGTTGTGTGTTGCCAGAAGACATGGTCTCTGGGTTGGCAATGCAGGGTAAACCGGTTGCTCTGAGCTTGGGTGCCACAGAGTAGAAGGACGAGCACATGGAAGCATACCTCACAGAGGTGCACAAGATGGAGAAGCAATTTCTGGGCCTGGAGTTACCGCACGTGCCCCGTGGCACCAACAAGGAAGCAGATGACATCGCCAGAAGACCATCCAAGCGACTGCCCCAGGAGCTTGGCGTCTTCGAGGAATGGCTCTTCAAGCCATCCGGAACGCCGCTGCTTTCAGGAACAACTCAGCCTCGGGAGGAACTCCCGCAGCCGCCTGCCTCAGGAGCCCCAGCCTGTGGCCCGACCTCAGGAGTGCGTCTACTCCTGGTGCTCGAGCCCAGGAGGGATGCTGGACCAAGGAATTCAAGGAATACCTGATGCAAGGGGCGTTGCCAGAGAAGGAGGAAGACGCGGAGCACGTGGCCCGTCAAGCCACAACATACCGCATCCAGGACGGTGAGTTATACAGGAAGGGACCAAATGACGTTACACTGAGTTGTATCTCCAGGGAACAGGGGAAAGAGCTGATAGCTGACATACACTGAGGAGACTGTGGGCACCACTCATTGTCGCGAACCCTCGTCGACAAGGCATTCCGAAGCGGATTCTACTGGCCTACGGCGCTCAACGACGCGGCCGAACTGGTGAAGTCCTGCGAGGCCTGCCAATTCCATGCCAAGAAGATCCATCAGCCAGCTCAGGGCCTCTAGACCATCCCACTCTTGTGGCCATTCGCGGTCTGGGGGCTAGATATTCTGGGCCCGATCCCTCGGGCGCCTGGGGGCTATCGATACCTCTATGTCGCCAACGACAACTTCACTAAGTGGACGGAGGTTGAAGCCGTCCGCGCCATCCCAGTTGGCTCTGCAGTCAAGTTCATCAAGGGCCTCATGAGCCATTTTGGGGTCCCCAACCGAATCATCACCGATAACGGCTCGCAGTTCACTAGTAATCTCTTCAAGTCATATTGTGTTAACCTTGGAACGCAGATCTGCTACGCATCAGTAGCACACCCCAGGAACAATGGTCAGGTTGAGCGCGCCAACGCGGAGGTTCTGAAGGGCCTCAAGACCAGGACCTTCAAGAAGAAGCTCGAAGTCTATGACAGGGGCTGGCACGATGAGCTCCAGTTTGTGATGTGGTCGATATGCACCACCGCCACCAAGCCAACGGGCGAAACCCAGTTCTTCCTCGTCTTTGGAGCAGAAGCAGCCCTCCCTCACGAGGTCGAGCATCTCTCCGCACGGGTCCTGGCGTTTGGTGAGATGCATCATGAGGCCATGCAGGGGATGGACCTCGTGCCGGGGGAGGAACGACTGCCGCAGCGTCCACTCCAGGACTCTTGAGGTGGGTGACCTCATCCTGAGGCGGTTGCTCTCCAGGGAGGGGTTGCATAAGCTCTCGCCCATGTGGGAGGCCCATTCATGGTCGTCCACATCTCCAGGCCTGGCGCCGCGCGCCTGGAGACATAGGACGGGGTACCCGTCCAGAACGCCTAGAACATCCAACACCTCCGGAAGATCTACCCATGAAGAAAGGCCCAGTGCCTGTGAAGAAGGCCCGGTGCCTGTGAAGAAAGGACAGTGCCTATGAAGCAAGGCCCGGTTGAGCACATGGGGGAAGAATTTTACCTAAAGGTGTTGTTGTTCGTGACCATCAATGATTGGCCTGCTCTCAGTAACCATTCAGGACAGACAAACAAGGGATACCGTGCAGGCACGCATTGTTTGGATGATACCGACAGTATATATTTGGCTAATTGTAAGAAGAATGTGTACCTGGGACATCGTCGATTTCTTTCGAGCAGGCATGCCGTAAGAAAGAAAGGCAAGCATTTCAAAGGTGAGGCGGATCACCGGACGAACCCTCACCACCGTACTGGTGCTGATGTACATGATATGGTAGTCTTTGGAAAGGGTCCTGGCGGACAACCTGTTCCGAATGACGCTGACGGACGCGCACCCATGTGGAAGAAGAAATCTCTATTTTCGGACCTGCCCTATTGGAAAGACCTAGAGGTCCGCTCCACAATAGACGTGATGCACGTGACGAAGAATCTTTACATGACCCTACTTGGCTTCTTGGGCGTGTATGGGAAGACAAAAGATACACCTGAGGCACGGGAGGACCAGCAACGTATGCACGGAAAAGACAACATACATTAGGGTCATGCCAGCTACGCTCTTACCAAAGAAGAGAAGGAAATCTTTTTTGAATGCCTGCTCAGTATTAAGGTACCGTTTGGCTTCTCATCGAATATAAAGGGAATAATAAATATGGCAGAGAAAAAGTTCCAGAACCTAAAGTCTCATGACTGCCACGTGATTATGACGCAACTACTTCTGGTTGTATTGAGGGGCTTCTACCGGAAAACGCTTGATTAGCCATTGTGAAGCTATGTGCATTCCTCAATGCAATCTCTCAAAAGGTAATCGATCCAGAAATCATACCAAGGTTAGAGAATGATTTGGTGCAATGTCTTGTCAGTTTCGAGTTGGTGTTCCCACCATCCTTCTTCAACATCATGACGCATGTCCTAGTTCACCTATGCGAAGATATTAACATTTTGGGTCCTGTATTTCTACACAATATGTTCCCCTTTGAGAGGTTCATGGGAGTCTTAAAGAAATATGTTCATAACCGTGCTAGGCCAGAAGGAAGCATCTCCAAGGGCCATGAAAATGAGGAGGTCACTGAGTTTTGTATTGACTTTATTCCTGACCTTAAGACGATTGGTGTTCCTGAATCGCAGCATAAGGGCAGACTGGATGGAAAATGCACGCTAGGAGGGGATCAAATAATATGTATGGACGGACATTCTCTAACTGAAGCACACTACACAGTTCTACAGAATTCCGCCTTGGTGGCTCCGTATATGGACGAACACAAGAATTTTCTACGCTCCAAACACCTGGAGCGGTCTGATGACTGGGTTACATGTGAACAAACAAGGAGTTTCGCCAGCTGGTTGCAGACACGTACCATGCATGACGCCTCTATTGAAGATGACATGTACTCGTTGTCCCAGTTACCATCTTCGAATATAATGACTTTCAAAGGGTACGAGATAGATGGTAATACATTTTACACCATCGCCCAAGATAAGAAGAGCACCAACCAAAACAGTGGTGTCCGCTTTGATGCAACAACCAAGACAGGAAAGGAAACATAATATGGTTACATAGAGGAGACATGGGAACTTGACTATGGACGTGGTTTGAAGGTCCCTTTGTTTCGGTGCAAATGGGTCAATATGACACGAGGCGGGGTACCGGAAGACTGGCAGTATGGAATGACACCAGTGGATCTCAAAAATCTTGCGTATGCAGACGAACCATTCGTCCTAGCTAATGATGTGGCACAGGTTTTCTATGCGAAGGATGTGTCTACCAAGCCGATAAAAAGAAAAGATAAGGAAGCGAATGCATCATACGATGAGCCAAAGCGCCACATAGTTCTTTCTGGGAAGAGAAACATCGTGGGAGTGGATGACAAGACAGACATGTTAGAAGATTATGAAAAGTTTGATGAAATTGCTCCATTCACAGTGAATATTGACCCCGAGCATCCAGTTAAATGAAGAAGATTTTCCATGGCTACGGCGCAAAGGGACACACGGAAGAAAAAGTTTGACACCCAAAGATCTGGGATGTGATTGGCTTCACTTTCTTCTGTATTTCACACCCAGGAGGGAATCTCTGTAATAGTTATGATTTTTCCTGCTAAATGACCCTGAAATTGAAAAGCATTTCAAATGAACTCAGAAAAGGTTGAAAGTTGGCATGGTATCATAATTTCACCCACATAGCATGTGCAAAAAAGTAGAGAGGGTTACCGCAAAAACTGGATGCACTTCGTGTACAAGATGGACAATCTCTTTCGAAGTATCAAGGTTTCGGACGAAAACTCATCCATTACAAAGGCATTTCATTTTTTAAATAACCTAAGCATTACCAAATTGAATATAATGATAAAACACACTAATATTAAACATAAGAAAAAAGAATCACTAAAAAATCTATTTTCAAAGTTAAGTTATTCACAAACTAGTGATTCACAGAAATTTCAAATAATTCAAAATTTAAACTATTCAAATTTGTAAACTACCGGCACTAACAGAAAGTTTGTAATTTTTTGTACCTAAAGCAAAAATATTCACAAAGAAACTCTAAATACAGCAAAAAACAACTCAAAAATAAATAAAACAAAAATAAATAAAGCAAAAAAATAAGAAAATAAAAAAGCCCGCCAACTGCGCCATAGCGGCCTGCAAACGACTAGAAACCCAACCTGTTGTTGGGCCAGGATGCAGGCCCGCAAAGGCCTAGTAGGCCCACAGGGCAGCACAGAACATTTAGGCCCAGTAGGCCTGCTTTGGAGAGGAGCTCGAGAGAGCTACCGCACTGGGGCTTATAAACCAGTGCGGACACCCCTCGGCTAGCGAGGTGGGACTAAACATGACGCACCGCACCCGCGCCAGCGCACCCCCTTTAGTACCGGGTGGTGGCTCAAACCGATACTAAAGGGGGGGTCTTTAGTACCGGTTGGAGCTACCACCCGGTACTAAAGGGGTGCCGTTCCTGCCACTTGGCCTGGCCAAAACAGACCTTTAGTACCGGTTGGTGGCTTCAACCGGTACTAAAGGTTGTTCTATATAAGAAAACACTTCAAAAAATTTGTCAGTTTCTCATCTCTCCCTCTGCTTCTTTCTCCTCTGCCCCGTCGCCGCCGCCCCTCGATGCCACCCCCGTCGCCGTCCCCGTCCCCGTTGTCCCCGTCGCCGCGCCGCGCCCCACCCCGTCCTCCCGTCGTCCCCACCCGGCCCGTCCCCGTCCCCTACATCGCTGCCCCGTCCCCATCCCCATCGTCACCGCCCGTCTCCGTCCCCGTCGCCGCCCCCCGTCGTCGTGCCTCGCCGGTGAGCTCCTGCCCCGGCCGCCATGTACCACACAAACACACACACACACACACATTGTTATAGAAATGTTAGCAACTTTTCTGTTTTTTAGTTATAGAAATATTAGAAATGTTAGTTATATAGAAATGATTTTTAGTTATAGAAATATTAGAAATGTTAGTTATATAGAAATATTAGAAATGTTAGTTATATAGAAATGTTTTTTAGTTATAGAAATATTATAAATGTTAGTTTTAGTTATAGAAATATTAGAAATGTTAGTTTTAGTTATAAAATTTAGAATTTGCATATATGAAATCACAATCCATCATTTAAAAGATGTTACTTTACTTTTGCGGCATATACTATTTGTTGTCGACGATGCCTGGCCCGCATCCTCGCCGTCAACCAGTTCGCGACGACGTCCTGCTTCTGAGGACCCATGTCCGGGACTGGGCTCTACCGGGCTGGCACTGGGAGGTGCTACCAGCAGGGGCGCGACGGTTGGTGAGGAACCCGGCCCCGGGTCGCGTCGTCGACCTTGATCTCCTTTGGTGGTGTTCGCATGGGCCACTTTTGGGGCGGAGGGAGCCGGCCCCACCGGAGGTGGTACGTCGCCGTGTTAGGGAGGAGGACAAGCACATCCATCGCTACATGGCTGCTATGGACGTCTGGTTCTCCAATACCTGGCAGGTTCTTTCGGGAGATCACCCGAGCTATGATCCAGTGATGGTTCCTTCACTTTGGTTGTCCACCGCCCGTGCCTCAGGAACCGCGAGTGGCCTAGATTACTCTCTAGTATTCGATCTTTATTAGCTAGCTAGCTAGTGATGTATTTGATATATAATATTCGAGATGATTTATTCGAGATTATATATATTATTCGAGATGATGTATTCAAGATTATCTCTATTATTCGAGATGACGTATTCGAGATTATATTCGAAGATGCTTATTATGTACTATGATTGATTTAGTTTTTCCTTATTAATTGATTGCATCCATGTATTGTAATTTGAATATATTTCTTTTGGATTAGTTAAATAAAACCTATGGCGGACAATACCGGTAGAGAGGGAGAAGAGGCCATGTTGAATATCATACGCAATCCTCGCGGGCCAGATGATGATCAGAATGAAGAAAATTATGATGGCTCCGAATATCTAAACAACACCGGGAAGGGTGATATGATATTCGATCGCGACAACCGAATTGATGAAGTCATGAACTATGAACATGATGAAGAAAATGTTGATCTTGAAACAACAAAGATCGGCGAGGTATATTTATATAAGCAGGCATTTGGTGATCATCACATGTTTTAAATGACTTGAACATATATATTAACGAATCGATCTTTCTTCCTTCAGCCATCCGGATCGAGCAAATCTTCAGGCAGCAGGACAGTACGAGGCTCGAACAAAAAGTTGAAGGAGGGCGTAAAGTACAATATCGAGGCCATCAAACCTAATGGCGAACCATTAGCGCCTAAGAAGATTGCGGACAAGTTCATTCGTCAGTGCGGAATTCTTGTGAAGGACCAACTCCCGATCTCCCTTCAAGAATGGAGAGAGCCAGCAAAGCCACGTCCAGATCTTACTTTTGTCGACGACAAACAAAAACTTCTGCTTTGGGAAACGCTCATGGAACATTTCACCCTACTAGATCATTTCACAGATGAAGATGTAGAGAAAGTCAAGGACGCTGCTCTTAGGAAGATGGCGGTTGCATTCAACAACCAAAAGAATCATGTATGGGACCAGTACGTCAAGGGAGGAAAGAAGACTCCAGTATTCAAGGGAACACTAGAGAAGCAAAGTGCTCATTGGGATGATTTCGTGAAATTCAAGGAATCAGAATTATCTAAGGAACGGTCGAGAATAAACAAGGCCAATGCCGCAAAAAAGGATAAGTTCCATAAGTTGGGGCCAGGTGGCTACGCGGTGGCAATGCCTAAGTGGGATAAGTCTGAGAAAGAGGTGGAGGATGTAGGTGTCACTCCAGAAACATTGAGCTGGCCCCCCAGGTGCAGGAGTTGGTTCTATGCGCATGGGGGGAGTTGGACCTAAAGACAGGCAAAGTTTCGAAGAAGGCATGTCTGGACGAAGCCGAAGATAAGCCACTTGATGCAATAGAAGAGGCTCGATCGGGGGTGTTCCAGCCCAACAGAGAAAACGACGAGCTTACGCGTGCCCTGGGAAATCCTGAACACCCAGGAAGAACATGAGGCAAGGGCGCTATTCCGTGGTATGAGGGGTTTTCGGACTGGAACGCCGACTACAGAACCCGTGCGAGAAAGAAGATTGCGGAGGAGAAGAAGAGGAAGATGGAGGAGGAGCAGAGGAAGTTGGACTATGAATGCCTTCAAGGCCTAGAATCAGCGCACGCAGACTTGGCAGTCAAATTCTAGCGGCAGTAGGAGCAGATCGACTTAGTTTGCCAGCAAAGGGGGTCTCAGCAGCTGCAGCAGCTAGCAGATGATCCAGCATTGGATAGCACCGTCCCATCCATGCCGAGAAGCAGCGTGGGTTCCGCCCCGGGTGACGCAATGCTGGATAGATACCCCGTGGATGACATCATGGAGAACACTAACTGCGAGCTACACTTCAAAATGAAGAACATATCCATGAAGGTGGCGGACGCCGTTGCTTTTACAAATCCCCCCGAGGCAACCTTCCATTGCATCCCGATTCCAGCAGGCTATGCTTGTGTCTTGGTTGATGAGGTGGTGGACCAATATTCGGGGCTAGAGCTTGACATTCCTGGAGGTGACGAGGAGCACACAATGGGAGAGGCCAAACATCGTATCATCCTATGGAGAAAGGATTGCATCATGTTTCGAAGGCCACCGACACCGCATCAGCCGACTCCTCGTCGAAGTCCGCCACCGAGTCAGCAGACTCCCACTGCTCCAAGTCCACCAACGAGTCAGGCCACTCCTCCTCCTCCAAGTCCGGCAAAGCGTCAGGCCACTCCTCCTCCAAGTCCGACACAGCGTCAGACCACTCCTCCTCCAAGTCCGGCAAAGCGTCAGGCCACTCCTCCTCCAAGTCCGGCACAGCTTTAGGCCACTCCTCCTCCTCCAACTCAGCCACGCCAGCCGTCTCTGCCGCCTCAGCAATCACGGAAGAGAACCGCCGCATCTATGGTGCATAGCGGTACAAGTCGAGGTAGTACTGGAGGTACAGGCAGAGGCAAGCAATTTCAATATGGTCCAGGAAGCCTCGCGCCTCTTCCGTAGAGGCCTTACAACAAGTCCGAGGAGGAAAGCGCAGCCATTTCGAAGGCCGAGGTGGAAGCCCATTTTGCACCAAAACTGCCACCGCTGCCAAGGGAGAAAGTACCTAAGGAAAAGATTGACCACTTCATTCGTATGGCTAGAGCACCAGCTCCCAAGCCTGTTGACACAGGCTATGAACGCCACCTCAGGAAGTTAAATCGAGCACGTCTACAAAAAGAGGCGAGCTCGAGCTCGAGCAAATCAGCTGGCAAAAGGAGCAGTAAAACCGTTCCCCAGCTGGGAGAACAGGCGGCGCAATCAATCCCCCCACTTGTTGGGCCAATAACACATGAGAGTACACGCGCCCAATATCATTGTGGGCAAACTATTAATGTTCCCGGGCTGGGCGATATGGTAATAACCGAGGAGCATATTGAGTAGGCTGAAAGGCTCATAATCACTATTGGACAACTCCTCGATATCGAGCCCAGGTCTCTGATTAGAGAGGAGTAAATAAAACGGAAATATGTCTGGGGCCAACCTTTGGTCGAGCCAGACGAGGTGAAGAAGCTCCCAACGAGGATGTATGAATTGCATCAATGGTACATGGACATTACCAAGATTTCCAATCGAGAATCCCTCATGGTGAATGTCAAGAAGGATCATTACTTCCATGAGAAAGCTCTGTCCATTGAGTATTCAGAACTATTTCAGTTATACAATCAAGACGCACACGACAAATCTATCATCAGTTGCTATTGTCTGTAAGTTACTTCTTTCTGTAATTTAAGTCTCAAGCTAGCTGTAGTGATCATTTTGATCAATCATTACCTGTAATTATCCTCACTATATTCTTTTCTCTGGTATTATGCAGGATGAAGATGTATGATATGAAAAAAGGTGGATGCTATGGCATTGGATTCATTGACCCAAATACCATTAATGAATACACATGGAAATTAGATGCATATTATGAAAAAAGTGTAGAGGAAATCATGCTAGAGTTCTTCAAGCACCTCAATACCAATGAAGATATACTACTTCCTTACAACTTCGAGTGAGTCACACTGTCTTGTACTACAAATTCTGTTTTTGCCTACTAGCTAGCTACATGTTTTTGCTTACATATGCCCGCTTAATTAAGACATGCAAACGTGTGTGCATGCAAATTTTACTGGATCTTGTTAATCATTAAAGTTGATGAAGGAACAGTTGAAATACTAGACTCACTACTTAAAAAAGCAATTGACTACACCATCTTGTTTGGGATAGTCAACAGGTAATTTCAATCATTATTAACTATATCTCGGCCTATTTAGTTCGTCATTTCCTGATATGAACTATTTAATAACCCCTTTATTCATTTTCTTTGTCGGCGGGCAGGGCTTGGGCAAAGTTCATCAGCGTCACTCCAGGCCAATGGAAACGAAAGCTGAAATGGTATCGACCCAAGGTAAGTAATTAAGTAGTACTAGCTAGCTAGCTGCCATCTCTTTAATTATCATGCTTGATTAATTATTATCTGATCAAATTCCATTCTCGTAAAGGTCCTGAAGCAGGCGCCGGGGAATAATCTCTGTGCATTACATTTGCGAGAACATTCGCATGATGGCGTCCGAAAGGAGCAGATCTCAAAGACAGGACTGGGTACGTTTGTTAGAAAACTATTCACAATTTTTACACCATTATCGACATCTAGTCACACAACTAATACACATGCATATTGATATCCTTCTTAACAGTTCAGAGAGGTGCGGGAGCAGCTCCTAACAGAGGAGCGCATAGAAGCAATTCAAGAGGAAATAGCGGGATTTTTGCTCGACCAGGTCTTAGATCCCAAAGGAGAATACTATTACTCGCTACCGCCCCCATGAACCACTTCCAATTCTCATCGTGCTCCGAAGGCACCAATTAGGCTAATGCCACTGGCTTCGAAGGCCCCGATTAGGAGGAATTGTATATAGCTAGCTAATTGTATATATATATACATGTGTGTATATATGTGTGAATTAATGGTGGTTGTGAGACATTCGATGATATATATATATATATACGAAAAAGAATTAAATGTAAAACATAAAATTAAATGAAAAAGAAATCATAAACCCAAAACCCGCCAACCTTTTAATACCGGTTGGTGTCACCAACCGATACTAAAGGGCTCCCTGCCCCCGGAGCTGGCTCGTGCCACGTGGTTGCCCTTTAGCACCGGTTCGTGCTGAACCGGTACTAAAGGGGGGGCCTTTAGTGTCCACACTTTAGTGTTGGTTACCGAACCGGCACTAAAGGGCCTTACGAACCGGTGCTATTGCCCGGTTCTGCACTAGTGATACATGCTCAGATATGTTACCTATTCTCTAGAACAGCGCTAATTCCAAAATAAGCAACGCAAAGCATGTACATTACCCCTAGATGGTATGACCCGAAGGTGAAAATCACGACATTTGCGTTGACTTGGCCTCTCTGAATAGCCAACTCCTTGACCCACTCTTTCACAATCTGCATTTCAAACATGCATATTGTTCACCAGACGATAAATTACCAAAAGGTAACACCAACTCGCATATGGCAGGAGGAAACAACCACCTTGTCAAGCTTCCCCAACACCTCTTCTTGCCTGGCGGCCTCCTCCTTGCTCTTTTACAGACCCAGCTGGGCCAAAAGCTGCAATTTTGATCAACGAGCAAGGCTTCAATCGGTTCATCTAGTACTTGGTTGAAATAGGAAGGTGAAGAAGACCAAAATATACGAGCTATGTGGAGTGTTTTTTTCTAGCTCACCATAGAGAATTTGTAGCTGGTAAACTTGGTTGGTGACAAATGTGATTGTGAAGTTGTTGGTATTTCACCAAGTTTTAGGCTAAAGCTAGACCCAAGTTTTGTCTGAAGTCTGAACTGACAAGTTATAATAAGCTCAAGACTGCAGTGACTTTATTCATCCCTATCCAGTATAGTCTACTAGTGTAGAAGTGAATTTGTTGTCAAAATTTACTTGGTTGTAAGCGGGAGGTGACCAACGCCAGAACTATACAACCTGATAGCCCAAGATTCGGATGTTATATGACATTCATGTTGCTCAGGGAAACTTGGATCAGAAGTTCAGAACCCAAGATTCAGATGGCATGATGTTCGTGACTCCTAGCGAAACAAGAGCGTGCGAGAAATGACTGGGAGGGAGCGGCTGTTACTTAGCTCACCTGGGAAACGAAGAAGTAGCCGGATGCGCGCAGGAGATGATGATACGAAGCGCTCAACTTGGTAGCGCCGGTGGGAATGGAGACTCTAGCAGCTCTGGCGCTGCTGCTGTGCATCTCCATGACCTCCATGGATGGGTGCACCGCCGCTCAATACATGGTGGGCGGGCTCGATGCGTGGGGGGTGCCGCCGTCCAGCAAGCCAGACGTGTACGTGCGGTGGGCCAAGTACGTCCCCGTAAAGCTCAGCGACACCCTCTTCTTCCTCTACCCACCCAACAAGGATAGCGCCATGCAGCTCACCGCCAAGGCCTTCGCCGCCTGCGACGTGTCTGGCCCGCTGCTCAAGCTGGAGGAGGCAACTCCGTCTTCAACTTCACCAAGCCCGGGCGGGCCTACTTCAGCAGCGCCGGTGAGGAGGGTTGGGGAAGGAGCTCACCACGGCTCCATGACCTGGATCTGGTGTGAGGGAGGGGGAAGGGGGCTTGCTGTGGTCGGGAGGGAGAGGAAGAGGCGGGCGGTCGGGGCTTCCCGATCTAGACCAAAGTCAAGGACGTGGGTGGGTGTGTCAGGAGGAAGGGGAGGGGAGAGAACGTGACTAGAGGGAGGGGATAAGGGGTGATAGCAATGGCGCACTGGTAGGGGGTGCGCCATATGTATAGATAGCAATGGCGCATCTCTTACTGGTGCGCCATTACTAGTTAAAATAACTAATGGCACACTTTCCCCTCGTGCGCCACTGCTAAGTCTGGGGAGGTGTGTGGGGCCAGGACAAAACTAGTAATGGTGCACCACACACCAGGTGCGCCATTAGTAATATGGCCACTAATGGCGCACCACATACATGGTGCACCATTAATGTCCATATTAGCTATAGCCATTTTTGTAGTAGTGAGAGGAGCAAGGAAGGAGAAGAAGCGGAAGAGGCAGAGGAAGGATGGGCGACCGAGCGCTCCGCCCCCTCCCATTTATACCAGGAGAAGGCCAACCAGAGCCGCCCACGATCACGTGTAATGATGGTTTTCCTTGCATGTCACAGGGACTTGTCAAGTCGGGCAGTTACCGAGGTAGCGAGGGGAAGCGGAGACGCCCACATCCAATCAACCGCCACGCGTCGACCAAGGCCGCAGGATATTGGGGACCGCGGCGATCCGCACTTGACCTTTGGCTTCGCCTCGAAGCCAAGCCCCAGCGCGCCTTGGGCCCGAGGGCTACTATCGACGTTCTGGGAACGGGAGTCCCCAGACTTGCCTGCCTGCGGCCCACGGCGTGGCTTTGCTAGCAGGCCTGTACGACCCATCTTCATCAACAAGGAATCAAGACCCTCCCGAGGGGCCAAGCCTCGCGAGGCGGACGACACAAGACCTCCTCAGGAGCGGTCTCACCAGGGTGGCTCGTGAGGGGCGGAGAGTTCAAAGCCAGGCAAACCTCGCGAGGTTCTCGTGATGTGAGCCATGACGATCGAGACCAGGCGGGCGCCAATGTTTCCACTTTGGTGCTTAGGGGGCAAGTGCATGCGCGGAGTACCGAGGCATCAAGCAAAGATTTCCATATTGGTGCAACAAGACCAAGACCGGAAGGACAGCAAGACGGAGGTCACTGTGGATCCCAAGACGGCGTCACCACCAGAGCCTTTAGCAGGAGAAGACTGCTTTTTTAGGATAGCTTGTACTAGCTTTCCCCTTTCAAATTGGCCGTTGTTGGATCCCTTCCCGCTCAATTTTTGGGGTGAGGACCAAGACCGCTATAAATAGAACTAGCCACCACCGTAGCTAGGGAGGGGAGGGATCTAAGATTGGAGCCACCACATCCTTGGCAGCACACCCACCAAGCACAAGAACACCTCAACCTTAGGAGGCTGTTCTTCCCCTTGTACTATTCATCCTCGGCCCAAGAGGCAATCCACTACCACACTGGAGTAGGGTATTACACCACAACGGTGGCCCAAAGCAGTATAAATCTTGTGTCCTTTGGGTTGCGAGTTTGTTGATTTAGCTCGTGAGATCTTAGCTAAGTTAGGATGTGGATCGATAGGGGGATATCTTCGCGCGCACCCCAGTGTTCTAACCTTAAGGGTTTTGTCAGAACCCGTGATCCGACACTTTATCCCAGTGAAAACCACTTATACGAGTGCGAAGTTGGCCAAGATATATATGACCAGGATCGTATGTCTGCATGGAGTTCCGAGAACCATTTTATCGGATAGAGGAACACAGTTTACTTCAAAGTTTTGGCACTAGCTACACCAGACCTTGAGCACCAGGCTATAGTTCAGTACATCTTTTCATCCATAGACCACGAGAGTCAATCAGATTCTGGAGGACGTGTTGAGAGCTTGTGCGCTAGATTATGGATCTAGTTGGGATGATAATTTGCCTTACGCAGAGTTCTCATAGAACAATAGCTACCAAGCTAGTTTGAAAATGGCACCCTTCGAAGCCTTGTATGGAAGGAGTTGCAGGACACCATTAATGTGGGATGAAGCTGGAGACCATCAGTTGTTTGGACCCAATTTGATCAAAGAGTGCGAAGAGAAGGTTAAGTTGATTCGAGAGAGAATGAAGGTAGCTCAGTCCAGGCAGAAGAGTTATGAGACTCAAAACGCAAGGAGGTAGTCTATGAAATCGGAGATAGAGCATATCTTCGTTTGTCACTTGTGCGAGGTGTTAAACGTTTTGGAGTTAAGGGAAAGTTAGCCCCAAGATTTGTAGGACCATACCGAGTTTTGGAACGTATGGGAGAAGTAGGCTACAAGTTGGAGTTACCCGAAGGACTGTCAGGAGTTCATGATGTGTTTCACGTTTCCCAGTTGAAGAAGTGCCACGCAGAGAAGGCCGATATCCCTTTGAGAGACACAGTGCCCCTGGAAGCAATTCAGTTGGATAGTGATCTGACCTATGAGGAGAAACCAGTCAAGATTCTCGAGTTTTCCAGCCGAGTCACACGCAGTAAGGTTATCAAGTTTTGCAAAGTTCAGTGGAGCCACCATACGGAGGATGAAGCCACCTGGGAACGAGAGGATGATCTACGGAAAGACCACCCACACCTATTTTCTAGCCGACCCGAATCTCGAGGGTGAGATTCACCTTAAGGGGGGTAGGTTTGTAACATCCCAAATTTCCAACTTGGAATGTTATACATAGGTCATCTTATGCATATCATATTTTATTTGCATTTTGGTTTTGTGATCCTAAAATCCTAAGCCACTCAAGGACCCACGGCGAGAGTTGGCGATTTTATTATTTTCATATTTGAAATATTTTTTCAAATATTGAAAAATGGATCATTTTGGTTTTATTATTTTTCTCTTCGAAAATATTTCATCTTAAAAATATATGAGAGGAGATAATATGACTTCTCCAAAGTAAATAAAATATTGGAGGAAAAATGTTAAAATCAAATAAATTATTTTATTTGAATTTTGTTGCTATTTTATTTGAATTAGAAAAATATGCATTTTTTTCAAAATTGCATTTTTAGGCCAAGAAAATGTTCACTTTGTTCTAAATACTTTATTTAGACGGTGAAAATTTGTTTTGGCATTTTTAGATTTTTATTTATTTAATTAGGACTTTTTCTCAGCAGAATCATTTAAAAAAAATTGAACCGACATACGGGCCATGCCCGAGCCGGACTCCGTCCAGCCATGCCTTTATAAGGCGAGGCCCGAGGCCGCCCCCAGCCCACCAGCCGCCGCCCTAACCCTAACCCTGCCCTAGCCGCGCCGTGCCGCCGCCTTTCCCCGCCACCACGTTGGATCTCGCCAGAGCCTCCGCTGTTGACCCCATTGACCGGTCGGTTTTCTCTCGGTTAACCACGATTTTTTTTCTAGTTTGCCGGTTTATTTTCTTAGATAGGTTTTTCATCGGTTTATTTACTTAGCAGACGTTCGTCCGTTCATTCGTTTTAACGAACGTTGTTTGCCGGTTAGGTTCAGACAGCAAACGTTCGTTCGTTAGTTTTTTCTTTTTATTTTATTTTTCGGCCAGGGACCTATCCGCAATTATTTTTATCATAGATTAGCCCCTGATCTTCAAACCCTCAATGTTTCATAACCGTTTGTCCAAATTTAGTGAAACCAATGCCAAAATATTCGTCTCGAACCCCTCTTTATGTTTAATCGACTTTAACAAGGTTTTTGACAAATTAAAATTTGGTTGCAAGCAGATTTGTATTCGAAGTTCTTTTGACCGTAGTTTTAGTTTCGTACCTCCGTTTTGTTCGAATCTTTTTGCAAATTGAACCTCTTCAGTTGAACTTTTAGATTTGATCTTCTTATTTGAAGTTTTACCCTTGCATCTTTGCTTGAGTGCTTATGTATGGTATTGTTTGTTTGCGATAGAATTCTCGGAGTGCGCAGCATGCTACTATGAGTCACTAGGTTTTGCGGATCATCAGCAAGGCAAGTAACACATTGGTCATTCCCCTTTATTACCCAGTTTTTATGCATTAGTTGCAACCCTCAAACATTGAATGAGTAGAATCTCTTAACATGTCGGTTTGGGAAGTAGATGATGAGGTAGAACCTATTTCCCTTTTATTATCAAATCTTGGGAGTTACTTCTACTTTATGATTATATTGACATGCTATGCTCGTAGACGTGGTTTGGGTTTGGGTGTATCCGTGACAGATGTGAGATTATTAATTAATGGTTTACTTAAGGTGGCTACTTAAATACACATCTGGGTGGATTGGTTGCGGGCACCTCGAGAATCCAGGGTTGTCCTAGGATATCTCGGAGTACCCGCACGATCATCCTATGGTTCGCCACCCAGGCTCAAAGGGATCATAAGATTATTCATGCTAGAAACTTCCGTGTGCAGCCACAAGATATTATGGGATCTAGCATAGTTGAGTATGTTGCATGACCTCTTTCAGTGGTGGGCTAGTAGATGTAGGGGAAAGTAGGTGTAACTGTCCACCCAGAGTAAAGAGTAAATGTTTCTGAAAGACTGTGTCTCGGTCATCCGTTTCTCAAACATTATGTAGTGAGAGAAATCCAACAGAGGAGATCGAATCTTGTGGGGAAAAGTGCGGAAACCTCTGCAGAGTAAACAAACTAATCATGGTTAGTCGTGTCCCCGGTTATGGACATCTTGAGTATTTGGTTCTTGGATTATCATGTTGATCTCATCACTCTAAATTAATATGTTGGGTTGTTAATACTGCTTAATGGGGATTGAGTTGGAGGAACCTTCTCAATGATTTCAACAAACTTTGTAGTTAAATAAAATATATTCCTTTGTTGTAGGGAAAAATTGGCTTTTCGCAAAAACACTACAACCATATATGCATGTAGTGATAGGATTTACTTGTTTCATTGCTCTACTATGTAATATTGCCAGCATATTCCATGTGCTGACCCATTTTCGGGCTGCAATGTATCATGTTGCAGACTTTTCAGACGAGGAGTAAGGTGCGCTAGGTCGTTGTCGTGCACTCAGCTATGCCGTTGGAGTTGATGGACTCACTTTATCTTCCATGCCTTCCGGTGTTATCGTACTTAGATGGCCTTAAGCCATATTATTGTATTAAGTTCTCTCTTGATACTATCGATGTAATAAGTGTGTGATTGCTACTTTGTTATAAATCCTTTGAAGTATTGTGTGTGTCAGCATTACCGATCCAGGGATGACACTTAAGCACAGAGACTTGACCGTTTGAGGTTGGGTCGCTACAAGATGGTATCAGAGCACACGTTGAATGTAGGATACGACCACTAAGATAAGCCATAGGTCACTCTTCTCTACCCATTTCTGACTTCTCTCCATTTTCTACTCTATAGGATGGCGGACACGAGGAACAAGTTTGCATAGCCGGATGAAGACACACCTTTTGGATGACACTTGAAGGAAGTCACTAGGTACCTGAACATTGGAATACCAAGTTTCACCAGGACCTACACCGCCACTTTACCAGAAGAGGAACGTTGGATGATTTGAGTTCAAGTTCCTGGAAGGACCTTCACGCCAGTAACTGAGCCCATCGAGTTTTCCTTTGATGCACCAACCTAGAGTCTAGGAAAGAGCATGGCAGCCTACATCGCCATAGGACGCATCGACGAAGTCTATCACAAGGATCTTAAGGACACCATCTACCAGATATGTGGGCACCGAGATGAGCAATGGGAGATGATCAGCTCCAGGAAGGACAGGTCCATTGCAGCTTACATCCAGGAGTTAAAGCAGCACATTCGACGCTTGGAAAACCAAATGTGTGCAAGCATGATAGACCTGAAGAAATTGATGACTAGGAACATGGAGCTAGAAGAAGAACTCAAGTCTACACGTGAAGGATATGAGGAGGAAATCACAATACTGGTGGAGATGAATGACGACCTGACAAGGAAGCTAGGAGTATTCATGGGAGACCCTGCGCCGTGAGGAGATGACGACCATCCCAAGGACTACATCATCATCGACGACACCGACTCCGACCCAAGTGATGATGATTATGAAGACAAAGCTGGAGCAGATATCATGGAGTCTTCTACCGATCAAAATTTCTAGTAGACCACCATATTATTAGTAGTATTTTCTCCATGTACATATTAGTAGTCTGGGCACTGTAACGATAGTTAGATCGATTGTATTCCCTTGCTTGAAATTGTTTGGGAGTGATATGTTTGTGTTTGTCTCATGTGCATATTGGTAGTGTTTTCTCACTAGACCTCATTCTATTCTAGTTCTCTCCCCTCTAAACCCATCAGATGCCTCCGAGACGTGACCCCAGATTTGCTTTCCCACTGGAGCTAACTCAGTTGATCCAACAGTAGAATACACTGATGTAGTTGCTAGTTCAGAATCAAGGCAACAACAACAACAACAATAAGAACAACCCACCTCCACCACCAGTTGACAACTTAGCTTGTTTCCTGATGTTACAACCGCCGGTGTTTTCCAGTAGCACTGAGCCCATAGTTGCAGATGACTGACTACGCAAGATTGGAAGGGAGTTGACCACTGCAGGTTGCACAGATGCTGAGAAGGTGCGTTTTGCCGCACATCAATTGGATGGACCTGTAGCCTCATGGTGGGAGAATTACACAACCACCTTCCCTATAGCCAATATTACTTGGGAGCAGTTTAAGAAAGCATTCCGTACTTCTCATGTTTCTGCTGGACCTATGAGCATGAAGAAGTGTGAGTTTCGCAACTTACACCAGGGCAACCGTACTATAGGGCAGTACGTGGAGGAGTTTAGCAAGTTAGCTCTCTATGCCCCGGATGATGTGGCCACAGATGCCGTGAAGAAAGAGAAGTTTATGCAAGGGCTAAATGATGAGATGAGTGTGTAGTTGATGGTGGCAACATTTAACAACTACCAGGAATTGGTGGATAAGGCCCTCATGATTGAAGGAAAGCAGCAACAAATTGAGAGCCGCAAAAGGAAGTATGGACAAGGAAAGTACAATTCAGGAGCTCAGCAGAAGCTTCGTTTCGCCCCGAACTCGGGAGGATTTACCCATAACCATGGAGGCCAACATATTCCATGTGTTGACCCGTTTTCGGGCTGCAATGTATCATGTTGCAGAATTTTCAGACGAAGAGTAAGGTGCGCTAGGTCGTTGTTGTGCACTTAGCTATGCTGTTGGATTTGATGGACTCACTTTATCATCCAAGCCTTCCACTGTTATCGTATTTAGATGGCCTTAAGCCATATTATTGTATTAAGTTCACTCTTGAGACTATCGATGTAATAAGTGTGTGATTGCTACTTTGTTGTAAATCCTTCGAAGTAGTGTGTGTGTCAGCATTACCGATACAGGGATGACATTTAAGCACAAAGACTTGACCGTTTGAGGTTGGGTCGCTACAGGGTACTTGGTATGTCTTGACTTGGCATAGATCTCCCTGGCAACGGCGCCAGAAATCCTTCTTGCTACCTCTTGAGCATGCATTGGTTTTCCCTTGAAGAGGAAATGGTGATGCAGCAAAGTAGTGTAAGTATTTCCCTCAATTTTGAGAACCAAGGTATCAATCCAGTATGAGACAACGCACAAGTCACCTAGTACCTGCACAAACAATCAAGAACCTTACAACCAACGCGATAAAGGTGATGTCAATCCCTTCATGGTCACTCGCAAAAGTGAGATCTGATAAAGATAGTAAGGTAAATATTTTTGGTATTTTTGTTGTATAGATTGGAAAGTAAAGATTACAAAATAGTAAACGAGATGCGATGTAAATAAAAGAGATGCAATATAATAAGAATGAGACCCAAGGGCCATAGGTTTCACTAGTGGCTTCTCTCAAGATGGCACGTATTACGGTGGGTGAACAAATTACTGCCGAGCAATTGATAGAAAAGTGTATTGTTATGAAGATATCTAAGGCAATGATCATGAATATAGGCATCACGTCCATGTCAAGTAGATCGAAACGATTCTGCATCTACTACTATTACTCCACACGTCGACCGCTATCCAGCATGCATCTAGACTATTAAGTTCATAAGAACAGAGTAACGCATTAAGCACAATGACATGATGTAGAGGTTTAAACTCAAGCAATATGATATAAACCCCATCTTTTTATCCTTGATGGCAACAATACAATACGTGCCTTGCTGCCCCTACTGTCACTGGGAAAGGACACCGCAAGATTGAACCCAAAGCTAAGCACTTCTCCCATTGCAAGAAAGATCAATCTAGTAGGCCAAACTAAACCGATAATTCGAAGAGACTTGCAAAGATATCAAATCATGCATATAAGAATTTAGAGAAGAAACAAATAATATTCGTAGATAATCAAGTTCATAAATCCACAATTCATCGGATCTCGGCAAACACACCGCAAAAGAGTATTACATCGAATAGATCTCCAAGAACATCGAGGAGAACTTTGTATTGAAGATCAAAGAGAGAGAAGACATCTAGATAATAACTATGGACCCGAAGGTCTATGGTCAACTACTCATGCTTCATCGAAGAGGCTATGGTGTTGATGTAGAAGCCCTCCGTGATCGATTACCCCTTCGGCAGATCACCGGAAAAGGCCCCAAGATGGGATCTCACGGGTACAGAAGGTTGTGGCGGTGGAAAATGGTTTCATTGCTCCCCCTGATGTTTCTAGGGTATAAGAGTATATATAGGCAAAAGAAGTACGTCGGTGTAGCTACGTGGGGCCCATGAGGGTGGGGGCACGCCTACCCCTTGTGCGCGCCCTCCTGCCTCGTGGCCGCCTCACGGAGTTTCAGACTTCCACTCCAAGTCTCCTGGTTTGCTTTCGGTCCAAGAAAGATCATCACGAAGGTTTCATTCTGTTTGGTATTCCTTTTCTACGAAACACTAAAATAGGTAAAAAAAATAGAAATTCACACTGGGCCTCCGGTTAATAGGTTAGTCCCAAAAATAATATAAAAGAGCATATTAAAGCCCATTAAACATCCGAAATAGATAATATAATAACATAGAACAATCAAAAATTATAGATACGTTGGAGGCATATCATTCAACCGAAAGTAGCATGCATTCAAACATAAACATAGATAGTTTTGCATAATCGAACATAAAACATAAATTTAAACTGAACTAAACTACTTTCGGTCGAAGTGGCGGTCGAGCCATTCCTTCCTCATCATGTATGGTGTGCCGCGAGCTGGGTCCAGGCCGGTTCCGTCGTCGGGGTCATTGTGGAAGACACTCCTCCACTCGTCGATGTCAATCTCCTCGTCCTCGACAGCCTCCACGCCGATGTCCTCACCTTCTTCAACCTCGTCATCGGAGGAGAGCACAATAAGCTCGCCGCTCTCCGTGTTGGAAAAGATCATCCTCTTCGCCTCCACAAGCTTTGAGTGCTGCCGGCGAAGCTCTTGCATGTAGGCCTCGTTGGCGGCCTTGGCCTCAAGGCGCTCCCACGCCTGGCGGTCCTCTCGCGCCATAGCCGAGCTCACCACCCCTGGCTCCGGTGGGACGAGGTCGATTGGATGTGCGCCGAAGGGGAAATTGAGCCTAGATGCCGCGTTGTGGTAGCGGACCTACCAACGGTCTTACTCCATGGCCGCGAGCTCGTCCGTGTGGAAACTACCGAGCCACCGGCGGCTGTGGGTCTCCCGATCTGTAATGTCAGTGACCCACGTCCCCCACCGCCGCTGCCTAACCCCGAGGTAGGGCCTCATCAGCAGTAGGGCCCGAGGGAGGACGGGGAAGTCCTCGAACCGGCGTAGGGGCGCGGCGGCGGCACTACAAAAAAAATACACTTCCGTGATGATACGTGTTTGTCACAGTAGGTCACGTTTTCTGTCATGCATGTACATCCATGACAAATTTATGATAGAATCAAGATAGTCATACCTATGCTGTCGTAGAAGTGTTCCACGACATTACCAAAATTATCATCACGGAAGTGTCCACTTCCATGATGATATATCGCGCGTCACAGAAGTGCTTTCGTTAACGGTGACCGACACATGGCATCCAGCGTAACAGAACGTCGTTAAGCTATCGGGTCCGGTTTTGGATCTGATAACCCATTAATAGCCTCGAACAATGGGGATTTTCCACGTGTAAAATCATCATTGGCTGGAGGCAACACGCGTCGGCTCACCATTGGGACAGATGTCATCCACTCATTGGACCCAAAGCCCCTATGATACGTCGACACGTGGCATGGCCCAACAGAGGCCCATATAGGTTAAAAAGGCCAGCCCAGTCAAAAGGCATGTAGTACTTACTCAGGTACTAGTGGGCCAGCCAAATAACGACCTGCTTAATAAAGGCCCATTTACGGCCCGAAGCCAGATCTGGCCCGTTAATTGTTCGCCAGATATTTGGGCCCATTTATGGCCCGAAGCCAGATCTGCCCGTTAATTGTTCGCCGAATATTTGGTCCCAATTACAGCCCAGTGACTTTTGGCCTGTTAGAGGCCCGATGTAGACACGGGCCCATTTCAGCTTGGTGTGACTTTCGGCCTGGGAGAATGGCCCGTGCTGCCCATGGGCCATATATGGTCTGACAGGACATCGGGCCCACTAACGGCCCGTGATAAAGGTGGCAACAATTAAGCCCAACGTGACTTTGGGCCTATTAAAGGCCCATCGCATAATTCGACCCGTTGATGTTTGTACTAGGCTTTCGGCCTCTTAGAGGCCCATGATATCAGTGGGCCAACTAAGGCCCGAGATATGTTTCGGCCTGGTAACTGCCCGTGATATAAATGGGCCCCAAAAGGCCCGGTCTACATTTCAGCCTGCTGAAGGCCCGTCGACGACTAGTGAAAATTGAGGCCCAATATGCATTTCGGCCTGCTAAAGGCCCATGGTTTCATCCGGGCTGTAACAGGCCTGTACAATATTCAGCCTGTTAATGGCCCAACACAACATGGGCCAAATGAAGCGTTGGGTCCACAAAAGGCCTAACTAAAATATAGGTCGGAGTAAGTTGTGGGCCTCGCGCAAAGTGTGAAGGCCCCAATCATTCGGGCTCAAGAAAGATGCAAGCCCGCCCAATTGTGGCCCGCTAAACACCAGGCCTGTTAGAGGCGAATGTTTCGGCCCGGTCGACTACATCTGATTTTTTTTTTCAGATAGCGAATGATGGCAGTAAGTAGTAGGAATTAAGAACAAACCTACTCTATACAATAAAGAAATTACGACATAGTAACTAAGAATAAACCTACACTATACAATAAAGGATTTATGGTATATTACATCCACTAGGCATCAAAGTTTGCCACTAGTGATCATAAAGCGCAACGAAGAAGCAGATTACAAAAACTATGCACCATTGTAGCGTAACAAAATAATACTAAATTGAGACCACTTCGAAGATAGTTCAAGAAAGGTTAGCCTTGCATGGGAACTGCTGCGCAAGCTGCTCAGCAAGGCTGTGAGACCGGCCTATCATGTCGGTCATAGCTTCCAGGTGTAGCTGTTTAGCAATGAGGTTCTCATTGGTGTTCTCCGCAAACTTTCTTCACTACAAGAAATATGTCAACTTGTGACCCTCACTATTGGCCGCTAAAAGGTCATAGTTTTTCATTTGTGACCTTTTTGTGACCAAAAACAGAAGGTCAAAAGCGGGCGGTCGTAAACTGCAATTAACGACCTTCTCTGTGAGAAGGCCATAGACGTTTACCACCAAAACAGAAGGTCGTTGAACTCATGACCTTTTGTTTTGGTCACTAGTTGTCTGCCCAAGCCACGTCCGATCTGACGTGGCAATCTGACGTGGCAAAATTGCGACCAATTGAAAAGGTCACTGACAAGATTCAGCCCGGTCCGATTAGGTGTTTTACATGGGTCGAGCCCATTAATTCAGCCTTTTTAGTATTTATTTTTTCTGTCAACTATTGATTGACTTCATGGGCCAACCCCAACATTACAGCTTTTTTATTTTTGGGCCATGGCCTTTTTATCTCAAGAGTTTCATTTTTCGTTTTTTATATGGGTCAACTAGTCAGGTGGGTCCCTGTTGTCGGGTTCTGGTAACTTTGTCCCATTTGTCAGGTTCTGGTAACTGGGTCCCATCTATCAGGCTCAGTCTTTATATTTCAACTACTATTTAACTTGGCAGAGATAGAAAACACACATGATACTCCAAATAAGAGCAACCAGATCATGTAGTACAATGGCAATCACAATAACGACTACAAGTGTAATATAGTACCACGAAGTCACAAACTACAAATTAGGCACCCGCTCCTTCCATAGCAACCAAAAACTAGGCACCCGCTCGCGTCATGAACAACATGCCAAAATAGTTGGATGACCATAGACAGATGAACAACATGTCGGACTCGCTGGACAACCATAGTCGGGCTGGGAACAAACAAAATGGTTCCTCATTCGCACTATTACATGAATCAGTATAGAAGAACCAGAAAAACTGTGGCAAATAACAATATGCCGAACTCGCTGGACAACCATAGTCGGGCTGGGAACAAACAAAACGGCAACATGCCTTCCTCAGTCGCCCTGTTACATGAATCAGTAGAGAAGAATCAGAAAAACTGGGGCAAATATATTATGAACAGACCATTCAAGAAAAGGATAGTTATTTAGAATAATAACACAAACTGAGCTAGTACCACGCTTTTTGTTCTCCAGCTAGTTAAAATGACATACTCTCACACAAGAAAACAGAGACACAATATGAAAGCTAATAGTAGGGATGCCACAGCTTAAATGAGCAAGCTATTTTGTTTTTGAGAAACAAAAAATGCACCAGTAATTTTTCAGAAGGTAATAGAACTTCTGTGCACACATTTAGATAGAAACAAGGGCTTGAACTATACACATTAATTAGAACAGGATCGCCAAACACCAATATAGGCTAGAATGAAAAAAAACATGGAGGTAGTAGTGGTCGCCCACATAGATAAACATAGAAAAGAAAACATGATTTCAGCGAAATTAAAATTGTCGATGTAAGTTGAATAACAGTGCAACATGTAAGTGCATCTAGTGCCACCCCTAGTTGGTTTTGGAGTATTGACGACAAACCTAGTTGAGGGACTAATGTGTTTGTGAGAATTGCAGGATAACACAGGTAGAAGTCCCTCATTGATTCGGTTTTCCTACCAGAGATGACCCCTAAAAATGTATGAAGACATTGAAGTCAGAGGTGGTATATGAAGATATTCACATTGAAGACTATGACAAGAGAAGACACCACATGAAGCCTATGGAGCTCGAAGACTTAGATCTTTCGTAGTTCTCTTTCTTTTGTGTTGAGTCATAGGAACCACCGTACTGTTAAGTGGGGTCCAAGAGAACCAGTCAGAATGACTGAAGTGATGCCTAACCATAACCTATGTCTTCGAGTGAAGACTATGAGAGCAAATCTTGTCCAGAGTCGGACAAGCCAGCTTTGCTTGTAGCCCAAGTAAAGTTGTCGTGTGAGTTTGAAATCTCACCATTGGAACATGTGTCAGTTCCTTAGTGACCCAAGGTCATTTCGGAAAAATCAGGTCGGGTTGCCAAGTGGCTATAAGTAGCCCACCCCCTACAACCATAAACGGTTGGCTGCTTAGATTGAGAGTATGGCTTTTGTCGTTTGAGAGCAACCCACCACGAAGCCTTTGAGAGAGAATTCCTTGCGAGGATAAAGCCCTAACCACCCAGAGCCAAAGAGAATTAGGCATCACTTAAGTCTTCTTGTCTGTGTGATCTGAAGACTTATTACACTTGAGGACTGTGCATCCTCCAGCCGGTTAGGCGTCGCGTTCTGAGCATCCAAGAGACATTGTGGATTGCCGGTGAACGAAGTCTGTGAAGGTTTGGTTGTCTACCTTGAAGACTTACCAGAGTGATTGAGCGAGGTCTGTGTGACCTTAGCTCAAGGGGATTACGGTGAGGACTAGGTGTCCTAAGCTGCGTGTTCAGGACTGGGTGTCCGGGACTGTGTGTCCTAAGGTTTAAATACCTAGCCGCCCTAACCAGACGTACAGTTGTCACAACAACTGGAACTGGTCCAACAAATCATTGTCTTCAACGAGTCACTGGTTTCATCTTCCCTTCCCTTTACTTACTGTTACTCCTTGTGAAGTCATTGTATGTTTGCACTATCTTTTGTCTTCACTGAGTGACTGTGTGTTCTGTTTGGCTTCACTCTATTGAATACTTGACTATGGCTTGACTATGGCTTCTTACCTGATCCTTACTACATTGCTGCTATTAGTCATTGTGCTTTCACGCTATTGAATACTTGACTATGGCTTGCCTAGTGTAGTCTACCTTCCGCTGCAGGGTATTAGGTTTATTTCTATCGTTTGTCTTCATAACTCCCACGTTTTGAAGACTTTCATAAAAATTGCCTATTCACCCCCCTCTAGTCGATATAACGCACTTTCAATTGGTATCAGAGAAAGGTGCTCCCTTGTTCTATGTGATTCGGTTTGACCACCTGGAGTTTTAGCTATGTCGACTGCAGGGATAATTAAAGTCTCCGCTGCGTGCCCCGTCTTCGATGGAACTGAATATCCCTACTGGAAGAATAAGATGCGCATGCATCTTGAAGCCATTGACGTCGACCTATGGTATGTCGTCGAGAATGCCGTTCCCAAGGCTGGAGAAGGTGTCACTGCTGCTGATGTCAAGAAATTCGTTCAACTGGACTCTACTGCCAAGAATATCATCTGTGGTCATCTAACCAAAGGACAGTATGGCTGTGTGAGTGCTTTGAAAACATCTAAGCTGGTCTGGGACTGGCTCTCCAAGGTCAATGAAGGCGTCTCAACCCAGAGAGATCATAAAATCAGTGTCCTTCGCAACCTCTTCAACCGCTTCAAGCGAAATGATAATGAGAATGTCCAGCTCACATTTGACCGACTCACTGACATCACAAATGAGCTTCAAGCCCTTGGCACTACTGAGATCACCAAACATGAAGTCATCAAGACACTACTGAGATCACTTGATAGTTCGTTTGACACCCTAGCCCTGATGATTCAAGAACGTCCTGATTTCAAGACACTCGATCCGTCTGACATACTTGAGAGGCTCAACACACATGAGTTTCAGCTTTCTGAGAAAAGAGATATCTACGGTCCAAACTATGGGTGAACTCGTGCCTTGAAGGCAAAAGCTGTCTCCTCATCTAAAGAAGAATCTGACAGCAGTTCTGATGATCCTGAAGACATTGGAAAGGAACTTGCTATGCTTGTGAAGAAGTTCCAAAAATTCACCAAGAAGAAAGGCTTCAGAAAGTCTTCCCGATCAGGCTCAAGGAATGATGAAGCCTCTGCTCACGACTAGAAGAAGAAAACATGTCACAAGTGCAAGAAACCTGGCCACTGCATCTCTGAATGTCCACAGTGGGAGAATGAGAACAAAAAGAAGAAGAAGAGCAAGGAATATGACTCTGACGACAAGAAGAAGAAGAAATACTCAAAGTCTTCTTCCAAGTCTTCCTCAAAGTCTTCATCACACAAGAAGAGCTCATCTGGCAAGGTACGTGCGTTTGTTGGCAAGGAAATGGATTCAGAGGAGGAGTCTGCTTCTGAGGAGGCGGAGGTGGAGTCTGAGGAGGAGTCCGATTCAGGCGTCGCAAGTCTGGCTACAACATACGTTGCCAAGTCCATCTTCAACACTGAAGACAATGACTTCATCACCGACACCGATGCAAATGACAAGGACTACTCCGCTTCTACCTACTGCTTCATGGCACGCGGTGCCAAGGTAAACTCACGCACTACTCACTATCAAACATCTAGTGACGATGACTCTGATTGTGGTTCAAAACCCAGCTACAAAACACTTGCTAAAATTGCAACTGAACAACAGAAAGCTATCGAACATATTCAAAAACTGTTAGATAGAAGCGATGATCTGTTAGGTGCTGAAATGACTCGATCTGAATCCTTAATTGGAGACATAAAAAATCTTCACGTTAAGTATCAGGAAATTGAAAGTCGTCATGAAACTCTCTCAACAACTCATGAAAAGCTTTCCTATGATTATCTTCAAAGGAAGCAAGATCTTGAGAAATTGAGAGCGGCTCATGAAGATCTTCAAAAGGAAAGCGAGTCACTTCACGCCAAACAGATTAGTTCCGCTCAGGAAGGATTTGAACCACCATGTCTTAAATGCATTGAGCATGATAATGCTACTTCTGTTGCTGAATGTTCTACTACTACTGCTGTTGCAGCATGTTCAACTGTTGATGTGGTAACTAACCCCTC
Organism: Triticum urartu; assembly: GCF_003073215.2. Taxonomy (NCBI): domain Eukaryota; kingdom Viridiplantae; phylum Streptophyta; class Magnoliopsida; order Poales; family Poaceae; genus Triticum; species Triticum urartu. The sequence goes on along the minus strand of NC_053022.1, from coordinate 408,045,331 downwards.
TACTGAGGATACAACCGCTATTACTGATGAGAATGCTAGGTTGAAGACATTGCTTGAAACAGGGATGTACAAAAGTCTTAAAGGGCATCAGACACTATGTGATGTCCTCAAAAAGCAGATTCTGAACCGAAACCCGAGGAAAGAGGGTGTTGGGTTCGTAAGGAAAATGAATGCTGATGGCTCTTACTGGAAACCTGAGTAGTACCCCAAAACCATGTGGGTTGCTGCAAAGGAACATTCAACAGATCCATCCAATCTATCTGGCTTCACTTGTGCTAACCCCATTATCATTGATGAATCCTTTGATGCAAACTATATACTATTTAAGAATCAGAATGGTGAAGTGTTTGCCAGGTACATTGGTACTAACTGCAGGAATGGACCGCCTATGAAGAAGATCTGGGTTCCGAAAAGGTGTCTGGAGAATCTTCCTGTGAATGTCATCATGACACATCACGTGAAGAAGACAAACCTCAGACCAAAAGCTTCATACAGTCCAAAGGCTTCACACAGACAGAGGACTCACCAGAGTCGCACTAACGCAAATGTTTTGCAGGGAAACCATACTCAGGCATATGAATATGAGAGCGGCTCATCAAACCGCCATGTTCATAAGACCAAGAACTATTCTGCTTATTCTTATGAGTACTATTGTCTGCCTGCAAGTCTGTTCACTTATAGCTATGTCTTCTTATTAAATCTTTTGTACTAAGTGAATGTGATCGGACCCTAACCTCTCTATGCTTTCTATCTCAAATTCTATCTCTCCAAACACATGCATTCTATTGAAACTGTCAGCAGAAGATACAGAGACAACCATTAAGTCCATTTTCAATGCTCATTCCTCCACATGAAACCCGGAGAAGTAGGAACGACCACCCGACAATCCAGGCGTGCGTGGGATGTGGAACAAACCCCAAAATTCCGCATAATGGCCACGTGTTCCTCAGATGCAAATCGCTAGGGGCACCTGTGTAATAACGCAGTGCCGCCCCTATACCTATAAATACACACTTCACAGCGGTCATTATCTCTTCTTCCACTCTCGCGTGAACCCTAGCGCCACCGCTAGCCCTCGACGACGCCAGCGACGAAGCGCTTCGCTGCCGCAACCTCTCCGACGCCGTCTTCACGCCGACCGCGGACATCGTCCACTCCATCGTCGCTGTAGGTGTCCTCCGTCGCCAAGTTAGGGCACGGAAGATCGAACTGCTCGGCCTCATCTTCCAGTCCGTCTAGCAGTTCTTAGTGTAGTAAATAAAACTTCCTTTTTACGGCACCGTTGATTCTATGGCTTTGTCACTTTCTACCACAAGCAGTTTCTATTCACACAAGTTAGATCTCTCTCAAACTGCATCTCATAACATGCCTAGTATATTCACTTATGCTTCACAAAGTAGTTAGATTCCTCACTTGTACTGATCTGTGGATTCGTACAATTCTGGAACCAACTCCTTATCTATGAGTGAATGTCTTCGCACGATGAGGTCAATGTCTTCTAAATTGATTTATCTTCAAAATCTTCTGAGAATGCATATGACCTCTTCCCCTTCCCTCGCACCTTAATGCTGTCACAGGTACATGTCCATGGGAGAATCCTTTGGTTCTCATAGTCTGCATTCATTTGCAGAATTCTTACAGCATCACATAAATTCTCCCGAAGCCAGTTCCTGTTTGTCCAGCAAGCGAAAACCTTTGAAGCCTTTGAACGTGTTGAAGCCTTTCAGTTTAAAGTTTATGGCTTCAGAGAAATCAGCAAGGAACGGTGGCAGAAAGCATCATGGAGAAACATCCAGAGATCTGCCAGATGACCTCTCAGAACTGTACAAGACAGATCCTGAAGAGGATTACAATCAGCGCAAGACCCAAATCCAATGGATTCGAAGATATTGGGCAGAACAATGGTTCAAATACCGATTTGTAACCCAGGAATATGCTGAGAAAAACGCCATCAAGAGACCATGGGGAGACATCCTATACAAGAATCTTCTACCCAGGTCCAGAGATGAAGCCATTGAACAAGGCTTCTATCCATGCACTGGTCCGTGGGCCACAGCCTGCTGATGCACACCCATCGTCACTACTATGGTGTCGTGACGACAATCTGTTCAAGCGCAACCTCCAGTTTTCCCAGAACTCAGCAAAGCAGAACAAGAAGACTTTGGGGTTAGATTTCAACCCTGGTCCCTCTGCTCCCCGTGCCGATGGAACTCGCGAAGCAGAACCCAATGTCATTGGTCCTTTCTACAACCTTGAAGGCCTCATCACCCACATCGTGGTTCAAGGGACTGCAGTGAATGAGCCTGCAGCTGACGCTGAATCAGATGAAGCGCCTGCAGCGCCGAAACCAAAGAAGTTGAAGAAGCCTAAAGCTTCAAAGCCTGCCCCTTCACCAAAAATCTCAAGGGCGAATCCACTGGCAACTGCACCTCTTGAAGACAGTGTGCAGTCCGAAGATTTATCACGCATCTCCAAGCCCCAGAAGGTCAAGATGCCTCTGCCACACACCGGCCAAGAGCTAACAGCTGCTGCCATTCTGTGCAATGATGCCATTGATCTGTCAAGTGATGAAGATCTTGCAGATGACGCTCTTGAGCAACTCATCAAGAGCAAAGAAGAAGCAGAAATCTTCAACGATCTACCTCTCTTTGATGTGACAATCATCCACAACTTCATTGATGAGTGGTTTGACACGCCAAACATCAGCTTCGAAGATCTGCAGCTACCCATTGGCCTTAGTGTCGCCTTCCAAGGCGCCATTGCTTCAGAGCTAGCTGTCGCCCAGCGCATTGTTGAACTGAAGCAAAAGATTGACTATGAAAAGGCTTAGTTCAAGAAGCATATGGCCAAGCTGAGCGTGCAAGAAGTGAAGAACTTCAAGAGTATGATGCATGAGCTCAAGGAAGCCTTTATAAAGAAACGTGCAGAAGCTCAGGGTTCGCGTGAGCGCATGAAGGTTCTGGCTGACAGATGTGTGCAAGCCTATAATGAGGCTAACAAGCGCAAGGCCCTTGGGCGTCCTGGTATCGACCCCAGGATGGCCGCAAAGAAGAAGAAGAAGCCTGCTACGGCTGAACCCGACGCACCAAGGCAGGAAGCAATTCCTATTGTCTTCCCAACAAGAATGATTGGCTCGAAGCCAAAAAGCCGGTCAACCGCTTCAGAGCTCAAGAAGACGAGGACTGCTGAGGCTGAAGCCAGGAAGAGGAAACATCCTGAAGCCTCTCCTACTGCCCCCTCCAAGAAGAAGAGGAAGACCAAGAAAGATTGGGCTGCTCCCACAGAGCCTTTGATAGTTGAACCCATTTCTATGGTCTGTCCTGAAGCTGAACGCCAAGTGACAACCCATGATCCTGCTTCCACAGAGGCTCATGAAGCTGAAGACTTTCTAGCAGCTGATCCCATCGCTGCTGAAGACATTGGTCAACATGACCATGTAGAAGATGGTGCAGTCCTTCCTCAGCTAGAGAATAGCGAACTCATCAGCATTGGTCGTCCACTGACGCCAATTGCATAGGATGCTTCATGGGAGGATCGCCCACAAGAGGAAGAAGACTTTGAGGCCCAGCCAACTCCAACTACACAGGCGTCGCCTGCGTTGCGCAGGCTTCGCAAAGGCCCAAGGCCTCAAGTCTCTGCTGAAGACAATCCGGCTGCATCAGCCGCAGAAGAAGAAGTCCCACAAGTTCCCACTCCCCTGTCCCACAAAGAAGCAGTTCTCAAGGAGAACGTGCTTGTGACCGACCCTCCAGCTTGTCAAGTGGAGGATGAAAATCTTGAGGCTGCCACAACCACCAATGAAGCTAATGTGGAGCCCTCCCCAACAAAAGCATCAGAAAACAGCGAAGCCACTGATCCCGCCACTTCTATTCCTGAGTCTGCTGCCGGTCCCCAGTTCGACTATCATGTTGGGCACAGGCCTCAGGTACAGAAGCCAATCCCAAGATTGCCAAGGTTGCCAGGTCCTGCATCAGCACCTGGCTCCTTCAATATCAATGGCTTCAGAGCAGACAACACATTCTTCGATAGCTCCAGGAACCCCTACTCAAGGGAAAGGATATCATCTGATCGGTTCTGGAGCTATCCGCAGCGAAGCTATTACTCATGCATTCTTTACAACCAAGGTCGCATCTTCCCACACAAGCGCCTTGACATTGAAGCTATAGCTGGTCTGCCCTATCTGGAAGAAGCTTTGGATTGCTTCAAGGAAGTTGGACTGCTGTCGTTCTTTACTGACCAAGAGCATTGGAATGAAGAATTGCTGCTCCAATTCTATGCCACACTTCACATCTGCGGGTATAGCAGAGATCCGAAGACTTGGGTCCTGGAGTGGATGACTGGAAATGTTCATCACGAAGCCAAAGCCTTTGACATCATTGAGCTCACTGGTTTTCCCACTCCTGGCGATCTCTACGAGCATGGCTGTCAGCTGCATAGTGAAGCTATTGAGAGCATCTTTCAGAAGCCTGAAACTGATATGAGTCAGATGGTCAGCATGATGAAGCCATTGCCCCAAGATGCTGCTTATCCCACAGAGTTCTTCATTGAAGACCTTGAGTATTTGCCAAGAACCATTTATCACATCATCAGGCGAACTCTCTGGCCCATCAAAGGGCACTCTCCAAATGCCAAGCTTGAGGGTGCAATGAAGACTTTGGTCTTCTATATTCTTCATGGAAAATGCTTCAATGCACAGGACTTCTTCATTCGCCAACTTGCTGCATTAGGCTCTGATCTGTTTGGCTTGAAGTTCTACGCCCCATGGGTAATGTGGCTGATCAAACTTCACTCTGCGATCTCATATCAGCCATCTGCTCGCAATCATCGGATTTTTCTGCCTGATGTGGATATGTCAATTGAAGCCATCTATCCTGAGCCTGCCAAGGAACCTTTGAGTCTTCAGAATGCGGAGCATCAGAGTTTCTCTCAGAATATTGAAGGAGTTGAAGCAGTCACTCGTGTCTATCCTTTGGTTGGCACTGCACGTGCACCACATCCTGCTCTCACTGAAGCCACTGATAGTACAACTGCTCCACGACCCAAGATGCGCACTCGTGCTCCTAATGACCAAGAGCTTCTTGTGGCTATTCATCAGAAACATGATAGGCATCATGACTGGCTGAAGCGTCAGATGCAAAGCCTCTTGGTGGATGTTAATCGCATTCGCAATCTTGCCACCAAGAATGCTTTCGTTGCCCATGAAACCTATCGCCGCACATGGAAAGGGCTAACGCTGATGTGTTCTGAAGATGATCTTCAAGAGGATGGCTTCACTAACGATTCAAGTTTGACACCACACCTCCTCGAAGGGCTGTGCTGCGACGAACTCCATCCCTTGAAGACTCTGAGTTCGCTTCCTCTGCTGCAACTGTGACTGCCAGAGTTATCGAGGATGAAGACGATGCTACTTCACCGCCACCTCCTTCAGCACGCTTCGACTCTGCTCCAAGCTCTTCTGCACCGCCAAACACCACCAACGACCCTGCTATTTCACCTACTCCCCACAGGAATGAGTAGATGTTCTATGTCTTCAAACCTTTTTGGTCCTTACTGACAAAAGGGGGAGAAGCATATGAGGTTGATAGTCTTCCAGCGGGTCCATATGGGCGGGTGCTTTATATTTTGCTTCTTTCTTACAACTCTAATTTTGCTACATTTGGTTCTTTGTGTTGTAACACTTAAACTTGTTTTGCGATGATAAATTCCGCATGTGCGACGATAAATTCCGCACTTAGATCATTCTGCAGACGTCCATTTTCCATTATGCATGTCGCATGTCATTATCTTCATATACTTTCACATGCATAGTGGATTGTCATCATAAGTTGAAGTGGATCTCCATAAGTACAACCTGCCATGTGCATTTGCATTCCAAAAGCAAATTACTTATATGCACATCTTCAGGGGGAGCCCTTGCAACTTATGAAGACAATTCCTTATCCTTTACAATTTCACAGATTATATACCCCGTTGAAAACTTCAACTAGTTTGTCATCAATCACCAAAAAGGGGGAGATTGTAAGTGCATCTAGTGCCACCCCTAGTTGGTTTTGGAGTATTGACGACAAACCTAGTTGAGGGACTAATGTGTTTGTGGGAATTGTAGGATAACACAGGTAGAAGTCCCTCATTGATTCAGTTTTCCTACCAGAGATGACCCCTAAAAATGTATGAAGACATTGAAGTCAAAGGTGGTATATGAAGATATTCACATTGAAGACTATGACAAGAGAAGACACCACATGAAGCCTATGGAGCTCGAAGACTTAGATCTTTCGTAGTTCTCTTTCTTTTGTGTTGAGTCATAGGAACCACCGTACTGTTAAGTGGGGTCCAAGCGAACTAGTCAGAATGACTGAAGTGATGCCTAACCATAACCTATGTCTTCGAGTGAAGACTATGAGAGGAAATCTTGTCCAGAGTCGGACAAGCCAGCTTTGCTTGTAGCCCAAGTAAAGATGCTGTGTGAGTTTGAAATCTGACCGTTGGAACACGTGTCAGTTCCTTAGTGACCCAGGGTCATTTCGGACAAATTAGGTTAGGTTGCCAAGCGGCTATAAGTAGCCCACCCCCTACAACCATAAATGGTTGGCTGCTCAGATTGAGAGTACGGCTTTTGTCGTTTGAGAGCAACCCACCTCGAAGCCTTTGAGAGAGAATTCCTTGCGAGGATAAAGCCCTAACCACCCAAAGCCAAAGAGAATTAGGCATCACTTAAGTCTTCTTGTCTGTGTGATCTGAAGACTTATTACACTTGAGGACTGTGCATCCTCCAGACGGTTAGGCGTCGCGTTCTGAGCATCCAAGAGACATTGTGGATTGCCGGTGAACGAAGTCTGTGAAGGTTTGGGAGTCTACCTTGAAGACTTACCAGAGTGATTGGGCGAGGTCTGTGTGACCTTCGCTCAAGGGGATTACGGTGAGGACTGGGTGTCCTGAGCTGCGTGTTCAGGACTGGGTGTCCGGGACTGTGTCTCCTAAGGTTTAAATACCTAGCCGCCCTAACCAGACGTACAGTTGTCACAACAACTGGAACTGGTCCAACAAATCATTGTCTTCAACGAGTCACTGGTTTCATCTTCCCTTCCCTTTACTTACTGTTACTCCTTGTGAAGTCATTGTATGTTTGCACTATCTTTTGTCTTCATTGAGTGACTGCGTGTTCTGTTTGGCTTCACAATATCTTCCTACCTGATCCTTACTACATTGCTGCTATTAGTCATTGTGCTTTCACTCTATTGAATACTTGACTATGGCTTTCCTAGTGTAGTCTACCTTCCGCTGCAGGGTATTAGGTTTATTTCTATCGTTTGTCTTCATAACTCCCACGTGTTGAAGACTTTCATCAAAATCGCCTATTCACCCCCCCTCTAGTCGATATAACACACTTTCACAGCATATTAGCTCTTAGCATGGAGGAACATCACCAAATTAAACAAGATGGTTGTTCAAGTTTCTATTTGAGTATTCATGGTTACAGTTTGTTATCATCGTCCAAATTCTCCAACATGTACAATATTAATTAATACAGCTGAATATGCTACCAATGAAGTAAACTCTAAAAGATACAGGCAGGGCTTAATTAACCAACCTTTTCATTCTATAAACACAGACCAAACTCAACGATAAGGTGTACAATTATTACCATATAACCTGGGAAACATACCTACTGTCCACACATTTCATAATGTAAACAGTTAAATACTACAGGAAACAGATTGCTAAGAATTTCTTCCCTTCTTTCATGCCACCACCATCATAACACCCTCAGTATAACAAGATCCACACAGACCACCATCTACAGCAACCATACCCACAAGACAACCAGGGTCGGAGAGAGTGAGATTACCTTGATTCCGTAAATCTTAGAAGACAAATCGTGTGCGAGGAAGTCCTTGTCGTCCAACGCCAAGCAGCAGGATGCTCCCGCCGAGCCTATAGGATGTTTTGCATATAGTTAGAAAACCTGGAAACATACAGCATGGCTACCACAACGTAGCATTGAAGGAAAAAAAACTAAGAGCATGTAACTGGACCTCCTGCAGCTCTAGCCTCTAGCATGCACCCAAGCAACCTATGCTTTCTCTGTCTCCTGGTCATGACTGCAGAAACAAAGCAAGAATTTTACCATCCTGCAGTTGCCTCAAGTAGATGGAAAGCTCAATATGAGTAAGGATAATTTTCCTCTAGAAGTAGTGACTAGATTCATAGAAAATAGAACAAAAAAGTCATGGCATGACCAAATCCTAACCAGAACACATTTAATAAAATGGATTGCATTTGGCTGCTGTAATAGTGTATATATACATGCTAATGACATGAACGTTCCATCAGGCCATGATAAACTACTCAAAACCATTATGTGCTTTGCAAAAAAACATAGATGTAATCAGTAGATGACACAATGAACAAGTGAAGGCTTTAAATATCTCCATGTCAAAGAATCAAGTCAATGAAGACATGTAGTAGGAGAGGAGCAGCCTTGCATCATCATTTGCTCAGGCCGACACTGGAAAGTGTGCCGCTGTACATGATCAGAACCCGCATGACACAGGTACGCCTGGCCAAGGGAGTAGTCCACTGCCCATTCCATAGGGACTGCCACCGGACGGTCGACTCGCACATACCTGCTAACATCACGATAATATAAGATAATTACAATCAGGAAAAATCATATTGATTCAAGCATATTACTTGCTGGGGGTACCATAACATCATTATGTGGCAACAATTTTTTTGCTTTCTATATACCATTGACATCAATCTCAAGAACTACAAATGCAACATAGACTCAAATTTAACAAAGCAAGAATTGAAAATGCAACATAGCCATCCAAGTTAGAGAATATAAATTTCACAAATTTAAACAGAAGGATGGAATTGGGGCACAGAACCTTTAGTAGCAAGAGCTGGTTCATGTGGTACATGTAAACGTCCCCAGCAAATAGAAGGCAGTTTATTATAACACAACAAATGTTTTAAAATTCAAGGCTAATCTATGTGACATGAGTGAGTGCAGAGGGAGTGCTCTTGTACAATTAGAGAAACAAAAGTGATGTGTAGATGATACAATACTGTAGGATCGAAAGTATGTCTAGAGTGGGGGTGATTAGACTACTTGACCAATTAAAAATCTATCCTTTTCCCAATGTTAGTCTCTGGCAGATTTTAGCTATCTTAGCACAAGTCAAGCAATCTTAACACAATTCAAGCAAGCATGCAAAGAGTCTATGAGCAGCAGAAAGTAAAGCATGCAACTTGCAAGAATGTAAAGGGAAGCCTTTGGAGAATTCAAACGCAATTGGAGACACGGATGTTTTTGTCGTGGTTCCGGTAGGTGGTGCTATCATACATCCACGTTGATGGAGACTTCCACCCACGAAGGGTAACAGTTGCACGAGTCCACTGAGGGCTCCACCCACGAAGGGTCCATGAAGAAGCAACCTTGTCTATCCCATCATGGCCATCGCCCATGAAGGACTTGCCTCACTAGTGGTAGATCTTCATGAAGTAGGCGATCTCCTAGCGCTTACAAACTCCTTGGTTCAACTCCACAATCATTGTCAGAGGCTCCCAAGTGACACCTAGCCAATCTAGGAGACACCACTCTCCAAGAAGTAACAAATGGTGTGTTGATGATGAACTCCTTGCTCTTGTGCTTCAAATGATAGTCTCGCCAACACTCAACTCTCTCTCACATGATATGGATTTGGTGGAAAGAAGATTTGAGTGGAAAGCAACTTGGGGAAGGCTAGAGATCAAGATTCATATGGTGGGAATGGAATATCTTGGCCTCAACACATGAGTAGGTGGTTCTCTCTCAGAAAATGTGTATTGGAAGTGTAGGTATGTTCTGATGGCTCTCTCCACGAATGAAGAGTGGGTGGAGGGGTATATATAGCCTCCACACAAAAACTAACCGTTACACACAATTTACCAATCTCGGTGAGACCGAATTGAGAAACTCGATCAGACCGATTTAGCAAACCTAGTGACTGTTAGGATTTTTGGTGGGACTGAGATGCAACTCGGTGGGACCGATATGGTTAGGGTTAGGGCATAATGTAATCTCGATGTGACCGATTACACAAACTCGGTGGGACCAATTTTGGTAATAAGCTAACCAGAGAGTTGGTCAGGTAAACTCGGTGGGACCGATCGCTCATTTCGGTGGGACCAAAATGTTACAAAAGGGAAACAGAGAGTTTAGATTGCAATCTCGGTGGGACCGATCGCTCATCTCGGTAGGACCGAAACATTATGAAGGGAAACAGAGAGATTACAACCCCATCTCGGTGTGACCGAGATCCCTATCGGTGAGACCGATTTGCCTAGGGTTTGTGGCAGTGGCTATGACATCTGAACTCGGTGGCGCCGGATAGAAAGAATCGGTGGGGCTGAGTTTGACTTTTGGTTTAGGTCATATGTGGATGTGGCAAGGTAGTGGAGGGTTTTTGGAGCATATCACTAAGCACTATTGTCGGTGTCAAAACCGGCGGACCTCGGGTAGGGGGTCCCGAACTGTGCATATAGGCCGGATGGTAACAGGAGGCAAGGGACACAAAGTTTTACCCAGGTTCGGGCCCTCTCAATAGAGGTAAAACCCTACGTCCTGCTTGATTGATATTGATGATATGGGTAGTACAAGAGTAGATCTACCACGGGATCGAAGAGACTAAACCCTAGAAGCTAGCCTATGGTATGATTGTTGTTCCGTCTGTTGTCCTACGGACTAAAACCCTCCCGTTTATATAGACACCGGAGAGGGTTAGGGTTACACAAAGTCGGTTACAATGGTAGGAGATCTGCATATCCATATCGCCAAGCTTGCCTTCCAGGCCAAGGAAAGTCCCTTCCGGACACGGGACGAAGTCTTCAATCTTGTATCTTCATAGTCCAGGAGTCCGGCTGAAGGTATAGTCCGGCCATCCGGACACCCCCTAATCCAGGACTCCCTCAACTATGAAGCAAGAACCTCATCAAGCAACACCTCATCCTCCTTGATAGTATTGGCTTTTCCTATAGACTCAATGTGATCTTGGATCACTAAAATATAAAATGTAGAGTCTTCATCTTTGAGCTTGAGCCAATCTTTTTGTCCTTAGTATTTTTAGGGGTCCACTTTCCTCATCCATGCCATTAATTGAGTTTTTCCTGAAATATTAATCTTGGAATAGTGTTAGCTCAATGAGCTATATGCTGTTAGGAATTACCAAAACCACCTAGGGATAGTTGCACTTTCAAATACACAGAGACAGTTTGCTCTAGCCGGATTCATTCATCCAAAACTGAACCATAAAGTGATGCACACATAGACAACTTGCTCCATTTTGACTAATGACGTCAAAGGAACCATGTAAAAAATTGAACCAGAAGCACACATACACAAACCCTTTTCTTCCACATATGGATGTCCTAACGCTACAACTAACATTAAAGCTAAATATATATCCATGTTATAACAGTAAATAAATATACATAGATACAAAAACATCCCCAGTTGCGCCACATCCACCACCTCCTGATGGCCTTCCCCCGGAAGCAGCACTTCCCGGTCAGTTTCTTTCACCTGTCGACGGAAACATGCTAGCTTTGCTAAGAAATCACACCAAAAATCGAAGCAAACTATAACTGGGACCAACCAAATTTAGTGTGAAGGTAAAGGAACAACAGAACAAGCGACTCTATTAGCTTCATCAGTAGAACAACTTGAGTTACCATGGCCAAGTTAATGGAGAAACATGTTCCTTATGATTAAACTTGTACTATGGATAGGTTAGTAGGCCTTATAAGTGCAAGAAGGATTTCTTAAACAAGGTCAAACTCTCGTTGTACATGTTTTGCAATTTACCAGGGCCGCACAGAGGAAACCCATTCATCACATGAAGAGACACCCATAAGACTGACCTGTATGCACAAACTATATGGATTCGTACTACCAAATTCAGCAGTTTACGCATACAAGCTAGTGAATTTAACACTAACACACTGCGAGATGTGTAAATTAGGCAACATAAGTTGAGAGCATGCGAGGAGACTCAATCTAAACGAAGCATCTACATGAATCACTGATTCATCTGCTATCGGAAACACCATCAAAGTGGCACATCACAGTCCCATAGCTATCATGGTAGCTCGACAAAAAATCGAACCCATAGAGTGGTCAGCTATATAATGTTCCATCTAAATACTCAGCTACCCGAAGAACACTCATCCCAGCAACACGAGGATGTTCATCCGATCAATGAGAGGGCGCAGCGCGAGCAAGCATCGCACTACCCGCCTCGAACAACCTAAGCCTCGCGGATGACCACCTCAGCCACAGATCTACGAAATCCATGCGACAATCGAGATGCGCGGAGAGGGAGAGTGGATGGGGTGAGGGAAGAGGGCGATGCTCTTATGGGAGTTGGCCATGGAAATCTCGTTGACCTTGACCTTGCCGCACATGAGGACGCTCGAGGCCAGACGCTTCTCCAGCTTTAGTGACACCATCTTCGCCGCCGCTCTCCTCCTCCTTTACCTGTCATCTGGTTTGTGGTTGGTGGCGGTGGGAGATGATGGGGAATCGGGAGGATGAAGCACTATGCATCGAAGCATGCACGCGCGCGCCGGCAAGCAAGCCAGCCACGGGGTTGAAGCACGCACGCGCGCGCTAGATCAGGTTGGAGGCGACCGAAACCCTAGCCACCACGGGGTAGGGATTCAGGCTCTCCCTGCCATGGCCATGGCCGCGTGGTAGGGGTTAGGCCTGAGCTGGTTGCTGTTGGGTTGGATCTGGAGGCCGGCGGCGGGGCTGGTTGAGAGGAGGTCGCCGTCGCAGCGACAACCCGCAGGAACAGCACGCGGCGACAACCCAGCCCCTGCACGGCGGCGAGGTTGGTCGAGGATGAGGGAGACGAGGGGAGAGTGAGGGCGGAGGCGGAGGTGGGTGGCGGCGAGGTTCAGAGGGGTGGGTGGTGGCGACGAGGGGCGCGAGGTGGATCTGCATCGGGGGAGAGGGGAGAGGATCTGAGGGGCGAGGGAGAGAAAGAAAGAAAGAATGGAGGCGAGGGGTGGGTGGAAAATGTCCATGAGGCCAAACCTGGGGTTTCGGCTCGGGTGGGTTTGGGCCATGGGATCCGGAAGCATCCGACGGTGGTTCATGTGTGATCCGCGTGATATGCTCATGGTCCAATCAGAATGCAGCAAACCATTTGATGACCTTATGACCATATAAATTGGTCGTGATCGATTCAAGATAAAAAAATTCATTCCATTTTTCAGTGCTCAAAATGAGTTTTTTTGTGAAAGTCCTATCAAATATTTGTTCAAATGATATCACATTTTGCACAAGTTTACATCGTGGATTCGCAAACAATATTGACAATGGGAGTTTTTATTTTGTTTGCATGAAAAATCAATTTTCCATTTTTCGAGTGCCCAAAATAAAAAAATTGTGAAGGACCTATAATATATTTGTTGCAAAATTGGACCAAATCAATTTTCTAAAATACTAGGCCATATTTAATGCACAATTGACCAAATGGTTGGGTGAAAAAGTTTTGATCCACCTCTCGTGAAAAAGACAAATTTTCGCTGATTCAGCTGGAAGCGGGTCAAATTTGAACTATAGCTGCCTTGTAGTCTGCTCTTTACTTTTTACAAAAATCATTTCTAGGTACATAAGTATCTATTTAATCATAGAAACATCAAAAAAATTCCAAGATTCAACCACTAGCTAGGAACGGTCAAGCCCGCCATTTTGACCGCATTTTGAAACGGGCATAAAAAATTCAAAAAAAATCAAAAAATTGGAAAACCTTCGCATTGTGTCATTATATCTGACCAAGTTACGAGGAAAAATAATAAAATTGTAACACGACAATTATTTTAAAAAAGTGTTCTCAGAAATGAGCTATCATGCGTGAAGATTCATGGCTTTCAAGGCAAATGATCAATCTTATGGCCACATTCATGGCATAGTTTGTTCAAATGATCTCATATTGTGCACAAGGGTGCATCTTGGAATTCCAAACAATGTTTCCTAAGGAAGTTTTCATTTTCTTTGCAGGGAAATTCATTTTCCATTTTCCGAGTGCCCAAAATGAGTTTTTTGTGTGAAGGACCTACCATATATTTTTTGCAAAATTGGACCAACTCAATTTTCTAAAATACTAGGCCATATTTAATGCACAATTGACCAAATGTTTGGGTGTAAAAAGTTTTGACCACCTCTCTTGAAAAAGACAAATTTTCGCCGATTCAGCTTGAAGCAGGTCAAATTTGAACTGTAGCTTCCTTGTAGTTTGCTCTTTATTTTTTCCAAAAATCATTTCTAGTTACATAAGTATCTATTTAATCAGAGAAACATCAAAAGTTTTCCAAGATTCAACCACTAGCTAGGAACGGTCAAGCCCGCCGTTTTGACCGCATTTTTAAACTGGCATAAAAAATTCAAAAAAATCTAAAAATTGAAAAACCTTCGCGTGTCATTATATGCGATCAAGTTACGAGGAAAAATAAAAAACTTGTACTACGGCAATTATTTTAGAAAGGTGTTCTCAGAAATGAGCTATCATATGTGAAGATTCATGGCTTTCAAGCCAAATGATCAATCTTATGGCCACACTCATGCCATAGTTTGTTCAAATGATCTCATATTGTGCACAAGGGTGAATCTTGGAATTCCAAACAATGTTTCCTAAGGAAGTTTTCATTTTCTTTGCACGGAAAATTCATTTTCCATTTTCCGAGTGCCCGAAATGAGTTTTTTGTGTGTGAAGGACCTAGCATATATTTGTTGCAAAATTGGACCAAATCAATTTTATAAAATACTAGGCCATATTGAATGCACAATTGACAAAATGGTAGGGTGTAAAAAGTTCGGATCCACCTCGGGTGAAAAAGACAAATTCCCACCGATTCAGTAGGAAGCAGGTCAAATTTGAACTGCAGCTCCCTCATAGTTTGATCTTTATTTTTTCCAAAAATCATTTCTAGGTACATAAGTATCTATTTAATTAGAGAAACATCAAAAGTTTTCCAAGATTCAATCACTAGCTAGGAACGGTCAAGCCCGCCATTTTGACCGCATTTTGAAACGGGCATAAAAAATTCAAAAAAATCAAAAATTGGAAAACCTTCGCATTGTGTCATTATATGTGATCAATTTTCTACGAAAAATAATAAACTTGTAATACGGCAATTATTTTAAAAAAGTGTTCTCAGAAATGAGCTATCATGTGTGAAGATTCATGGCTTTCAAGCCAAATGATCAATCTTATGGCCACATTCATGGCATAGTTTGTTCAAATGATCTCATATTGTGCACAAGGGTGCATCTTGGAATTCAAAACAATGTTACCTAAGGGAGTTTTCATTTTCTTTGTACGGAAAATTCATTTTCCAATTTTTGAGTGCTCGGAATGAGTTTTTTTGGTGAAGGACCTACCATATATTTGTTGCAAAATTGGACCTAATAAATTTTATAAAATACTAGGCCATATTTACTGCACAATTGAAAAAATGGTTGTGTGTCAAAAGTTTTGATCCACCTCTGGTGAAAAAGACAAATTCCTGCCGATTCAGGAGGAAGCGGATCAATTTTGAACTGCAGCTGCCTCATAGTTTGCTAATTTTTTCCAAAAATCATTTCTAGTTACATAATTACCTATTTAATCATAAATACATGGTTTGGTGACGATACGTCGAGGTTTGGATGGTGGCCGAGGGCCCTATCTCTAGAGCATGTAAACTCGCATGCCCTTCGCGTGGTCACCGCGTGCCCATGGCATTCCCATGTGTTCTAGGCGGCCTAGGCATGTCTAGTGGGTTGGGAACTCCCCAGGTAGGTGTTAGGAAGAAAATCAAAACATAAGATTCTCACGAGGAGATCGATCGATGCTCAAACATGAATAAGCAGCCAAGTGTTTGATTAGCGGTACGGGAAATGCACATGGCTAATAGGCGTGATTTTTGGCTGAGGATGATCAGTTACTAAGAAGACCGTCTTCAAAAAAATTCAGCTCAAAAGGAGGAGCCTAGGTGGTACTTTCTTTGCAAAGTACGACACTGGACATAAATACGAATGTTGAAGCTGAGCTCAAAATAATGAATGGATTGAGCTGGCATTTGGCGGAGGATGGTTATTTGGGCATAGGAAAGCATTGTAGAAAATGGATACCATTTGGACATGCCAAAGTGGTACTTCCTTCACAAAGTGTTTTTCTGAACAGAATAGGAAAATGAATATTTTTGAATTATTTTTGAACTAGGCAAGGAAGGTTTTTTACATATTTGACGAAGATATGACCCAAAGAAGTATGAGATTTTTTTAGGAATTTTGGGAATGATAGAAATATAGGCTGCTTCACAACCTAGGGCAAAAACTGCCACATGGACATGACACATAGGCAAAACTGATGAGGTGGCGCCTAGTCATAGAAACCCACCACAATTTACAAGGTTATGACCATCTATATTGGTCATGATCAGCTAGAAATAAGGCGGCGGGCCTGTGCTATGTGCTTTATGACCATTTCTTGTAAGGAAATTACGACCTTTCTGACCAAAATGGTCGTTATAGTTTAGGGTTTGGAGCCCCTCGAACAGCTTTTGACCAATTGGTCTCAAATGGTCATAGATCTATGACCAATTCTTCCTGGGTCACTGACAGAAGGTCACTAGTTGACATATTTCTTGTAGTGAGATAGGACTTCAAGTCGAAGTTGAGTTGCAGAATGCCTTTCTGCTAGAACTTGGGACTGAAGAAGTCGAACTGATTCAGACAACAAATTCTGTGAGCTTGTGTGACTGCTAGTCTCAAGTAACTTGAACACTGCATCAAGACAAGACTTTGGGGTTGTCTCGCTATCTTCAAGATGTTTTGCCTTCTTTGCTGCAATATATGTTGGGTTTGTCGCACAACCTTCAGCAGACTTGTGCATACCATCACGCATATCACCCTAAAACAAAGCAGAGAGATGACAGGTTTTGCACGTGTATAAACAAAGATGATAACTGTGCTGTCAATTCCATCCAATTTCGAATTAGAAAATAAAGAGTAAGTTCAAAATATCAATAGCATAATTTGGCATTGTTCATAATGCAGGGAGCTTCACCGCACTACTAGATTACCATGTCAACATAACAAGCATAGATGAAGGGCAAAGAAAATCATTGTATCTATTTTGGTTAATGTGCATGGCATGTTGTTCATATCATCAGCCACATCAGTAAGATAAAATAGGAGATGACAATGTGCAAATGTGGGCTGTTTCACCACACACTAGATTATAGATCCACAAAAACAAGCATACATATAGGGAGTATTGAGTAATGTGCATGGTATGAATAAGGAATTTGGTTTTACAAGTAAAACTTAGAACTTACGGTTCTTGCGAACATGCATTTTGGTAGAAACAGCAAACTAAACAACAGCAAACGATAGGGAGTATGAGCAAATTAAACATCAGTTGAGGATAAAGGCTTTAGAAGGACTGACTTACATAAACAGTTAACACCAGCTTTATAATGCCCTTCTCCATGTCAAGGGAAGGATAACTCAAGAATTTCAGCACAAAATCTTCTTCATAAGCATTTCCTGTACTCTACATTTTGTAGAGAGTAATTATAGATATGATAATGCTGGAAGGGATAGAGGATAATGAAGATAAGATGCAGATTGATGCTACATAATCAACTACCAATCCCTGGAAGTACAGGCATTACAGGACAAAATGTACTCACAAGAGCAATGGGCTACTGTCGGTGTCAAAACCGGTGGATCTCGGGTAGGGGATCCCGAACTGTGCGTCTAGGCCGGATGGTAATAGGAGGCAAGGGACATGAAGTTTTACCCAGGTTCGGGCCCTCTTGATGGAGCTAAAACCCTACGTCCTGCTTGATTAATATTTATGATATGGGTAGTACAAGAGTAGATCTACCACGAGATCGGAGAGGCTAAACCCTAGAAGCTATCCTATGGTATGATTGTTCTGTATGTTATCCTATGGACTAAAACCCTCCGGTTTATATAGACACCGGAGAGGGTTAGGGTTACACAAAGTTGGTTACAATGGTAGGAGATCTACATATCCGTATCGCCAAGCTTGAGTATTCTATAGTCTCACCTAAATAGCTTGGCGTAATCATG
Organism: Triticum urartu; assembly: GCF_003073215.2. Classification (NCBI taxonomy): domain Eukaryota; kingdom Viridiplantae; phylum Streptophyta; class Magnoliopsida; order Poales; family Poaceae; genus Triticum; species Triticum urartu. The sequence continues at coordinate 408,027,195 of NC_053022.1, read as the reverse complement.
GTCATAGCTGTTTCCTGTGTGAAATTGTTATCCGCTCACAATTCCACACAACATACGAGCCGGAAGCATAAAGTGTAAAGCCTGGGGTGCCTAATGAGTCCCTCAGTAGCCCCTGAACCAGGCTTCAATGACAAGAGTCCGGCGTAGATTGTCTTCGGCATTGCAAGGCGAGTTCCTCCTCCAAGTACTTCATAGATGATTTTGAACACAAAGATAGTGTCCGGCTCTGCAAAATAAGTTTCCACATATTTCCATAGAGAGAATAATATTTACACAAATCTAATCTGCTGACGTATTCGATAGTGTTACGCACCACGGCCAAGCCTTTATTCGAATCATTTTATTATCCCACCTCAGCGTGTCACGCGAGGCAGTTTCCTTGGCATGTCTTGTTAAAGCAGAGATCGTGTCCCCTTATTCCGGGATTCTCATCAATACGGGCGTGGGTAACCCAACCGCGCCATTGATTACGGCGCTTGGAGATAAGCGAGTTTTACCAGGCTGGTGGGGACACGTAGTTGCGTCCACCCATATAAGGGGATAAGGATCCACCTTTTCACCTACGCCTTCTTCCTCCTTTGCCTATCCATTTTCGCACACTCGAGCTCCAGCGCCCAAGTCCACACTCCCCACCTCAACCTTCTCCAGCCATGTCCGGAGCAGGAGGCAAGTGGATGGTCTCCTCCGTCATGGAGGGACACATCAAAAAACTGAGGAAGGTCGGATACTTGTCTAACGATGTCGCGTACCGGCTTCTCGAAGAGGGGAAGCTCCTCCCCACCCCAAGGCCCCATTAGAGGGCAGTGTTCCTTCCCCACTTCCTCCGCGGACTGGGCTTTCCTATCCACCCATTTGTCCGGGGACTCATGTTCTACTACGGCCTGGATTTCCATGATCTGGCCCCGAACTTCATCCTCAACATCTCGGCGTTTATCGTTGTGTGTGAGGCCTTCCTTCGCATCCGTCCCCCTTTCGGCCTATGGCTCAAGACTTTTAATATCAAGCCGAAGGTGGTGCGCGGCAACCAGGCGCAGTGCGGAGGCGCCATGGTGGGCAAGATGCCCAACGTCTTATGGCTCAAGGGCTCCTTTGTGGAGACCCTGAAGGGGTGGCAATCGGGGTGGTTTTACATCACCGAGCCGCGCGACCCTGAGTGGGTCGCAGCTCCCGAGTTCCGGTCCGGACCCCCAACACGGCTCACGTCCTAGAAAGAGACGGGCCTATCGTGGGGCAGCAAAAGAGAGGTGACTGGACTGCAAACATGCATCCAAACCCTGGTGGACAAGCAGCTCAAGCTCGTCAACATAGTCCAGGTTATGCTCGTCCGCCGGATCCTCCCGTGTCAACAACGGGCCTTCAATCTGTGGGAGTTCAACCCGGCGCAGCACCGACCTCTGAGCAGGCTCTTTGACACGACGTACGAAGATGCCTGGAAGGTGCTTTTCAAGGGCATCGAGGCTCCTGCATCCGCTACCGAGGATCGCGGATTCAGCGCGCAGCGTCATGCTAGCGCGGTAAGTTGTTTGTACCTTTTACAGGGTATTAGTTTTTCATAGTTTAACTCTATGCGGGATCTAAGCTCCCTTACCTTTGACAGGATTGGCAGGCGAAGTCCGGACAGATCGACTGTCCGGCTCCTTTGCCTGAAGATCCAGCCGATGCCCGCTTGGCGAAGCTGCTGGTTCCGGCACCCTATGTGGTGCCGGAGAAGATGGCCACGGGGACTCGAAAAAGTGCCCGGCGCCAGGAGGTGTCGGGTTCATCATCTGACGGTTCCAAGGTGTATTCCTCCCGTGAAGAGGAGGAGGAGGAAGGGACCTCTCCCCCTCCAGCGGGGGAAGGGAAAAAAGGAAGGCCGCCCTCACTGGGGAGGCCGAAGGGTCCAAGAAGGGGAAAACCCTTCCTCTGGACTGCTCCACCAACGCTGACGACGGCGGAGAGGAGTGGCCGCTCAGGGCCAAGCCCCTGGCGAAATCGTAAGTATCCGGATACCAGAGTAATTCATAGTATTCCTTTATTGCACAGCTTTCCCTTATGTCAAATATGTTTATGTAGCCCACCCAAAGACCGGCTCGACGCGTCGTCGAGCGGTTCACTAGACTCGTCGGATGTGAATTCGCTTCCGACGGCTACCTCCCCCCGCCCTACGGACGACACCGAAGTGTTGTCCCAACAGGTTCCAAGTCAGGAGGAGGTGGTCCTGGAGGCGCCGCAAGGCGACCTCCCGGACTCCAGGAGTAAAGGGGATAAAACCCCCAGGGCTCCAAGTCCGGCCCTACGCCGGACACCGCTCCGGAACATTCAAAGGTTCCAGAGTCCGGCGGGCGACCTCCTTCCGAGAGGAGCAAGCCCACCGTGCCGGTGACCCCCGTCCAACCGGAGGCGCTGGACAATCTATTGGAGGTGCTCAAAGGCGCCTCCATTGACGAGGAGCACCGCACCATTATGAGTGCGGTGGTCCAGAAGGTTTAGTCCGCCAAGAGCGGACTGATTGAAGCTTGTGCTAGCCTTTTAACAGGCTTTGAGGTAAGTAAAAAATGTGTAAATAATATTACCGCATAGACAGTAGCCCATGATGCTCTGTTTGGCGTTCGGGAAGAAAAGCCGAATAGAGGATCAAATAAAATTCGCATGAGTTTAACAAAAAGGAGTCAATATGCGTATGCAGGCTTCTCTGCTGGCGTCCGCCGCACTGACTGCGGAAGTGGACACGCTAAAGCAGAACCTCGAGCGGTCCGAGCAAGAGCTCGGGCGTGCCAAGAAGCAGCTCAAGGACAAGGAAGGTAAGAAATACCTTGTTTAAATATATATAAAAAAAGTGCAATTGCAAAAAATGACAGGATTATCGTGGCTATTGTAGGGGCCATGTCTGAGGTGGCGACCGTTAAGCAAGCGCTGGTCGAGGCCGAGAAGAGGGCGGCCATGGAGCGCACCGAGCGGGAGAAGTACGAGGCCCAGGTTGGCAAGGTGCGGCAAGAGCTCCAGGCTCTCATGAAAAAACATGAGACTTTGGAGCTTGACTCAAAGACGCGAGCGTCCGAGCTCGCGATGGCTATTGAAAATGCCATGTCTGCCAAGGCCAAATCCTGGAAGACCCTCCAGGAGTTGGATGCGGTGAAAAAGATAGCGGCGGGTAAGGCATTTTTTATGCAAAGCAAACACATAAACGTGAGTTACTTGTTACTTACCCGGATCCGGAGTTCTCTAGGAGCATTCGCAGATCTTCCCCGTAGCGTGTTTGATGCCGCCGCATTCTATCCAGCCAAGGAGGGCAGCTCGACAGAGAAGGTGTTCTGGTCTCAGTATCCTGAGGCCGGACACCCCGTGCCCCTGAGCGACCAGCTGAAGCAACTGGTCGAGCTCCACAAGGAGGCCGAACAGGCCATGAAGGGCCTCATAGTTCGGCTGTGGCCTGGAGAGGCTCTGCCTGGGAGCTATTTCGGGCTGGTGCGGCGGCTGGTGGGGGCCTGTCCAAGGCTCGAAGTCATCAAGCGCTCCGTCTGCATTGAAGGTGCCCGTAGGGCCCTTGCCCGTGCTAAGGTACACTGGGGCAAGTTGGATGCTGAGAAGCTTGTGAAGGACGGGCCACCACCGGGGAAAGAGCATCGCAAGCCCGAGAATTATTATACGGATGTTCTGAAGGGTGCCCGCCTTGTGGCGGATGAATGTTCCAGGGATGTAATTTTTGAGTAAAACTCGCTCGTTTTGTCCTGTGCGCTGAAAACTTGTTCATATGCGCTAATCAATGCTGTTGGAATTTAAAATATTACCTTCTGTGCGGCTGTTTATCAATTCTGAGAGATGGCGAGTCGTCGGCTTTCGCCGCCGTGCCACTAGTGCTGGCATGTTCGGGGATAAACCTGAGCGCTCTTTTTCCCATGTTTGGGTCCTTCGAGGGAGGCGCTCAGCACAACGAACAAGGCAATCGGACTATAATGCATGAACACTCTCACTTAGCCATAGAATTCTATAATTTTAAATTTCGGCGAAGCCCCTGGTATTCAGAAGATCGAGTTCGGGGCGCTATCCACGCCTTGGCCGGACAGACCCGACTCCTCGCTCTAAGAGGCATAAGTCTTTAGGGACTCGAAAAACCTCTCGAACAGCGACCGGCTCTCACTTCACCATGATAGTCAGTTTTAGCTTTCTCTACTGAGGTGCTCGACCCAGCTCAACTTGGGCACAATCGCAGTAGTTCTCCTAGTTCTACCTTAGCCGATATAGCGGAACGTAAGGCACCAAAACATAGGAGCCGGGCAAACCCAACTATTGACCCAAGACATGATTCGGAGCGGATGCATATAATGCTATAAGTTCGGGATGCCGCACTTGTTAAAGTGTTCGGACTTCTCACACCATATTGAGGGTGTCGGTGTTCTGGGAACGGGGGTCCCCAGACTTGCCTGCCTGCGGCCTGCGGCGTGGCTCAAAGGGGGGCCCAGCACGGCCCATCTTCACCAACACAGACCCAAGACCCTCGCGAGGGGCCAAGCCTCGCGGGGCGGACGGCGCGGAGCTTCCTCAGGCACGGCCTCATCAGGCTGGCTCGCGAGGAGGCGGAGAGATCAAGGCGGGGTACCTCACGAGGTGCCCGTGACGCAAGCCATGACAACCAAGGGCGCCAGGCGGGTGCCAGCCCGCGCAGTCTCCTCCTTTCCTCTTTAGTGCAAAGGGGGCAAGCGCAGCCGTGGAGTACCGAGGCATCAGGCAAAGGTTGCCATTTCGGTGCAACAAGACCAAGACCAGGAGGACTGCAAGACGGAGGTCATCATGGAGCCCAAAACGATGTCACCACCAGAGCTTTGTGCAGGCGAAGACTACTTTTGTCAGGATAGCCGGTACTAGTTGTCCCCCTTCGAATTAGCCCGCCATTGTTGGCTCCCTTCCCGCTCGATATTTGGGAAGAGGACCAGGGCCTCTATAAATAGGACCAGCCACCCACAGGAGAGAAAAAAAAGAAGGAGGAGAGAATCAAGAATTAGGGCATCAACAATCAGAGAGAGAGAGAGAGAGAGAGAAGGGTGACTGAACTCCTCCTAGAAGTTCATCGCCCCAGCCAAGAACAGACCCTCGCGAGGCTGTTCTTCCTTGTATTGTTCATCATCATCAGCCCAAGAGGCAATCCACCACGCCACACACTGGAGTAGGGTATTACACCACAACGGTGGCCCGAACCAGTATAAACCCTGTGTCTCTCGTGTTGTTCTTTCCATAGCTTAGATCTTAGCGAGGCGGAGGGGTGCAGGTAGGTAAGGGGCGAAATCTCCGCGCGCACCGTAGTGTTCGAACCTCAAGGGTCTGCCGGAACCCGAAATCTGACATTTGGCGCGCCAGGTAGGGGTGCGCTGGAATTTATCTTCCACCACCCCGTTCTCCTCCGACCATCGCGCCCATGTCTGACACTCGTCGGGCCCATGCCGAGTGTCGGGCCACTCTCGCTTCCCGCGTCGCCCAGACGGCTCCTGTCGGCGGGCGTCCTCGCTGTTCCCCGTCACCTGTGATCAACGCTGCCACCGGCCCGGCGGGGGACGAGCAGCAAGCATCGTCTCAGCATCCGTCCGTGCGGCAAGACAGCCGCACCGCAACTCCCTTGCTCACCCCAGCTGGTTCTTCGTCCCGCGCGCTCCGCACACCCATGGAGGCTCGAGCTGCGCTCATCGCGGCAAACAAGCTCCTGCGCTACCATCCCATCAACGACGTCTACGAAGAATGGCTCGACCGCGTCACCGAGCTCGTCCGCGCCGCAGGGGGCTCTCCTGCGCCGTCTGTTCCGCTGCACCGCACCCCGCCCCGCGCAAGCGATGAAGCTCCAGCGGTGCCCCGGCTGCCTCCTCCTCAAGAAGGCGCCAGGGCTCCAAGGCACGTGGCCCCTGGGCGGAACCCGCTCCATCAGGTGCCAGCGCAGCAAGAGCAGAGCTGCCAAGAAGTCCCTCGCCCGCAAGAAGCTGCCCGGGCGCTCCCTGCTCCAGCACGTCGCGACCATGCTCCTGCTCCCGCACGTCAAGACCTAGCTGCAGCGCGTGGGGACATGCAAGACCAAGCTCTCCGTCACCCAAGGCCTCTCGTGGCCACAGCAGGCTGCCATGCCTTCACCACCGAGCTGCGCAGCGTCGCGTGGCACGGCAAGTTCAAGCCAGACCTGCCTCCTCGTTACGACGGCATGGCTGACCCTGCGGAGTTCCTCTAGCTCTACGAGCTGGGCATCGAAGCTGCCAACAGAGACGAGAAGGTCATGGCGAACTGGTTTCCCATGGCACTCAAGGACGGGGCCCGCACTTGGCTCCTGAACCTGGCTCCAGGCACGATCTCCTCCTGGGACGAGATGCGCACCCGCTTCATCGCCAACTTCCAAGGTACTCGCGACCGGCCACCCGCCGTGAGCGACATGTGCCGCATCAAGCAACAACATGGGGAGACCCTGCAGAAGTACATCCAGCGCTTCAACAACGCATGCCTCAAGATTCCCAAGGTGACTAAGGAGGCCATCATCTCAGCCTTCTCCGACGGCATGCGCGATGTCAAGATGAAGGAGGAGCTGGCGATGCATGAAGACCTGTGCACTTCCTTGGAGCTGTTCAACTTGGCAACCAAGTGCACCAGGGCTGAGGAAGGGCATCTCTCCCTCCTCGAGCTGCCTGCCGCAGACCCAGAAGAGAAGAAGCCCAAGGCCAAGGATGTGAAGCGCAAGCGGGCTGCCGTGCTCGCGGCAGAACCAAACACCAAGCGGGGCAGAGATCAGCCTGAACCTTCCAAGGGCAGCCGGTACTGTGTGTACCACGACCTCCACACCCACAACACCAACGAATGTCAAGAGCTCCTAGCTGTGCGGGAAGGAAGGATCGGCCGTCTCCCCGACCGCGGTGACCGGGGCTACGGTCGAGGAGGAGGAAGGAATGCAGGACGCTGGGAAGACCGCTGCCCGCACCAAGGGTGGCGCGACCAACCTCGCGAGGATCGCTGGCAAGACCCGCCTCGCGAGGGAGACTGGAGGGATCAGCCTCGCGAGGATCGCCCGCTAGGCAACACAGGCCTCCCCCCGCTGCCGCCGCAGCCAAGGAGAAACGAGGACCGCCACCAAGACGAGGGGGTTGGGGGCTTCCAGGAGCCGCACACGATCGCCTGCATCCTGGGCGGGGCTCAGGCCCCAGCCTCTCAACGCATCTTCAAGCAGTTCGCCCTCGAAGTGAATGTAGTCCTCCCTAGGCTTGAAGCCACGCGCCCTCTCAGGTGGTCGGCGTGCGCCATCACGTTCAGCTCAGTAGATCAGCTCAAGTGTGCGGCTACAGCCGGAGTCCTCCCAATGCTTTGTTCCCCAATCATCAGCAACGTGGTGGTCACCAGGACCCTCATCGATGGCGGGGCAGGGCTCAATGTCCTGTCCATGGAAACATTCAACAATCTCCAAGGGACCTACAGCCAGCTTCAGCCAACCAAGCCTTTCTCCAGAATCACCGACGACTCCACGGTCCCGATTGGGCAGGTCCGCCTCCCTGTCACCTTCGGGGCATGCGACAACTACCGCACCGAGCTCATCGACTTCGACGTCGCTCGCATTCGCCTGCCGTACACCGCCATCCTTGGGTACCCAGCGCTGGCAAAGTTCATGGCCATAACTCACCATGGCTACCACGTCCTCAAGATGCCAGGAAGTGGCGGAGTCATCACGGTGCCCTGTGAAGAGAAGGACGCGGTGTGTTCCCTGGAACGAGCCTTTCAGGCCGCGTCACTGGAAGACCAGGATCGCGGAAGCAGGAGGCTTCCCGAGACCGCCCCCAAGAAGAAGAAGACTCTGTCCGGCCCAGCCCCTCAGGAGGCAGGCCCCTCTGGGCCCGTGCCTGCCCAGGGGAAACCTCCTTCCATCGCATAGGAAAGCGCGCCCGGCGCCCTCCTCAGGCAGGGCTCGGGGGCTCCCCCCTGGAGGGCCACCGACCTGGCTAGGGTCACGAGGGAGGCGCTTCGGCACCACATGGAGGCATGTTTCGAAGCACGTTTCCCTCAAGAAGGAGTAAGGCAAGGAGAGCCAGACCCTTAGGAGTTCGTCAGCATGGCCATTCAGGAGCTACAGGAGTCAAGAGTCATGAAAGGCGGCTGCCGCCTACCAGCAGTGGCTCCCCATCCAGGCGAGGATGGTGGGCTGCGCGTCTGCATCGACATACCAGGGCTCAACCGAGTCGCCTCTCTGGAGCGCCTCTGGCCCTCGCGAGTGGGGCGCTGCAGAGGTCCACCCTACAGCTACGTTCGCATGCCTTACGGCTTGCCTAACGCGGCTGCCACGTACCAGCGCCTCATGAGGGGCATCATGGAGGCACAAGAGGCCAGGCGTTCCGCAACCCTGGCGGAGATGGAGATGGTCTGCGGGGAGCCGCCAGCACCTCCGGAGCCTCCCGAGGCCCCCGGGCCTGGGGGTTCGTGAGGATCGGCTTCCGCAGCCCACCGAGTCTGCTACACCAACACCCCTTCGTCCTCAATGTCATCAGGTGACATCTTTCAAGTTTTCACTTCCAGCTGGGAGCGCCCCTCAGGCTGCATTATTCCCAGGCTGCGTGGGTCCGTCCCTGCGGCGTGTATCCCTTTTATTTCATGTTGTTAGCTTACCTTGTTGGGGGCGCCCCTCGGGCAGCATCATCCCCAAGTCGCTCGGGCCAGACCCAGCGGCATGTATCTCATTTGCATTTATTTCCGGTTATGCGTTATACCCACCATGCTTGATTATTGGATGCCGGTCCACGGCACCTCTTCTTCTCCATGCCGACCTAGCTTACCGCTCAACTGACGCCAACTGACGGAACTGCTCTCAAACGGCACGACGCTTGCACATGGGTCCGTCCCTGCAACACCGACAAACCTGAATGGCTGAGCTCTGCCCGCGGCAGCCCCGCATGGCTCCACCTCGTCAAGCCTTCAGTGCCTCGTACCCTTCGGAAGCAACCAACGGCTGACTATCAATTGTCATGGCAACCCCTCGTTTTTTCTATGATGGGTCTACAGGATCTCTTGAAGGAGTTGCGTCAGGTGAGGCCCTTGCAGTGTCTCCTTCTCTCTCATCTGCGCGAACCACTTGCACGTTAAAGGGGGGGTGCCTGAGCATCGCGACTCAGGGCTCCTACTGGCTCTCCAGCCCTCACCCTCTGGCCTTGTCCACGGCATCGCGACCTGGCATACTAGCGACGGCTGAGACTCGCTCAAGGGCCAGGACCCGAGGACGTAGAGCAGAAAGGGGAGCAAAGGCGATAGGGGAGGGACATGCGAGGACCTCGCCGAGCAACCTCGCGCCTGCCGATGCACGGACCCGGCGACACACTAGAGAGCGACCCCTGATTCTCGAGATAAGTCTCCACCTGGAAGCGCCAGCTACCGTGGCATCACCCCCGCACCTAATGCAATCCCGTGTTAGCGACGTCTCTCCCCTTTCTCACCGAACAATGGCTGCTTGAGTGCCAAAGGGGACCTCCTGAGCATCGCGACTCAGGGGCTCTTACCGGACTCCGGGTCGCTCACCTCCTGGCCTTGACCACGGCATCGTGACCTGGCATACCAGCGACGGCTGAAGCCGCCTTGGGACTGGGACTTGTCGGCGTAGAGCACCAAGCCCTCGTGAGGTTCAAAAGGGAGAACTGAGCTAAGACAGAATGAGCAACTCGCACAATTCTACTACAAGGGTTATATTAACAAAACAGGATCACAGGCACCTTACAAGCCCCCACGGGACGCGTCTTTGATTCCTCGCAGGGAACAGATCCTAAAGGGACACTAACTACGCGCGCCCCTGCAAAAGACGCCATCATCAACAGTGGGCCGTCAAGCACCGGCGCCAACCCCATCCAGATCAGAGTCGGCGGCGGCCTGACGAGCCTGCCCTGCTCTAGGAGCGGCACCGGCTCGGGGGCTCGTAGCTGTCGTCGCTCGTCTCTGGAGTCGCGAAGAGCTCGCTGGAGTCACTGGAACCTCCGATGCCTCCACCGCCTGAGGAGCCGCCAAGGGAGTGGTCGGCGGGCCTAGTCCTCGCCGCAGCAGGGTCCCGGCCATCTCTCCCGGGGCAGCACTCCAGCCGAAGCCCGTTCGCATCGAAGACCTTGAAGAACATCACCGAATCACCGCCGTACTCCAAGTGGACCGCGAAGGCGCCTCCTGTCCTGCAAACCTGAGCGATTTCGCTCCAGCCTCGAGTCATGAAGACCTCGCCCGGGGCAACGACCGCGACCTCTGCCTTGGTTGTGAGGGTGCTGTAGCCAGCGTGCTGCAGCCAAAGCTCCAGGAACTCTCCCTGTGGGACGATGGAGACGAAGAAGGGAGGAAGGCGAATCCAAGACCGAGGAGGCATGGCGACGTGGAGCACGAGCTCTCGGGAGGAGCCCTCGGTGTGGACCCCAGGGGGGACGACCCACACCTCCGTGACCCGTCGGTGCCAACGGCGGCGCCGCCCATGGCGATCAGCATCAGCCCCTTCAGGGCCCTCGATGTGGGTGTACAAGGGAAGCGGGAACCCCGGCGGTGCCCGCTCGCACCAAGGCCTCGACACCACCTGATGTGCCCCCTCGTCCGGGCCACGGAGGACGAGCCATTTCTTCGGCGGGAGCGGGTCTGGTTCCTCTCGGGGAGCCTTTCCCTTCTTTGCCGTCGAGAACCGACGGATCGGAGCCATCGCAGCCAGACGGAGCAAGGACCGGGAAGAAGGAGAAGCAAGGAGGGATGGACTGGAAGGGCGCGCGCCGTTCCGTACTTATGGCCGGCGAAGGCCAACCGTCAACCTCCATGATCGCAGGTAATCATGACCCACTTTGCATGCAGGGACTTGTCCAATCCATGCAGTTGCCGAGGCGCCATGGGGAAGTGGAGACGCCCATGTCCAATCAACCGCCACGCCGCACCCAAGGCCGCCGGCTGTTAGGGCCCGCAGCGCTTCGCCCTCGCCCTTCCGCCTCCCTGCACGGCCAAGTCCGGGCGCGCCTTGGGCCCGGGTGCTACTGTCGGCGTTCCGGGAACGGGGGTCCCCAGACTTGCCTGTCTGCGGCCTGCGGCATGGCTCAAAGGGGGCCCAGCACGGCCCATCTTCACCAACACAGACCCAAGACCCTCGCGAGGGGCCAAGCCTCCCGGGGTGGACCACGCGGAGCTTCCTCAGGAACGGCCTCATCAGGCTGGCTCGCGAGGAGGCGGAGAGATCAAGGCGGGGTACCTCACGAGGTGCCCGTGATGCAAGCCATGATGACCAAGGGCGCCAGGCAGGTGCCAGCCCGCGCAGTGTCCTCCTTTCCTCTTTGGTGCAAAGGGGGCAAGCGCAGCCGCGGAGTACCGAGGCATCAGGAAAAGGTTGCCATTTCGGTGCAACAAGACCAAGACCAGGAGGACTGCAAGATGGAGGTCATCGTGGAGCCCAAAACGGCGTCACCACCAGAGCTTTGTGCAGGCGAAGACTAATTTTGTCACGATAGCCGGTACTAGCTGTCCCCCTTCAAATTAGCCCAACATTGTTGGCTCCCTTCCCACTCGATATTTGGGAAGAGGACTAGGGCCTCTATAAATAGGACCAGCCCCCCACAGGAGAGAAAAAAAGAACGAGGAGAGAATCAAGAATTAGGGCATCAACAATCAGAGAGAGAGAGAGAAGGGTGACTGAACTCCTCCCAGCAGTTCATCGCCCCAGCCAAGAACAGACCCTCACGAGGCTGTTCTTCCTTGTATTTTTCATCATCATCAGCCCAAGAGGCAATCCACCACGCCCACACACTAGAGTAGGGTATTACACCACAACGGTGGCCCGAACTAGTATAAACCCTGTGTCTCTCGTGTTGTTCTTTCCAAAGCTTAGATCTTAGCGAGGCGGAGGGGTGCAGGTATGTAGGAGACGAAATCTCCGTGCGCACCCCAGTGTTCGAACCTCAAGGGTCTGCCGGAACCCGAAATCCGACAGAGGGGTACTAAAGCCCCTGGCGTATTTTGGCCGTACCAAAATGTACGGGTGCAACATATCATTAAGGAACATATATTTGTAAAAAAAAGAGAAATGCAAAAATAGACAAAAGCTATGCATTGTTTATTAAAAAGGGCTGCGATCAAAGCACAACGATACAAATAATGCGATAAGAAAAAGGTTGGACTATTTAACATGTCTGTTCCAGGGACAGGCTGCGGAATGGTATGCGAAACAGGTATACTGCTCGTGATAGAGACCACCTGGGAGTTCCGTAATGCGGCATGGCTTGTCTGCTTCCCTGGTTCTTGCATCGTTTGTGCGGCAATTGAACTGCCGAACAGGCCTTCCGAAGAATGGAGTCCTGAAAGTAAGAGAAAATTAAAAATCGGTAGCCCCTGGTGTGGTTTAAGCCGTGTTTCGGGCGTGCCGTGATGGTGCCCCTCCCCCTGTACCCATGGTATTTCTAGAGCCTAGTTATGTACGCGAAGCACTCGCGTCGCATTTTTGCGAGGGCTGGGGTTGGGGCCGCATTGCTACGCCTGCTCGGAATGTGCCAGGCGGTCTTGTTGTAGGTTACTCCGGGCGCGCTTGACGGTGTCCAGACGTTTAATGGCCGGACCGGAGAACTGCTTGGCGAGGCTGCTTTGTACTTCCGCTGCAAGGGCCGCCATGTGCTCCTCCATTCGGAGGGAGCGTTCCGTGTTTCCGTTGACCATAATTACTCCTCGAGGGCCTGGCATCTTGAGCTTAAGGTATGCGTAGTGCGGTACCACATTAAACTTGGCGAATGCGGTTCACCCGAGCAGTGCGTGATAGCCACTACGGAATGGGACTATGTGGAAGATTAACTCCTCGCTTCGGAAATTATCCGGAGATCCGATGACCACTTCAAGTGTGACTGAGCCTGTACAGTTGTCCTCTACACCTGGTATTACGCCTTTAAAGGTCGTTTTGGTGGGCTTAATCCTCGAGGGATCTATGCCCATTTTCCGCAGGTTCAGGCTGCTGCCGCCGTCCATAAGGACTCTAGTGAGATGAAATCCGTCAATAATTGGGTCTAGAACCAACGCGGCGAATCCGCCATGACGGGTGCTAGTGGGATGGTCCCTTCGATCAAAGGTGATCGGGCAGGAGGACCATGGGATGAACTTTGGGGCGACTGGCTCTACCACGTATACGTCCCTTAACGCGCGCTTCCGCTCCCTCTTGGGGATGTGGGTTGCGTATATCATGTTCACCATCCGCACTTGTGGGGGAAACCCTTCTGTCCACTATTGTTCGGCGGCCGGGGATCTTCGTCGTCATCGCTATGCAGCCCCTTGTCGGTATTTTCGGCATTTAACTTGCCTGCCTGCTTGAACACCCAACAATCCCTGTTGGTGTGATTGGCCGGCTTTTCGGGGGTGCCATGTATCTGGCACAAGCGGTCGAGCATTCGGTCCAAACTGGACGGCCACGTAGGATTTCTTTCGAATGGCTTTTTCCGCTGACCGGATTTATAGCCTCTGAATCCGGCATTAACTGCCGTATCCCCAGCATTGTCGCCGTTAATGTGGCGCTTTTGCTTGTTGCGACACGACCTGCCACTACTTTCCTTGGTATCCGAATTACCAGGGTTCTTGGTCATATTGTTGCTACGAGCAAGCCAGCTGTATTCTCCCGTGCAAAAGCGGGTCATGAGTGTCGTGAGTGCTGCCATAGATTTCGGCTTTTCCTGTCCAAGGTGCCGGGCAAGCCACTCGTCACGGATATTGTGCTTGAAGGCTGCTAGGGCCTCTGCATCCGGTCATTCGACTATTTGATTTTTCTTTGTTAGGAACCATGTCCAGAATTGCCTGGCCGATTCCTCTGGCTGCTGAATTACGTGGCTTAGGTCATCGGCGTCTGGTGGTCGCACATAAGTGCCCTGGAAATTGTAGAGAAATGCGGCTTCCAGGTCCTTCCAACAACCGATTGATCATGCTGGCAAGCTGTTAAGCCAATGCCGAGCTGGTCCTTTAAGCTTGAGTGGGAGGTATTTGATTGCGTGGAGATCATCGCCGCGGGCCATGTGGATATGAAGGAGATAATCCTCGATCCATACCGCAAGATCTGTTGTGCCATCATATGATTCGATGTTTACGGGTTTGAAACCCTCGGGGATTTGATGATCCATTACTTCATCTGTGAAGCATAGTGGGTGTGCGGCGCCTCTGTACTGGGCTATATCACGACATAGCTCCAATCAGCTTTGTCTAATGTGTTCGGCCCTACCGGATTTGTGTCCGGCGTGACGATTACCGTCTCGAGTCGTGGGGCGCCCACGCGATCCGTAGACCGATCTTGTTTGCCTTGCCTTGTCCTCCAACATATCTCGCAGGTCTGGCGCATTTTCCCGTGCCTTGGTACGGGGTGCGGCTTGAGTGGAGGGCCGAGAGGCCTCTCTATCGCGGCCACGAGGTGGCCGGTCGGCCGTATCAAGTGCTGGTGATGTACGTTTAATTGCTTCCTCCTCTAGTCGGGGTAGCAACCTGCGCTTTGGGTAGCTCTTGGAGGGGCGTTCGAGTTTATGCTCTTCGGCCGCAAGGACTTCAGTCCATCTGTCGACTAGCATATCTTGATCAGCTCTAAGCTGTTGCTGTATTTTCTTGAGGCTTCTTGCCGTGGCCATAAGCCTGCGTTGAAAACGCTCTTGCTCAACGGGATCCTCTAGCATGACGAATTCGTCGTCGTCGAGGCTTGCCTCGTCTTCGGAGGGAGGCGTATAATTATCGTCCTCGACCTCTCTGTCCTCGTCCTCGTCCTCGCTCTCTCATAAGGGCTGGCTTCTCCATCCTCCTGTCCTGAATCTTGCTGGAGGGGGTTTTCTTCAGCACTCTCCGGAGTATTATTATCTCCGGTGCTGGAATCACCGTATTTGCTTTGTGGGATTTTGAGCGGCGCCGCTGACGCTGGCGCTTAGGCTGTTTCTTGGAGGAGTCATCCTCCGCTGTTCCATCGCCATCTCCTTCTATTGGGGTGTCCACCATGTATATGTCATATGACGAGGTGGCTTTCCAGGGCCCAATAGGCGCTGGTTCTTCATCGTCTCCTGTATCGGCGTCCATACCGTCGATGTCTTCGGAGTCGAAATCGAGCATGCCAGTTAAATCGTCGACAGTGGCTACAAAGTGGGTGGTGGGTGGGCTTTGAATTTCTTCATCGTCCATATCCCAACCTTGCTGACCGTAGTTCGGCCAGGGCTCTCCTGATAAAGAGAGAGACTTTAGTGTCTTCAGAATATCGCCGAAAGGTGAGTGCTGAAAGATGTCCGCGGCAGTAAACTCCATGATCGGCGCCCAATCGGATTCGAATGGCAGGGGCGTGGAGGGTTCAGAGTCCGGAGAGGAGTCCATCTCCTTGGAGTCACGAGTCTCGCAGAGTGCGGGGCTGGTGTTCGGCTTGATCGCCGTTGAGATCGCAGCCCCCGAGGCGGCGTCCAACCACCCATCCTCAATCAGCGCAGTTGGCTCCAAATTAAGGGCCGAAGCCGATGCGGGTGCGGCCTCCAGGGTACTGTTCGGCGGCAGAGCTAGATCATGCTCGTCGTGACAGTGCGGCACGCTCGGCACTGGCTCGAATCCGTCGAGGATCAAGTCCCCGCGGATGTCAGTCGTGTAGTTTAAACTTCGAAATCTGACCTGACGGCCAGGGGCATAGCTTTCGATCTACTCCAGATGGCCAAGTGAATTGGCCCGCAGTGCAAAGCCGCCGAAGACGAAGATCTGTCCGGGGAGGAAAGTCTCACCCTGGAATGCATCGCTATTGGTGGTCGTAGGAGCCATCAAGCCTAACGGCGACGACACAGAGGAACTCTCAATGAAAGCACCAATGTTGGTGTCAAAACCGGCGGATCTCGGGTAGGGGGTCCCGAACTGTGCGTCTAGGCTGGATGGTAATAGGAGGCAAGGGACATGAAGTTTTACACAGGTTCGGGCCCTCTTGATGGAGGTAAAACCCTATGTTCTGCTTGATTAATATTGATGATATGGGTAGTACAAGAGTAGATCTACCACGAGATCAGAGAGGCTAAACCCTAGAAGCTAGCCTATGGTATGATTGTTCTGTATGTTGTCCTACGGACTAAAACCCTCTGGTTTATATGGACACCGGAGAGGGTTAGGGTTACACAAACTCGGTTACAATGGTAGGAGATCTACATATCCGTATCGCCAAGCTTGCCTTCCACGCCAAGGAAAGTCCCTTCCAGACACGGGACGAAGTCTTCAATCTTGTATCTTCATAGTCCAGGAGTCCGGATGAAGGTATAGTCCGGCCATCCGGACACCCCCTAATCCAGGACTCCCTCAGCTACACTTCTGCACTGGCATTGTCTATGTATTCTACTTTTTGGTAAGATTAAATATAGATCTAATCTTTTTTAGTAAATGGTGGGCGAGGGAGATAAGATGCAGAATGCTACACAATGAACCAATCCCTCTTCCCATAATACAAGAGTGTTTTGAACACTGGTTTACTGTACAAAACGTTCTTATATTATGGGACGGAGGGAGTAGCTATTAATGTAAGTACAGTGGTAGACGATGTTCAGTCCTTACAAGAGGACTGTAGAGCTAAACCTCTTCAAAAGCGTTGGGTTGATTCTAAATTTATGTAAGAGTCCATCCAAATCAAACAACTATGAAAGTAAGTATGGTCATACAGGGTAAGAGGTGCTCACAAGAGCAATGCAGTGTGCAGTATAGTTGTGAGATTATGTGGTCCCTTGAGAACCAATGTTCTTCTACTAACAGTTTTCGTACAAGTGAGATGTTAAGGCAAATGCAGAAATGTAGTTCAAATTGTGATGTGATATCATAGATAGTACCTTATGCTGCAGCCGAGACCAATGTGTAACAAGATTATTCCAGTCACCGTCGGATAAATGTAGCACCGGAGACTTTACAGAAATTTCGTTTAGAGCCTTGCCATCGAAGTGCGCTTGCCTCAGGTAGGAGCGATACTTCATCAATGAGTTCTTGAAGAGCGCAACCAACCCTTGCTCGTCTTCACAATCTAGTTTGGTCCTCGCCTATTTAGAAGAATGAAATATTGTGTCTTCTGTCAGCAGAAACATATGCAGTAATGACCATGAATAACATTAGTACATTACTTACGCGTAAGTTGAGGAGGAAGACTGGAAATTGTTCTGTGTCAGCGGTATAATCTTTCCATGAAGGAAAGATGCGCACAAAGTTCCTGACAACAACATAAGCTTTGTCTTCCAAACTCGGAAGAAATGGAACAGGGGTCCTATTTTCTGCAATTGGGGCACTCTCTGGTTTGAAAAGGGATTTGGCAGCTGGATTTGGTGTACTCTTTGCTGGAATGGGGGTTTTGCGTCGTAGAGCTGGTGCTATGTCAACTGGCATGATCATAACGTTTGCTGCAGTTGGGGTCTGCTGAGTTGGGGCATCAAAAATGACCAGTGTAGTAGGGCTAGAGTCTGCTAGAGTTGGGGTGTTTTGTGGGTCACGTGATATTGCAACTACACGTAATGGGCTATTTGATTTATCAGGTGCCACTACCTTTTCCAAATACTTTGCTTGTGCTCCTCCACGATCAGCAATCGCCCTCTTCCTTTTGAACATCTAATACAAAAGAACAACATTTGAATGGATAAATATGGTATGATGACAGATGGAATATGTACTGAAAATGGATAGGCAGGTCCTATTCACATACACGATGTGTAAACTAAGCTAATGGCAGTTCAACAAAGTAGAAGCAATGCATCAGTTGCAAGATAAGTGCGACAAATATAACGTTGGAAAGTTAGAGCAAGCACCTTGATGGGTGAATAAGATAGGGCATCTTCCTCTGACTCCTCCACTAGGGAGCTACATTGACTTCGGTCTCCCTCTAGCTCAGAATCACTATTGGGATCATATTCTGAGCATGAATCTGTAGGTGGAGAGTGTTTGCATTGCATTGCATCTAGACATGATTTCAGTCCCTTAATGCCAAGTTTGACAGCCATGGCATTGTTCTGCTTTATTCTTTTCATGCGTGCAAGCTCATAATCATTATGATACTGTTCAGAATCCGAGATTCATGAAAACATAAAAGGTAGTCAGATTATCTATGGAATGCATTACGAATTCAACTCGAAGAGTGTCTCCCTATAAACCCCTGCATATGCAAAGTTCACCCCCCAACCGTGCTGACCAGACCACACACAGAAATACAAACCCCTTATGTCTCTATAACAGGAAGATACACATTTGAAAACTGAAGTAGGAACATTAGAATTATATGAAATTCATATTTGAACAAATAAACTAAGGAATTATGAGTGGCATAATGTTTAGCTTGAAGGGTGGAGTGTTGGTAGTGCGACACAAAGCAAGTAGGCAGATTGTATTCCATGTAAAAGATCGAAGCCTATGTAAAAGCTGGAAATGACACTTTCTTTCTATACAATTCAGTGTTCGTTGCCCACACATGATGGAAGAGATCACATAGAGAAATACTATTCACTCATGTCTACAGTTGCAGTATTTAGAAACAGGGTGGTCCACCCTAAAAGAATATTGAGAACAAATATGACAAGGCAAGCATAGATGTAGTGAATCAATAATTTACTTGTGAGCACACTAGGACAAGTATGCAGAATTGTAACTGCAGTAAGAGACCGTCCAAAATCTGAATAAAGACGTTAGCACTTATTGTATGCAACTAATTGACGTGAATAATTGGATATTATATCGAATGAGTAAGAAAGACAAGTAAAATTTTCAGCAAACCTGGCTTGCAGTAGTAATCTAGGTCAATGTCACTACGACCAACAATCCAAAATGATTAGTGTCTATTCTTAGGGACGGAATTTTGAAAACCCTGTGAACATTACAGGTACTGAAGATTACCGAAATACATCTGAACCATTAAGTGTAGGTAGCACTGAGCACAGAACAAACCCTAATGACAGTCCTGTGCAATGAGTAATGAATCAATTAGAAAATGGGTGATGAGGAGTGGCTGCTGAGTGTTGAGGACTTATCTCAGGATAAATCGGGTTGGCTTAGTGGGTGCTGCACGCCTGAGCCCTGAACGGACTGGGAAGGTAGGCACGGCGACGCGCCCGGGTAGCGGTGACGCTGTTGGGCAAGCGGTTCCTGACCTCCTGTTAGTCCGGCATCTCCTCCTAGAGTCATGCCGTCCGGGGACGGCAAGTCGCCGGTGAGGCAGGCGGCTGGGGGCGAGTAGAGATCGGAAACGCGCAGTAGAATAGAGGGGAATCGGGCCTGGGACGACCCATAATCCCAGGGTGGGCCGGCCCACCGTGGGCACCCTGTAGACATACACACCCGAGCGGAGAACATGCATTTTTGAAACTAATTTAGGAACATTTAACTGACCAATTAAACGAATCTGTTTTAATAATATCATATTCGTATTTGAACAACTAAGCTTGTTTAGCTTGATGGGTCGAGCAGTGCTATTATGACACGAAGCACGTATTCTGACCGTATAGTGATCATAAAAGGGGGAAACCGGAGAAATGATATTTAGCAGCCATTGTTTGCTTCGAACTAAGAACTAAATTCTAAGAGCTGAAAAGAAAGTAGAGTAACCAAGTTAAGATCTATTTTCTGGTTGAGATCAAAAAGTTGAGGAGATATGAAGTACCACCTCTCTTGCGGCATCGTGTAGGCATCGGGGGTGTGATGGCTGTTGGTGGCGTTGAAGCAGATCTGCGGTGGTAGACGGGTGAATGAGGGGATAAGTCTCGTTACGATGGAAGAGAAGGTCGTGTGAGCGGCCCCGACAAAGAGGACGACGGCGCCGATGAAGCGAGAGGACGTGATGCAAGGCTCTTGGTCCATCGTCGTGGATGAGAAACATCCATCTCTAGCACTGGACGACGCGGTCTTGCTAGGCGCTCTGGGATGGTGGAGGACGGCGGCGATGGATGTGGTGAAGGACGGCGGCGATGGATGAGGTGGCGGACGAAGGCTGGTGTGGGGATGGTGTTCTAGCGCGGACGGTGTATGAATGGGAAAATGGTGGAAGAGGTACGGAGAACCATGTTTTTGGGATGCGCCTGTCTGAAATATGGGAAAGTTACGAACTTAGCCCCCGTTTAAAATTTGGACGTCTCGTCGGTTGGGATACGAGGTAATCTCGCATCTCGCCAATATTTGCCCAGAGCAATTTCGGGCGAGGAGAGGGTGCTTGGCGCCCATGTTTGGTGCCCACGGTGTATGAACGGGACTGACAGGTAGGGCGGTTGTGTCACGTCTGAGTGAAGTTACAAACCTGCCCCTATTGAAAATATTTTCCTACATCAATTTCGGTCGAGTCGAGTTTGTTTTGCTGCCCACCGTGTTTCAATGGAGAAATGGAGGGAGAAACAGAGGTCTTTCGGATGAGCTTGAAACAAATGTGTTTTGCCGCCCATGTTTGGCGCCCACCGTGTCGGAATGGGCTCAGAGACGGTCGTGTCACGTCTTATTGAAGTTACTATCCTACCCCTATTTAGAGAAGTGGAAATCGGGCCGATGGATTGTCCGTGTAATGGGTAGACAGTAATTTCCATCTCCCAAACACTTGGCTTCGGGCAGCCAACGTGGGAGTGGACGTTTTTCCGCTTCTTTCGAATTTTGGGACAACAAGCATCCACGTTTACCCTGGCAACTAAATTCGAATCCATTTTGTATTCCTATACGAATCTTTATAAATCATTCTATGTGTTTTTATATATCTTCAAACGGACGACAAAGATGTATTCCACTGTCATATATGAATATGGTTTACAAATGTCGATACTCAAATTCAGAAGCTAGAATCTAGTTTAAGGTGAATTCAAATATTTGGAACACTTCATGTCCAACTCAAATGTCACACGTAGCTTCATGTGTACTCCCATTTAGATATGTACACAAGCGATGTATCAAGATTCAAATACCGAGTGAATCAACCAAGAATGTACAGAACTGACAAATATATAAACACTTATAGAGTATATGGATCAATAATATCAACTAACATACATAATCCAGGCCGATGTACTTTTCTTTGCTACAACAACATCCTCTTTTTATCCAAGCTACTACAGCATCTTGGCCATTTCTGATGCGTGCCACTTATGGTCCATCTATACTACTATTATTGCTGAATGCACATTCAGCCTGATTGGCATATTTGTAGGTCTGGCACAGCAATCAAAATGAAATGTCTCCGAGTCTTATCAGTTAATACAGACTTGTGCTCAAATAAAATTACAAATCAAAAAAGAAAAAACAATTATTACATGATCTCTAAAACAAATGGTTTGATTGATTACATGAACAAACAACACAAAGGTTATTCAACGATGGAAAGAACATTTCACCTATGATTTACCAAGTGGGAATTTAATTTCCTTTTTTCCTTCGGGATCTTAACAACGTGGTCAGTCTCAGCTTGCTTCGTTTTGAAATCCACCAAATATTTAATGGTTGTCTTGAGTACTGCTACTGATTGTGCTGTTTGCTTCCTCAACATGTCAACTTCATCTCTAAGTGCAGAAGCAGAATCTCTTTCTACCACTAGTTTAGCCTCTAGAGCATCAGCAGTTGGCAATTCATAATGCACGATTGGGCCGGTGCCACTGTTGTGGGATGATACAACATCCATGGGGACCTCGCTCTTTGATCTTGGGCTAACCTGTTTTGCCATTAAAGTTCCAATTGGATTCAGAAAAGTTGAAGTTAGCAAACCATCTCAACTGGGAGTTATAACAGCAAACCAGTTAAATAAAAAAGCAATTAAAGAGTTTCAATTCGATGCTGAAAAGTAGCTATTAACATCATTGTAACACGTTGTTGCAGCAGCAAAGCAGTTAAACAAACAAGTAGCTATTTAAGTTCAGGCAAACAGGTAATTCTTAACAGTAAGTATCAAACACATAGATAGGTGCAGTCTATAATAGGATTAACAGGCTATGGCATTATGTAATCAGTAGCAAACTAAATTAAGCCAAGCAACGTAATTGAACAATTTTGTAATAGGTAGCTAACTAAAATTCCGAGAAGCAGGTAACTGAACTTACGCTAGTTCTTTGTACAGGCACACTTCAACTTCTTTTCAGCTTACAAGGTTGTACGAAGGAGTCCGTGGCATCAATTGCTTGGATACGCAGTCCCAATACTTCTTTCTTCCCACACTCCATTGGTAAGTCGAATGGTTAATCTGGTAAGATGGTGCGTCCTTGATATGTTATATGAGGACGTGTAGTCAGACTAGTTGTAGCCACACACATCGCACTGGCTTTTACTGTATATTTCATGCTATTACTTTTGGCATATCAAGATCTAAGCAATCTACAATAGGATGAAAAGACTGGCATCCTTCACATTATTGGCAAACTCAGTTCATAGAAACAATCAATTCAACCATTCTGTGGGTAAATCAAAAGCGCCACTGGAATATTTTTCACTACCCCAATCATACACGCAAAAAGGGGCGACGCCACCATAGGGGCTAGTATGGGCAGCCACCTCGGGTGGCTCGAAAGTGTGCACCTACTTTGAGTCGTCCAGGTTGGCCCAGGCTCGTTTTGTTCGTCCCAACGCACGAGCAGGCAATATAAAAAATGAAGAAAAATGTTTCAATTTGGATAGGCCAATAACATAAGTGCAAGGCAGGCCCTATAGTAGGCCCGCGGCCCAAATGAGCGCCTCCCATATCCATTGACAACAGGAAAATCCCAATTCATCTACTCCAGCCTCCAGTCTGGTTCGCTCCTAACCTAGCCGCCGCTGGACAGACCGACATAGCACTTCCTCGCGCCCTCGTTGGAGGGCAGTCGCCGGGCTTCAAGTGAACGGAAGGACAAGAAGATGAAGACCCAACCCTGGGTTTAGCCTGCGTGGGAGGAAGCGGCGGCAGCACAGGCATCACATCCCTGATTATATCTAATTCAACACTTCAATTTATGGCCAATAGTTAAACCTGACGATGTTGTGAAACTGCTTGTATGTAGGGAATCTATGAGAAAATGAAACCAATTTCTACTTATTTTATAACTCCCCCAATCAATATTGAACTGACTGAATCTGATGCATCTAATCAAGTTTCCGGTGCATACATCCAAGCTCATGTTGTTCTTGAGCCTGAATTGTCTAATGAACAGACTGCTAATGAAGGATTTGATGCAAACATTTTACATGCTCCTGGTGATGAATATATATTGTCTAATGAGGCATCTAATGCAAGCATTTTGCAAGCTCCCATTGAAGGATTTAGTGTCTAATGATGATCTGCTATGTTGAGAGAGACATAGAGATTTGCAGGCATTGATGACAGGCAAATTATAGTGCATTTTCATGGCTTGAGGAAACGTCGAGGCCATCTACCAGAAAGTCCCCGTATCATGACAACGTAGCATACATACTTTTCCAATCTGTTGTTTGAAACTATTGGCATACTTGTGCAGGATAGATATATTGATATGCAGTTTGCGCACTGGTTATAGGTGCAATTACACTTCGATATTTTCAGCCAGAGAACGAATAATTCAAGCAGGTACAGACCATGTTTGTAGTCCTTGTACACCATGTTGCATTTTGTGTTTTTTGGTGCTTGCATCATTTAGTGTTTATAATCTGAACTACTTTGGATCATTAGCTGGTTTTCAAAGTGCATGTAGCTTCACATTTCTCAAGTTATGTTGATTTCCGGAGTGCAAGTGCCTTCATATTTTTTAAGTTAAATGTTCGCCTCTGGTAACTTGAATTCGTGGATCCGCCACTGCACACAAATCATACACGAATGCCAGTATGAACTAAATGAAATGCAGGGACTTACACTAGCTCATTGTACAAGCTCACTGCAGCTCTGCTTGTGCTTTGGATGTTCCATGTACAAGTCCATGTTACCAGTTGCTTGGATTTGCAGGCCTTGTGATCCTCGCATCCCCCTCTGCATTTTTGACATGGCGAATGGCTGATCAAATAAGAGGAATCGACCTTGCTGTTGTACCGGAGGACAGATACTTACAAGGCTATACGGGTGTGCGTGATGTGTACCAGACCCCGTAGCACTGTCATGCTTTGCTAAAAAATGGATTTGCTTGTTTCAAATGATACCTCCAGAAGAAATAAGAGTTGAAGTTAAAGTTGGATAGGCGTGTAAGCTAAGAGAGCAGTGAAAGAATATCCAAACATCGTCGGAACAGTGCACAAGGGAGTGATGTGTGGATACCTAGTTCGGGCCGGCGTTTGGGCATGCTCGCCTACCTAGAGTGCGGGTCACTTCAGAGCCATTGAGGGTGATGTTGGGGAACGTAGAAGAAATTCAAAATTTTCTACGCATCACCAAGATCAATCTATGGAGTAATCTAGCAACGAGGGGAAGGAGAGTGCATCTACATACCCTTGTAGATCGCTAAGCGGAAGCGTTCAAGTGAACGGGGTTGATGGAGTCGTACTTGTCGTGATCCAAATCACCGATGATCCTAGTGCCGAACGGACGGCACCTCCGTGTTCAACACACGTACAGCCCGGGGACGTCTCCTATGCCTTGATCCAGCAAGGGGAGAAGGAGAGGTTGGGGAAGACTCCATCCAGCAGCAGCACAACGGCGTGGTGGTGGTGGAGGAGCGCGAGACTCCAGCAGGGCTTCGCGAAGCACTATGAGAGACGAGGAGGAAGAGAGGTAGGGCTGCGCCAAGAGGGAGAGGATCTCGTGTGTCTTGCAGCCTCCAACACCTCAAGTATATATAGGGGAAGGGGAGGGGCTGCGCCCCACCTAGGGTTCCCTCCCTAGGGGTGGTGGCAGCCCCCAGACCCCATCTGGGTGGCGGCCACAAGGGGGAGAGGGGGAGGTGCACCTGGGGTGGGCCTTAGGGCCCATCTGCCCTAGGGTTTGCCCCCCTTCCCTCTTGGAGGCGCCTTGGGCCTTGGTGGAAGGCGCCCCAGCCTACCTAGGGGCTAGTCCCTTCCCACTATTGGCCCATGTAGGCCTCCGGGGCTGGTGGCCCCACCTGGTGGACCCCAGGACCCCTCCGGTGGTCCCGGTACACTACCGGTGATGCCCGGAACACTTCCTGTGGCCAAAACCATACTTCCTATATATCAATCTTTACCTCCGGACCATTCCGGAACTCCTCGTGACGTCCGGGATCTCATCCGGGACTCCAAACAACATTCGGTAACCGCGTACATACTTTCCCTATAACCCTAGCGTCATCGAACCTTAAGTGTGTAGACCCTACGGGTTCGGGAGTCATGCAGACATGACCGAGACAACTCTCCGGTTAATAACCAACAGCGGGATCTGGATACCCATGTTGGCTCCCACATGCTCCACGATGATCTTGTCGAATGAACCACGATGTCAAGGACTTAATCAATCCCGTATACAATTCCCTTTGTCTAGCGGTATGATACTTGCCCGAGATTCGGTCGTCGGTATCCCGATACCTTGTTCAATCTCGTTACCGGCAAGTCTCTTTACTCGTTCCGTAACACATCATCCCGTGATCAACTCCTTGATCACATTGTGCACATTATGATGATGTCCTACCGAGTGGGCCCAGAGATACCTCTCTGTTTACATGGAGTGACAAATCCCAGTCTCGATTCGTGCCAACCCAACAGACACTTTCGGAGATACCTGTAGTGTACCTTTATAGCCACCCAGTTACGTTGTGACGTTTGGCACACACAAAGCACTCCTACGGTATCCGGGAGTTGCACAATCTCATGGTCTAAGGAAATGATACTTGACATTAGAAAAGCTTTAGCATACGAACTACATGATCTTGTGCTAGGCTTAGGATTGGGTCTTGTCCATCACATCATTCTCCTAATGATGTGATCCCGCTATCAACGACATCCAATGTCCATGGTCAAACATAACCATCTATTGATCAATGAGCTAGTCAACTAGAGGCTTACTAGGGACATGGTGTTGTCTATGTATCCACACATGTATCTGAGTTTCCTATCAATACAATTCTAGCATGGATAATAAATGATTATCATGAACACGGAAATATAATAATAACCAATTTATTATTGCCTCTAGGGCATATTTCCAATAGGTGATGCGCTGGCTGGCCGCGCACGGATGCAGATCTTGAGTGGCAGCGGAGCGCTACGATGCGGTGGACGAGACCGTTGGTGAAGCCCCAGAGGCGCGACGATGTGCTCGGTGAAGTAGCCCCGGTGAGCTGGGAGATGGCGTTGATGAAGCACACCTGATGCGGTGGAAGTCGGTGTCTATGAGGCACGTCGGTTGCGGCGGTCGTCGTTGTCGGTGGACCACCCGATGCGGTGGACGAGGGCGTAGATGAGGTAGCTCCGGTGAGGTGGTGAAGCGCGACCGTCGTCTTCGCCGTCGTCGTTCGGCACAGAGGTGGGGAAAGAGACGACACGAGGGGCGATTCGAACTTTGCTTGGGTTGGCGGTGAATTAGGGATTTGAGCAATCTGGGCACGGAAGGGGACGGTGGAGGAGGGAGATTTTGCAGGGCTAGAATTGGGGCCGCCAGATATTTCAATCCGAAACGTGGAAGCGCGAACTTATTTTGTCTTCGTCCTTTTTTGGGGTGGGTGGCTGGGTGCTACACGTCTGTCTGACACACGCGACCACCACGACATGACCCTGGTGCGCCTACATTTGAGAATGCAAACGAATCTTCTTTCATTTGAAAATGAATCTGTATGTATTACCATGCCCGTGTTTTCCTTGCAATAATTAGTCATTTGAAATGAGATACTATAAATTAATTAATGAGGAGTTATTTGAAAATAAATCGAAACGGTATCCGCGCTAACGCGGATTTGTGACCCAGCGCCTCCTCGGTGGTTCGAATGTTTTTTTTGTAGAAAAGCCCCCAAAGAGTTCGGCCACTTCTTACAAGCACAAAGACTGCTCAGATGCCATTGGATCTTAGATCAAATGACCTCGAAGCTCGTATCACCGTAGCATCCAAGCTGCGCGAGCACCTTACGTTTTCTCGCACGGGATAATATGAGGCGCTCCCGCACCGTAGATTCTATGGTGATACGAGTTCACGGAGATCTAACGGCCCACAATAGGAGGTTCGAATGTTTTTGCAATATACGGCTGAGAGAGTTTAAGTACAAGTATTACGCGTGTGCCATCTGATCACTGATCATATGACCTAGATGCTCATATCACCGTAGCAGGTAATTAAGCTACGGGGAGCACCTAATATGAGCAACGGGGAGCCGTTGGATCCAAGATGCAGTGGCACACACGAGGCCTGAATGTTTTATTTGCAAAAAAAACTTTTGGAGAGTTTGGAAATTGCGCATTATTACAAAGACTACTCCCAAGCCATTGGATATCACTTCCAACGGTGTAAAAACTCATATCACTATAGCATCTAAGCTGCGGGGTGGATGTGATATTCTATGCCGCTGTCATTTTTGTTCGTAAACTTGCAAGATACGTGTAACTTGTGCCGTTACTTGTCTAACCGCGCAAAGTGTTTGTTCAAAAAAACCATCCTACACTGAAATATTGGAACAACAGACAGGGGTCCCACTTGTCATTAATCAAATTTGGACCTAAAACTAACAAATCTGAAAGATGAGATTCGAACTGGCAACCTGGACTACAAAGCGTAAGTCATAGCCTGAAACAACAATGGTTGTTGGATTTCTCCCATAACTTGATTTTATATAGTAATACGTTTAGTAGAGTAGAGGGAGTGCCTCGTCTATATGTGCATGACCGTTGACTCACTTACTGGTGGGTCCCTGGTGATGTCTACTACACAACCTTCTTCTTGTAGACGTTGTTGGGCCTCCAAGTGCAGAGGTTTGTAGGACAGTAGCAAATTTCCCTCAAGTGGATGACCTAAGGTTTATCAATCCATAGGAGGCGTAGGATGAAGATGGTCTCTCGCAAGCAACCCTGCAACCAAATAACAAAGAGTCTCTTGTGTCCCCAACACACCCAATACAATGGTAAATTCTATAGGTGCACTAGTTCTGCGAAGAGATGGTGATACAAGTAGTATATGGATGGTAAATAAAGGTTTTTGTAATCTGAAAATATAAAAACAGCAAGGTAACTAATGATAAAAGTGAGCGTAAACGGTATTGCAATGCTAGGAAATAAGGCCTAGGGTTCATACTTTCACTAGTGCAAGTCCTCTCAACAATAATAACATAATTGGATCACATAACTATCCCTCAACATGCAACAAAGAGAAACTCCAAAGTCACTAATAGTGGAGAACAAACAAAGAGATTATGGTAGGGTACGAAACCACCTCAAAGTTATTTTTTCCAATCAATCCGTTGGGCTATTCCTATAAGTGCCACAAACAACCCTAGAGTTCGTACTAGAATAACACCTTAAGACACAAATCAACCAAAACCCTAATGTCACCTAGATACTCCAATGTCACCTCAAGTATCTGTGGGTATGATTATACGTTTTGCATCACACAATCTTAGATTCATCTATTCAACCAACACATAGAACCTCAAAGAGTGCCCCAAAGTTTCTACCGGAGAATCACGACGAAAACATGTGCTAATCCCTATGCATAGGTTCATGTGCGGAACCCGCAAGTTGATCACCAAAACATACATCAAGTTAATCACGTGGTATCCCATTGTCACCACAGATACGCACGACAAGACATACATCAATTGTTCTCAAATCTATAAAGACTCAATCCGATAAGATAACTTCAAAGGGGAAACTCAATCCATTACAAGAGAGTAGAGGGGGGGGGGAAGAAACATCATAGGATCCAAATATAATAGCAAAGCTCGCGATACATCAAGATCGTATCACCTCAAGAACACGAGAGAGAGAGAGAGATCAAACACATAGCTACCGGTACATACCCTCAGCCCCGAGGGAGAACTACTCCCTCCTCATCATGGAGAGCACCAGGATGATGAAGATGGCCATCGGAGAGGGATTCCCATTTCGGCAGGGTGCCGGAACGGGTCTAGATTGGCTTTCGGTGGCTACGGAGACTTCTGGCGGCGGAACTATTGTGCTCTCGGATGTTTCTAGGGTATATGGAGATATATAGGCGGAAGAAGTACGTTAGGGGGGCCACGAGGGGCTCACGAGGGTGGAGGGTGCGCCCCCCTGCCTTGTGGCCTCCTCGTAGATCCCCTGACGTGCACTCCAAGTCTTCTGGGCTTCGTTTGATCCAAAAATAAGTTCCGTGAAGTTTCAGGTCAATTGGACTCCGTTTGGTTTTCCTTTTCTGCGATATTCTAAAACAAGGTAAAAACAGAAACTGGCACTGGGCTCTGGGTTAATAGGTTAGTCCCAAAAATCATATAGAAGTGTATAATAAAGCCCATAAACATCCAAAACAGTAGCTAATGTAGCATTTAGCAATCAAAGATTGTAGATACGTTGGAGATGTATCACCTGGTCTGCAATCTCTCTCTTCTCTCTATCGTCTAACCTTTGCACGGGCACACACGAAGAGCGGTGCTAGCTTTCCGTGGTGTTATTACAACTAAAAAAGCTTGGAAAATAGAAGAATCGCCTAGAACAAGAGATGTTGTGGCTGGTCGAGACGGAGCTAATCACACCTATCCTCCGTGCCATGTTAGCATGATGAACCTATGTGGCTAGTGGGGTGTTTTCGATCGAGTGGCTGGGTCCTGAGGTCGAACCATAGGTACTATGTCTGATATAGTAAATTTTTACACGCCCATTTTTCCTCCGTGCCGAGACATGGCACACCCTACCGCGCGATTTCGGGATCCTCCCGGGTGGTGCACGCATATATTCTCCTGACGTGGGACACCCTACCGCGCGTTTTCGCCGAAGCAAGTAAATAAATGAGTCATCGAATCACGAAAGACCACTTTTCCAACCGAGTACATCAGTGAAGCACGGTGGCTAGCTAGTTGGGCTAGTTCGACCGATTAGCTAGGCTGCCGCCACATTTGTTTTTTCACCCCCTTTTTTATCTACTTCCCGGCAGGTAAATTTAAACATCCACCGCACCATTGCTCTGGTGTTTGAGTGCAGCGGGATTTTTAATTTTTTGATCGACGGGAGCAGGCGTGACAGCAATTAGTCACGATGACTCCGCCTGTAAAACCCACTGCTCCCTAATGTGAGAAGTCGTCGACTGGTGTTTTACCATGGTGAAAACCAAAAGATTCCCCGCTCCTCGGCTGGCTCCCTCCACCTTCCCGTAGATTGCATTGCCTTTCAGCCGTTTCGCCCCCTACATCACCAACGTCGTGCGCCTCGAGAAGCAGGGGGACTTCGGTGGTGTTTAGGCGCCCTCTGCATGGGCAAGTCCATGTCTTGGCGCAACATGACTGTGGGAGTCCTGGATTAGGGGGTCTCCGGACAGCCGAACTATCTCCATTGGCCAGATGGTTAGACTATGAAGATATAGGATTGAAGACTTCGTCTCGTGTCCGGATGGGACTTCACTTGGCGTGGAAGGCAAGCTAGGCAATACGGATATGTGTATCTCCTCCTTTGTAACCAACCATGTGTAACCCTAACCTCTCCGGTGTCTATATAAACCGGAGGGTTTTTGTCGGTGTACAAAAAGAGGGGCACACTTTTTGTTCACCTATAACTGTGCACGGGCAGTCTGAGCCACGGGCACCACCACACTGAGCAAGGCAAGGGAGGTGAGGCAAGGTAAGGCCAAAGCTCAGGAGAAGCAGAACGACGCCAAGACCAATAACACAAAGAGCAAAGGGGACGGAGCGGACCCCCCGGCAAGATCCTTGCCGGGAGGCGGTTTTAGCAAACCCGGCAAGACCCTTGCCGTGGCAGCTCGCCCCACACCTACAGAGTGAGTCACCCTTGAGTCCACTGCCCCCATGGGGCAAGGATTCGACAGACATCCCCGTGGTGGCATGCAGATCTTTGTGAAGACATTCAAGATCAGATACACCCTTTAGAAGATGATGATCCTTGGCGGGATCCCAGCCAAGGAGGACCACAAGGCCCCCGCAAGAGCCTTGCTGGGAATGACAGCAGGCGCCATGACAAGACCCTTGCCGGGGCCCCGGCAAGGCCCTTGCCAAGAACACCCGTAGGGCCACCATCAGGCCCACACCAGTCAAACCTCCACCATCGTTCGCATGCAGCTGCCGACCCAACCAGCTGGGCCGGCACCTACGTGGCGGCATGCAGATCTTCGTGGAGACCCACCACTACGCCACCTCAGCTGTCTGCCTGCCTACATGGCACCGCCGGTGCCGCTGGCCAGGGCGCATGTCGACGCGAGAGGGAGTGGCGACGGACGAGACAGGGCTCTCCCCCATCCCCGATAAAGCAAGCACACCTGGGCAAGACGCATTAAATGCGCCTTGTCATGTAATGCGAGGGATAACCACACATCACTGATCCCTTTCCACCTCCTGGTGCTACTGTGGCAACCCCTTTTCCTATAAAAGGAGGCCCGAGGCGACGAGGAGGAGGATTCAGCTTTTTGGAGCTCCTCACGCCCCATAGCTAGCTCAAGAACACAGATATACAATCCACCAAAGCAGGAGTAGGGTTTTACGCATCCCAGCGGCCCGAACCTGGATAAATGAACCGTGTGCTATCTGTTTGATCCACTCTTCTCACGACCCCGCGCCCCGCAACCGTAGTAGGGATTCTTGTGATCCCATAGGTGTCGTTCCCACCGACATCTTTGGCATGCCAGGTAGGGGGCGCAATTGTGAGAATCGGCTCTAGTAGTTAGCCGGGCACTCCTTCATCTTCGTGACCCTTGAAGAAGAAAGTAGGCTAGAAGATCGACACTCGAGCGATCACAAACAGAAGCTAAGTTGCACTGAACCCTTATTTGTGCTACCCTTCTTATTTGAGGTTATTCCCTCCTGGAGATATTTGCTTTGTATGAGAAACATGCACGCCAGGGGGCTCTAGCACGATCGGCAATGCCCTTACCCTGTTTCGAATCCGCTCAACAGCTCAAGCGGCTGCGTCGAGAATGGCAGAGTAGCCTTCCGCGATCTGCAACGCCCCCGATTCTGACTCGAGTCAAGCTCGACAGTTCGAGCGGCCGCATTCAGAACGGAAAGGTGGCTCGTCCGGCAGCACGCGTACCCGGCTGGCCATGGGGATCCGTCCCCAAAACGCCGCTAGGGGCTTCCGCGCCAGCAAACCTTCCCGATCGACGTAGGGCACACATACAAAGAGAAATCGAACGGGGAAATAACATGCATGAAAATTAAGAGTACTTCAAAGTTATATTACATCACATCATAGCTGTGGTTCTAACTAAAGATAAAATTTGTCTTGGTCGGGAACCCGCAGCGGCGAAGAAGAACGGGATGCCTAATCCCGGCGCTGGCCTTCCACCCTCTTGATTTTGTCGATGCAGTCGGTGATGGGCTTGATGCGCTCCTTGAGCACCGTGAGGTCAGCACCATCCGGCAAGCTCTTCATCGCGGCCGCGAAGTCAACATCGGGATTCGAGTACGCCGTCTTGGTGAGGACCTTGGTCATGACCTTCTGGCAAAGTCACCGGACCTCCTCGGCCAGCATGGCCGCCCTGTTGGAGTGAAGATACGCCAAGGCTCCGAGGACGCCCTCGAAGAACATGGTCAACTTGGTGTTGACGGTCCCGCTGCGCTCAGGGGCGTACCTCACGTGTGGCATCCCCATGGTGGCCAACTGCGAGGTGACCCTGCCGGCGACCTCCTCCAGGTGGTTGATCCATCTGTTCTCACCCGCCACATAATCCTGGTGGGAGGCAGCCTCGTTCGCCCGCAGCTGCTTCCCCTCCTCCAGGCTCCTGGTCAAGGTCTCCTCCCGAGCCCTGCTCTCCGACAGCATCTTCTTGAGATCCTCCAGCTTCAACTTGAGGTCTTTGACGGAGTTTTGCGCTTCGGAGAGCTTCCCAGCCCTGCTGATGACCGCCCCTTGCGCCTCCACCAAGGCGCTGTTGAGCGTGTTCTTCTCGTTGGATTGCTTGAGGGCCTGCTCCTTCAGCTCGTCCAGCGCCACCTCCAACTCCCTTACCTTGCCGGCATGGGTCAGAGCCTGGGCATCGAGTGCCTCCTTGTGCCTCTGCTCCAGCTCGCTAGTCCGCCACGCGACAAGGGCCTCGAGCTCCTCATCCTTGCCACGAAGCGCTGCGGAAAGCTTCGCCTCACGCGCGGTGAGGTCCTGTTCCTGGGAATCCAAGGTGGCTTGCTGCTGGTTCCGGGCGGCCTCGGTCGCGGCAGTCAAGGTCGCCGCCTTTTCCTGGGCCTTCTTGATGTCGTCCATCTTCATGCTGAGCTCCACATCGCGCTCGGCCAATTTCTCCTGGAAGGCCCTCTGCTCCTCGCGAGCCTAGTGGAACTAGGTCTACGTCTCGGCAACGCGCGCCTTGAAGTCCACCTCCCCGTTGTCCACCGTTGCCATCCTGGACTTGACCTTGTCCAGGCGAGCACGGTAGAGCACTTGGAGCTTCCGGAAATTGGCCCCCATGGAACGGAAAAGCTGCTCTTCTAGGGAACCGTCACCACCAACCCCCGGCTCATCAACCACCTCGAGCCCGGTGGCGGCAAGCACCTCGTCGTTGAAAACTTCCCCTTCGGCGGGCGCCCGGCTTGACGCCCCTAGGAGGTGGACGAAGAGATCGTCGCCCACCTTCAGATACCTGCCGGGGCCCGAGGTTGAGGAGGAGGGAGGCTGGTCACCCACCACCTCTTCCTCGGCGGAGGCCTTGCCGGCCCCACCGGCAGGTCCACCGCTGGTGCCCTCGGCAGAAGCCTCGCCGGTCGCCTTGGCGGCACCGGCCACGGTGTCCTCGGCAGCATCCTTGGCGGCCTCCTCAGCAACGTTCCCAGCAACGGTATCCATGTCCTCCATACCTGTTGAAGGAGGGCCTGGGCAGCAAAGGGAGCAATGAAGCAAAGAAAAGAATAAGGGAAAAACAGAGACGAAGGACGGGCGACTCACCAGTGCCAGGCTGTGAAGCAGAAGTCCCATCTCCGCCAGCATTTGGCGCTGTGGCAGAGCCACCATCGCCCAAGTTCCCTTCTTCCTCCATGGGTGTGGGCTCCGTGCCTGATGCCCTTGTGGGGGGGGCCCCCCCCCCCCCCCCCCGCGGCGGCATAGTCGATGGGGGTGGTGTGTTGGGAGTAGCCCTCTGTGGCTCCTCCTGCTGCTGCTCCCCTCCTGCAAACCCGGCAAGGTCAGCGTCATGGCATCGAGAACCTACCACATGTCGAGTAAGAAGAGGGTGACGAACTTACGCTGGGGGCTGCGTCGGGGGCTGCTGTCCGGGCTGCTCACCACCACCAGTGGTGTCTTTGAAGCCCCAGCCGGGGGCTGGCTGCTCGCCGAGGTCCTCGCCTTTTCGCCCTCTGGGCCAACGTCTCTGTCTCCCTACGGAAGCAAAAATGGATCAAGACAAGCGACCCAATTCAAGGAAATGGAAATGACAGTAAGGAACGGAGAACTTACTCGTCATCCGTCTCCTCCTCTTCCACCAGTTTCCTTTTCCTCTCCGGGCTGAGAGGCCTAAGATCAAAAGGGAGCTCCGCATCATCATCCGAGTCGACGCCTGCCGGAGGAGGCAAAGGAGGCGGTGGGCTTTGTGCGCGCCCGGATGAGGAAGGGGCTGTTGTCTTCTTCTTCTCAGCAGCCTTCGTCAGCCTCTTGGCTGCCGTGGCCCTCGTGTGGCGCCCAGACCCCTCCAGGGTCAATTGGGGCCGCGCAGCCCTGCCGGGCCGGGCCGGCTCACTGGAGCCAGCCCGCCGCGGGACTCGCCCTCTTCCCCTGGTTGGCGTCGAGCCCGCCACCGTGTCCTCCTCCTCCCCCGACGACTCGTCGGCCACGTCTTCGACGAGCGGAGATCTAGTGTTGGCGCTGCTGACCTCCCCGGAGGCCGCCACCCACCGGGAGAGCTCCTCTTCCTCCGCCGCCATTGCGGCCATGTCCTCCACGCCCCCGGCGCTGCCGGCATCCATGGCAAGTTGTGCCTCCCTCGCCCTAGTGGCGATGTAGTCCAGCTCTGCCCGGGTGGTGTCCATGATAAGCCACCGCTCGGCATCGGCATTGACGTACACCTCGATCAGGGTGTCGAAGAATTGCTACACATCCTCGACCTTCGGCTCATTCCAGCTCGGGACAGGGCCGTGCGCATTATAGTCCGGCATCATGGCGATGATCTCGGACCGACGCGAATTGTTGCACTTGGGACCACCCCCGCTGGCAGCTTGAAAAATGGCCCCTTGAGGGCCTTGCCAACCTTTGCGGCAGCCCTCGCGGCCTTGCCGGTCCGCTTGACCTCGCCATCGCGACACACATCAATCTGGAAAAGCCGCTGGCAGAAGTGGGCATGCGCCAGCACTGTGAAGTTGTGATCGAGGCCGGGGCGGAGTCGCATAATGTCAGCCGGGTTCGTGAAGAGCCAAGCTGGCCTCCCATTGCTGTGCAATGGGGCGATCCGGCGGCGAATGAAGTCCACCCCGATCATCTCAAGGGTGAGTCCGGCCTGGGTGAGCCGGAGAATCCTGGTGGTGGCGACGGTGAGCCTCCCATCGGCGGCGTCGACATCGCTCCAATCGCTGCCGCGGACTGGCGGCACTCGGCAGACCTTGCAGAATTCCGGCGGGTTCTCATCTTCAATCCAGCACCACTGGCCACGCCATTCCTCCCACCTCCCCTTCACGGCACCATCCGGGTACGCCCCTTGGATCTTGGGATCCAGGTGACGCAACTGGAGACGACTCCTCCCGGCTGGATTCGAGGGAAGAAGTAATGGCGGAAGAGCGCCGTGTTGGGCTGCACCCCGGCAAAGCCTTCACAAAGATGCGCGAAGAAAGCCATGCACGCCACCTCATTCGGAGTAAAATCCAAGAGGCGAAAGCCGAAGGTGCGCATAACGTCACAGAAGAAATCAGAGAAAGGAGGGCATAACCCGCAAGAAAAGTAATCAACGAAGAAGGGGTACCGATTTGAGGCAGGATCAGCGCAAGCGGCAGGAATGATGCGCGTCGCCGGGTGTCCCGAACCCTCTCCCCCCGTCTTCACACCCCATAGGGGCTTGAAGGAAGCCCGGAGCTCTTGAACATTAACTGTCGAGGGGAAGAAGAAGGCGGACTTCGTCCGGTCCTCCGATAGCGCGCTCTCCGGCGGCTCCACCGTCCCGGCACCCTTAGCCACCCCCTTGCCCTTGGCGAATTTGGGAGCCATGGCGACCAAGAAGTTCAGAGGGCTGAGGAAGGGGGATGGCAAAGTAGTGGCGGTGGGCGGCAACGAAAGCTTAGGAAGGAAGGAAGAAAGGGAACGACGGCTCTGAGATCGGAAAAAGCACGAGGGAAGAGGAGAAAGTGAGCAGCGCGCCCACGGTTATTCCTTCTTATGGGGGGAAATGCGGGCCGCCTCCTTTCACATTAACTGTGATGTGACGCATGCCCGTGGGAAGCAAGCCCATGCATGCCGCCCACGCCGCGCCACGCGCGGGAAGCATGGGAAGCGCAGCGCGCGAAGAGACTTACCGCGGTAAAAACCGCCCCACCTGCCCGCGCACCGTTTTTGGGCCTAGCCCAACGACGCAATTGCGCTTACGTGTGGCCCAGGCCCGGGGGCTCCTGTCGGTGTACAAAAAGAGGGGTACACTTTTTGTACCCCTATAACTGTGCACGGGCAGTCTGAGCCACGGGCACCACCACATTGAGCAAGGCAAGGGAGGTGAGCCAAGGTAAGGCCGAAGCTCAGGAGAAGCAGAACAACGCCAAGACCAAGACCACAAAGAGCAAAGGGGACGAAGTGGACCCCCCCCCCCCCGGCAAGATCCTTGCCGGGAGGCGGTTTTAGCAAACCCGGCAAGACCCTTGCCGTGGCAGCTCGCCCCACACCTACGGAGTGAGTCACCCTTGAGTCCACTGCCCCCATGGGGCAAGGATTCGGGAGACATCCCCGTGGTGGCATGCAGATCTTCGTGAAGACATTCAAAATCATATACACCCTTTAGAAGATGATGATCCTTGGCGGGATCCCACCCAAGGAGGACCACAAGGCCCCCGGCAAGAGCCTTGCCGGGGATGATAGCAGGCGCCACGGCAAGACCCTTGCCGGGGCCCCGGCAAGGCCCTTGCCAAGAACACCCATAGGGCCACCATCAGGCCAACACCAGTCAAACCTCCACCGCCATTCGCATGCAGCTGCCGACCTAACCAGCTAGGCAGGCACCTGCGTGGCGGCATGCAGATCTTCGTGGAGACCCACCACTGCGCCACCTCAACTGCCTACCTGCCTACATGGCACCGCGGGCGCCGCTGGCCAGGGCGCGTGTCGACGCGAGAGGGAGCAGCGACGGACGAGACAGGGCTCTCCCTCGTCCCCGCTAAAGCAAGGACACCTAGGCAAGACGCATTAAATGCGCCTTGTCATGTAATGCAAGGGATAACCACACATCACTGCTCCCTTTCCACCTCCTGGTGCTACTGTGGCAACTCCTTTTCCTATAAAAGGAGGCCCAAGGCGACCAGGAGGAGGATTCGGCTTTTTGGAGCTCCTCACGCCCCATAGCTAGCTCAAGAACACAGATATACAATCCACCAAAGCAGGACTAGGGTTTTTCGCATCCCCGCGGACCGAACCTGGATAAACGAAACGTGTGCTATATGTTTGATCCGCTCTTCTCACGACCCCGCGCCCCGCAACCGTAGTAGGGATTCTTGTGATCCCATAGGTGTCGTTCCCACCGACAGTTTTAGTCCGTAGGACATACAATCATACCATAGGCTAGCTTCTAGGGTTTAGCCTCTCTGATCTCGTGGTAGATCTACTCTTGTACTACCCATATCATCAATATTAATCAAGCAGGACGTAGGGTTTTACCTCCATCAAGAGGGCCCGAACCTGGGTAAAACATTGTGTCCCCTGCCTCCTGTTACCATCCACCTTATACGCACAGTTCGGGACCCCCTATCCGAGATCCGCCGGTTTTGACACCGACATTGGTGCTTTCATTGAGAGTTCCTCTGTGTCGTCACTGTTAGCCTTGATGGCTCCTACTATCATCGATAGCGATGCAGTCCAGGGTGAGACTTTTCTCCCCAGACAGGTCTTCATGTTCGGCGGCTTTGCACTGCGGGCCAATTTGCCTGGCCATCTGGAGCAGATTGAAAGTTACGCCCCTGGCCACCAGGTCAGGTTTGGAAGCTTAAACTACACGGCCGATATCCGTGGAGACTTGATCTTCGACGGATTCAAGCCTCTGCCTTGTGCGTCATGCGGTCACGATGAGTACGATTTAGCTCTACCATCGGATAGTGTTCAGCAGATCGCACTGGCAGCCGCTCCGACCCTCAATTCGGAGCCAGTTGCGCCGTCCATGGACGGGTGGATGGACCCCGCCACGGAGGCCTTAACCTCAGTGGCGATCGAGCCAAACATCGACCTTACCTTGCACGAGAGCCGTGTTGTTAAACTGTCGGATCCTTCTCCGGCCACAGACACCGAGCCTCCTGCGCCCGTTCCTATCGAATCCGATTGGGCGCCGATCATGGAGTTTACCTCTCCGGATATTTTTCAGCACTCGCCCTTTGGCGACATACTGAACTCATTAAGGTATCTCTCTTTGTCAGGAGGATCCTGGCTGAACTATGTCTGGCAGGACTGGGATGCGGACGGCGAAGAAATTCGCGGCCCACACACCACCCACCTAGTAGCCACTGTCGATGACTTAACTGACATGCTCGACTTTGACTCCGAAGACATCGACGGTACGGACGACGATGCGGGAGATGAAGAGTAACCACTACCCATAGGGCAGTGGACAGCGACCTCATCATACGATATATACATGGTGGATACACCCAAAGAAGGCAATGGCGATGAGATAGCGGAGGATGACCCCTCCAAGAAGCAACCCAAGCGCCGACGTCAGCGGCGCCGCTCTAAGTCCCGCCAAAGCAAAAGTGGTGATACCGGCACAGGAGATAATAACACTCCGGATAGTGCCGAAGACAACAACAATCCCCTCCAGCAAGATTTAGAGCAGGAGGATGAAGGAGCCAGCCCTCCTGAGAGAGCGGCAGATGGAGAGGCGGAGGATGATAATTACATGCCCCCCTCCGAAGACGAGGCAAGCCTCGGCGACGATGAATTTGCCGTGCCAGAGGATCCCATGGAACAAGAGCGCTTCAAACGCCAGCTTATAGCCACAGCAAATAGCCTTAAGAAAAAGCAGCAGCAGCTTCAAGCTGATCAAGATTTGCTAGCTGACAGATGGACTGAAGTCCTCGCGGCCGAGGAATATAAAATCGAGCGCCCTTCCAAGAGTTACCCAAAAGGCAGGTAGCTACCTCGATTGGAAGAAGAAGCGTATGACACGGCTGATCAGCCACCTCATGGCCCTCATAGAGAGGCATTCCAGCTAAAAACTCAGCCTGCACCCCGACGCCATCCAAATAAAAAGGCATGGGGAGATACGCCAGACCTGCGAGACATATTGGAGGACAACGCAAAGCATGCAAGATCGATCTACGGATCACGAGGGCGTGCCACTATGCGAGACGATAAACGTCACGCCGGATAGAGTGAAAGTAAATCCGGCCGGGCCGAGCACAGCGGGCAAGACCCATTCGAGCTACGTCGCGATATAGCCCAATACAGAGGTGCCACACACCCCTTATGCTTCACAGACGAAGTAATGGATCATCAAATCCCAGAAGGTTTCAAACCTGTAAATATTGACTCATACGACGGCACAACAGATCCCGCGGTATGGATCAAGGATTTCCTCCTCCACATCCACATGGCCCATAGTGATGACTTACACGCCATCAAATACCTCCCACTAAAGCTCAAGGGACCAGTGCAGCATTGGCTTAATAGCTTGCCAGTAGAGTCCATTAGCTATTGGGAAGATCTGGAAGCCGCATTCCTCGACAACTTTCAGGGCACTTATGTGCGGCCACCAGATGCCGATGACTTGAGCCACATAATTCAGCAGCCAGAAGAATCGGCCAGGCAATTCTGGACTTGGTTCCTAACAAAGAAAAATCAAATCGTCGATTGTCCGGATGCAGAGGCCCTAACAGCTTTCAAACACAACATCCGCGGCGAATGGCTAGCCCGGCACCTTGGTCAGGAAAAGCCGAAATCTATGGCAGCCCTCACGACACTCATGACCCGCTTTTGTGTGGGAGAAGACAGCTGGCTGGCTCGCAGTAATAACATATCAAAGAACCATGGTACTTCGGATACCAAGGACGGCAATAGCAGGTCACGTCGCAACAAACATAAGCGCCGCACTAACAACGATAATACCAAGGACACTACAGTCAATGCCGGATTCAAAGGCTCTAAACCCCGTCAGCGGAAAAGCAATTCAAACAAACTACGCTGGGCCCGTCCAGCTTGGACCATATACTCGATTGCTCGTTTCAAATACACGGCACCCCAGACAAGCCAGCCAATCACACCAACAGGGATTGTTGGGAGTTCAAGCAGGCCGGCAAGTTAATTGCCGAAAACAAGGACAAGGGGCCACATAGCGATGACGAGGAGGAGCCCCGCCAGCCACACACCGGAGGAAAGAAGAGGTTTCCCCCATAAGTGCAGACGGTGAACATGATATACGCAACCCACATCCCCAAGAGGGAGCGGAACCGTGCGCTCACGGACGTATATGCGTTGGAGCCAGTGGCCCCAAAGTTCAATCCATGGTCCTCCTATCCGATCACTTTCGACCGCAGGGACCATCCCACTAGTAACCGACATGGCAGATTCACCGCACTGGTTCTGGACCCAATCATTGACGGAATTCACCTCACTCGAGTCCTTATGGATGGCGGCAGCAGCCTGAACCTGCTTTATCAGTACACAATGCGCAAAATGGGTATATACCCCTGAAGGATCAAACCCACAAAAACGACCTTTAGGGGCATCATTCCAGGCATAGAGGCCCATTGCGCAGCCTCAATTACACTGGAAGTGGTCTTCGGATCCCCGGATAACTTCCGAAGCGAAGAGTTAATCTTCGATATAGTCCCGTTCCATAGTGGTTATCATGCACTGCTCGGGCGAACCGCATTTGCGAGATTCAATGCGGTACCGCATTATGCATACCTCAAGCTCAAGATGCCAGGACCTCGCGGGGTTATTACAGTTAATGGAAACACAGAGCGCTCTCTCCAAACGGAGGAGCACACCGCGGCCCTCGCAGCAGAAGCGCAAAGCAGCCTCTCATGGCAATCCACCAGTTCAGCGTTTCAAGACCTGGACACCTTCAAGCGCGCTCGGAGCAATCGGCAACTAGACCGCCTGGCGCGATCTGAGCTCGCGTAGTAATGCCGCCCCCACCCCAGTCCCAGCCAAACGGCGAAACTCGTGCCACGCATACATAATTACGCATTAAAAATACCATGGGCATAGGTGGGGAGGGGGCACAACTATGGCACGCCCCAAGACGCGGCTTAAACCGCACTAGGGGCTTCCCGTTTGGTTATTTTTCTCTTTTTCAGGACCTTAATCTCTGGAAACCCTGCCCGGCAGCACTATTGCCGAACACATGATGCAGCAACCAAGGAGGCAGAAAGCTACGTCACACCACGGAATTCCCAGGTGGATTACAATAACGAGCGAAATATTTGATTTAATACTATTCCTCAGCTTGCCCTTGGAAGGGACATAGTCCTACTCTTTGCTTATCGCACCATATGTATCATTCTGCTTTAAACGCACCTTTTTGAATAAATAATGCATAACATTACGACTATTATTGCATTCTTGTTATACATATATGTGTTCATTAATGACGCCTTGCAACCGTACACTTTGGTACGGCCAATACACCAGGGGCTTACGTACCCCACAATATGGTGTGAAAAGTCTGAACACTTTCACAAGTGCGGCACCCCGAACTTATAGCATTATATGCATCAGCTCCGAATCATGTCTTTGGTCAAATGTTGGGTTTGCCCGGCTCCTATGTTTTGGTACCTTACGTTCCGCTCTATCGGCTAAGGTAGCGCTAGGAGAACTACTCCGATTGTGCCCCGGTTCTGCTGGGCTAAGCACCTCAGTAGAGAAAGCTAAAACTGACTGTCATGATAAGGCGAGAGACTAGTCGCTGTTTGGCGAGGTTTTCTAGTCCCTGAAGACTTAAGCCGCTTAGAGAGAGGGGCCGGCCCTATCCAGCTTAAAGGCATGTATTGCACCCCGAATTCGGCCTTCCAAATACCAGGGGCTTCGCCGAAATTTAAAATTATAGAATTCTATGACTAAGTGAGAGTCATAAAGCATTATTAGTCCGGTTGCATTGTTCGTTGTGTTGAGCACCTCCCTCGAAGGACCCAAACATGGGAACAAGAGTGCTCAGGTTTATCCCGAACACCCCAGCACTCGTGGCATCGGGGAAGAAGCCGAGGACTAGCCGTCTCTCATATTGGATAAACAGCCAAACAGAAGGTAATATTTTAAATTCACACAAGCGTTGCATAGCGCATATGAAACAAGTTTTCATCATACAGGATCACACGAGCAAGTTTACTCAAATATTACATCCTTTGAACATTCGTCCGCTACAAGACGGGCACCCTTCAGGACACCCTCATAATAAATTTCGGGGGTGCGATGCTCCTTGCCCTGCGGAGGCCCTTCCTTGATCAGCTTCACGACGTCTAGCTTGGCCCACTGCACCTTCACACGGGCGAATGCCCGGCATGCACCTTCGATGCAGACGGACTGCTTGACAACCTCCAGCCATGGGCAAGCATCCACAAGCCGCCTCACCAGGCCGAAGTAGCTGTTCGGAAGGGCGTCGCCAGGCCGCAGCCGGACTATAAGGCCCTTCATGGCCTGTTTGGCTTCCTTGTGCAGCTCGACCAGCTGCTTCAGCTGGTCGCTCAGAGGCATCGGGTGTTTGGTCCCAGTATACTGAGACCAGAACAGCTTCTCCGT
This sequence comes from Triticum urartu, assembly GCF_003073215.2. Lineage (NCBI taxonomy): Eukaryota > Viridiplantae > Streptophyta > Magnoliopsida > Poales > Poaceae > Triticum > Triticum urartu. The sequence continues at coordinate 407,984,427 of NC_053022.1, read as the reverse complement.
TGAGCTTCCCTCCTCGGCCTGGTAAAACTGTGCGGCATCCGACACGCTGCGGGGCAAATCTGCGAATGCTCCTGGAGAGCTCCGAATTCAGGTAAGTAATATGTAATTTACTTTTACATGCTTGCTCTGCATATAGAATACCTTACCCGCCGCTATCTTCTTCATTGCGTCGATCTCCTGGAGGGCCTTTTGGGCTTCGTCCTTGGCACTTTTTGCACTCTCGAGGGCCGTGGCAAGCTCAGACTCTCGCGTCTTCGAGTCAAGCTCCAACGCCTCATGCTTCGTCATGAGAGCCTGGAGCTCTTGCTGCACCTCGCCCACCCGAGCCTCTTGCTTTTCTCGCTCGGTGCGCTCCTTGGCCGCTTTATCTCCTCGGACAACACTTGCTTTAGGGTCGCCACTTCGGTCGTGGCCCCTAGCAAATTCACGATTATTCTGTCATTTTGCAATCGCACTCTTTTTATACATATCCACAGACTAGGTACTACTTACCTTTTTCTCCTTGAGCTGCCTCTTGGCAAGGCCGAGCTCGCACTGGGACCCTTTAAGGTCCTGCTTCCATACAGCGACCTCCGTAGTCAGTGCGGCCGACACCAGCAGCGAAGCCTGCATATGCATATTGACATACTCATATTAGACTCCTGCGATATTGTTTGATCCTCTGTTCGGCTTTTCTTTGTGAACACCGAACGGAGCATCAGGGGCTACTGTCTATGCGGTAATATTTTCCTATATTTTAAACACTTACCTCAAAGCCTGTTAGAAGGCTGGCACAGGCTTCAGTCAATCCGCTCTTGGCGGACTGAACCTTCTGGATCACCGCACTCATGATAGTACGGTGCTCCTCGTCGATGGAAGCGCTGCGAAGCGCTTCCAGCAGATTGTCCGGTGCCTCTGGATGGACAGAGGTCACCGGTATAGGCGTATCGCCCCTCTTAGAAGGAGGCCACCTGCCTGAGTCCGGAACCACTGGAGGTTCCGGCGTGGTGTTCGGCTAACGGCCGAACTCGGAGCTCTTAGGGGCCTGGTCCTCTCGGCTCCCGGAGTCCGGGAGGCCGCCTTGAGGCACCTCCGGGACCGTCTCCCCTCGACCCGGTGCCTCGTGAGACAGCACCTCGGCGTCATCCACAGGATGAGGGGAGGTGGCGGTCGGGACTGCATCACTATACATATCCGACGAGCCCAGGAGCCGTCCGATGATACATCAATACGGGCTCGGGGCGGCCTGCATAATCATATTTCGGTGTTAGGTGAAGTAGTGCGACAAAGGGATACTAGGAGTTACTCTGGTATCCGAATACTTACGACTTCCCCAGGGGCTTGGCCCTGGGTAGCCACTCGTCTTCGCAGTCGGTGGCGGTGGTAGAGCTGTCCGGAAGGAGAGTCCTCCCCTTCTTGGACCCTTCGGCCTACCCAGTTGGGGCTGCCTTCCTTTTCTTGTCTCCCCCGTCTGGAGGGGGAGCATCTTCTTCTGCCTCCTCATCTTTAGGGGAGGATTGCGTCGTAGAGTCCTCGGACGGTGAGTCCGATGACGCCTGGCGTCGGGAACTCTTTCTGGTTCCCTTGGCCTTCTCCGGCACCGTATAAGGAGCCGGAGTCAGAATCATCGTCAGAAGAGCGTCTGCTAGGCCTTCGGGCAAAGGAGCCGGACAGTCGATCTGTCCGGCCGTCTCCTACCAGTCCTGTCAAAAGGTACGGGAGTTTAGATCCCGCTTGGAGTCATTCTATGAAAAACAATTATCCTGTAAGAGGTAAAGCAGCTTACCGCACTGGCTTGGCGCTTCACGCTGAATCCGCGATCCTCAGTAATGGGAGGGGGGACCTCGGCGCTCTTGAACAGCACCCTCCAGGCATCTTCGTGAGTTGTGTCGAAGAGCCTGTTCAGAGTTCAGTGTTGCATCGGGTCGAACACCCACAATTTGAAGGCTCGTTGCTGGCACGGGAGGATCCGGCGTTGGAGCATGACCTGGACTATGTTAACAAGTTTGAGCTTCTTGTTCACCATGTTTTGAATACATGTTTGGAGTCCGGTCAGCTCTCCCGAACTACCCCAGGACAGGCCCTTCTCTTGCCAGGAGGTAAGCCGTGTGGGGAAGCCAGATCGGAACTTGGGGGCCGCAGCCCATGTAGGGTCACGCGGCATGGTGATGTAGAACCACCCCGATTGCCACCCCTTTATGGTCTCCACAAAGGAGCCCTTGAGCCATGTGGCATTAGGCATCTTTCCCACCATGGCGCCTACGCACTCCGCCTGGTGGCCGCTCACTACCTTCGCCTTGACATTGAAAGTCTTCAGCCATAAGCCGAAGTGGGGCTTGATGCGGAGGAAAGCCTCGCACACGACGATAAACGCCGAGATGTTGAGGATGAAGTTCGGGGCCAGATCGTGGAAATCCAGGCCGTAGTAGAACATGAGCCCCCAGACAAATGGGTGGAGAGGAAATCCCAGTCCACGGAGAAAATGGGTGAGGAACACTACCCTCTCATGGGGCCTGGGGTGGGGATGAGCTGCCCCTCCTCTGGGAGCTGGTGCGCGATGTCGTCGGGCAAGTATCCGGCTCTCCTCAGCTTCTTGACGTGTCCCTCCATGACGGAGGAGACCCTCCACCTGCCTCCCGCTCCGGACATGGTTGGAGAAGGTCGAGGTGGGAAATGCGAACTTGGGCGCTGGAGCTCGAGTGTGCGAAGGTGGATGAGCAAAGGAGGAAGAAGGCATGGATGAAACGGTAAATCCTTATCCCTTTATATGGGCGGACGAAACTATGCGTCCCCACTAGCCTGGTAAAACTCGCTTCTCCCCCAAGCATCGTAATCGATGGCACGGTTGGGTTACCCACACCCGTATTGATGAGAATCCCGTGATAAGGGGACACGATCTCTGCTTTGACAAGACGTGACAAAAAACTGCCTCGTTTTATGTGCGAGGCTAGTTAAAGGAAATAGTTCGAATAATCACCGGGTCGTGACATAATGTCATGTTGCCAAAACAAGTTAGCAAATTGGATTTGTGGAAATATTATTCTCTCTAAAGTGGTATGTGGAACTTATTTTGCAGTGTCGGATACTGTAACACCCCGGATGTAACTTTCCCAATTTGTACTCCTACTCTTGCCGTTTCCAGCGTTGAGTTATATTTATTTCCTCGGGTTCGGGTCTTTGTCTCCGTGTGTTGTTGCCTTTGTCATGCATCTCATATCATGTCATCATGTGCATTACATTTGCATACATGTTCGTCTCATGCATTCGAGAATTTTCCCCGTTGTCCGTTTTGCATTCCGGCGCTTCGTTCTCCTCCGGTGGTCTTTTCTAGCTTTCTTTCATGTGTGGGGATTAAACATTTCCGAATTGGACCGGGACTTGCCAAGCGTCCTTGGTTTACTACCGGTAGAACGCCTGTCAAGTTTCGTACCATTTGGACTTTGTTAGATACTCCAACGGTTAACCGAGGGACCGAAAAGGCCTTGTGTGTATTGCAGCCCAACACCCCTCCAATTTGGCCCAAAACCCACCTAAGTCTGCTCCATCATCTAGAGCATTCGATCACGATTGCGTGGCCGAAAACCGCACCTCATTTGGACTCCCCTAGCTCCACCAATGCCTATAAATAGGTCCCCCTCGAGATGTCCCGGATCCCCTCTCCCCGAAACCCTAAATCGCCCCGCGCCGCGCCGGACATTGTCCGCCGGTGCCGGACACGCCGTCGCCAGCCACCCGCGCGCTGCCACGTGGCACAGCTACCTCCTCCATCGCCGCGGCCCGCCAGGCCCAGGGACGGCCCCCGCGGCCCGAGCCGCCCGCGCCCCCTCCTCCCACGCCGCGCTGCCACCTCCCTCTCCTCTGGCCGCCGCCGCCGCCCCGACCTCTCCGGCCTCGCCTCGCCCTTGCCGGCTGCCGGCGTCCTCGGATCCGTTGGCCATGAACAGTGCCTCGCCGACCGCCTCGGATTCCGTGCCTAACCCTAGATCTGAGGAGGTTGTTTTTCTTCTAAGTCCTGAAATTCGCAGATCCATGTTGCCCTGTTTGTAGCTCCGTAACATTGCATCCGTAGCTCCGATTCATGCATATAGCATATCAAAATGTTCATCTCAGAGAGTACATCATTTCATTCCATTGCATCATTTTCATTTGAGTTCATCTCGATGCCCGAAATGCTGTTAGAAGAGGGCTACTTGAGTTAATTGTCAGATCTTCTACTCCGTTTAGTACTTTTGTCATTTTTGCCATCATTAATGTGTGCATGATATGCCCATGTGCTCTACATATATTTTGTTAAGACTTTTGTCATCTTTCCAGAGGTGCAACCCATGTATTTTTGTGATGTGTGTGGTGACTAGTGCAAGGTTGCAAAGTGGTGCACCTACTAATTCTGTTTTCAGGGACTTAGTGATTTCACTAAGTCCTGGAGCTGTTTATCTCAGGTTGCCATATGTTCTTGTTGTTTCCTGATGATCCGTGCCTCTTTTGAGGATGATCAGTAAGGGAGTTTTGTTAATATTGTAGTTCTCTATCCATCCATGTCTTTGTTTGCAATTATGTAGCACCCTAGCTTGAGTCAATCGAGCTCTACTTTTGCTACTTTGTGAATCTGGGCAGATTGTCAACTTGTTTGCAATTTTCCCGGTGATATTGTAGTTGATCCGTGCGTGCTATGCTATTGTTCTTGCCATGTCTAGCTTGAATTTTGTGCCTTATTGATGGGTGTATGCTTGTCTTGCCATGACTTGCACCGTAGTGGGTGCATCGAGCTCGTAAACTTGCCTACTTGAGTTATATTTCAGCATGTGTCAGTTTTTCACTAAGTCTGAAAACTGATTATGTTTTTGCTATGTTCACATGCTTGCAATTGTATTTTCTGGTCCTTTTTGGCTCAAGGTCACTAAGGGACTTTTGTTAAGCTCTTTGAGTAGCTCCATGCCATGCTTTACTTTGCCATGTTCAGGTCCTGTAGCATGTAGTTTTGTTGCTCCGAAGGGGGCTACCTGATCTGAAATTCCAGACAAGTGTTGATTTCACGAAGTCTGAGATCTGTTTGCCATATGCATTTTTGCCATGCTTGTTTGAACCTGTTATTGGATGAATTGGCCGTAGCTCAGTGCTATACTTTTGTTAAGAATGTTGTGTGCATCCCTGCCATGTATTTTGTTCATGTTTGGGTGCTGTAGCATGTCCATTTCGTTGCATTTAGATGCCTACTTGCTGTAAATCGCAGACCGGTGTCATTTTTGAATCGCTTGCCATTTCCAAACCGTAACTCCGATTCCGGCGTTCTTTGTATCGTTTTCAAGCGATTTCATCTCATCTTTCCAGTGGAACACTTGGAATTCCAAGTTGAGGCCATGTTCATGCATTTCCTGTCATATCTTGCATTTTGCATCCCGCATCGCATCCCGCATAGCATACCATCTTTGCATTGCGTTGTTTGAGTTTGCACGTGGTTGATTGTATCCTTGTTGCTTGTTTGTCTTGTTTGGGTAGAGCTGGGAGACGAGTTTGCTAACGAGGAGCCCGTTGAGTTTGCTTTCGAGGATCCAATCAACTCTGACAACTGTGCAGGCAAGATGATCATACCCTCGAAATCACTACTATCTTTGCTATGCTAGTTTGCTCGCTCTTTTGCTATGCCATTGCTACGATGCCTACCACTTGCTTGCAAGCCTCCCAAATTGCCATGTCAAACCTCTAACCCACCATTGTCCTAGCAAACCGTTGTTTGGCTATGTTACCGCTTTGCTCAGCCCCTCTTATAGCGTTGCTAGTTGCAGGTGAAGTTTGGAGGCCGCTCCTTATTGGAACATATTTTATTTACTTGTTGGGATATCATTATATTGCTATGTTATCTTAATGCATCTATATACTTGGTAAAGGGTGGAAGGCTCGGCCTCTCGCCTAGTGTTTTGTTCCACTCTTGCCGCCCTAGTTTCCGTCATATCGGTGTTATGTTCCCGGATTTTGCGTTCCTTACGCGGTTGGGTTATAATGGGAACCCTTTGATAGTTCGCCTTGATTAAAGCTTTTCCAGCAATGCCCAACATTGGTTTTACCATTTGCCACCTAGCATTTTCTTTCCCTTGGGTTCTGCAGACTCAAGGGTCATCTTTATTTTAACCCCCCGGGCCAGTGCTCCTCTGAGTGTTGGTCCAACTGAGCGATGTCCGGGGCTACCAGGGGCAACTCTGGGCTGGCCTACCCGACGTCTGGCTCATCGGAGTGTGCCCTGAGAACGAGATATGTGCAGCTCCTATCGGGATTTGTCGGCACATTCGGGCGATGTTGCTGGTCTTGTTTTAACCTGTCGAAGTGTCTTGAGTTACCGAGATACCGAGTCTGATCGGAACGTCTTGGGAGGAGGTCTATTCCTTCGTTGACCGTGAGAGCTTGTCATGGGCTAAGTTGGGACTCCCCTGCAGGGATTTGAACTTTCGAAAGCCGTGCCCGCGGTTATGGGCAGATGGGAATTTGTTAATGTCCGGTTGTAGATAACTTGAACCTTAATTAATTAGAATGAATCAACTGAGTGTGTTACCGTGATGGCCTCTTCTCGGCGGATTCCGAGAAGTGGACACGGTGTTGGAGTAATGTTTGCGCAGGTTGCTCTCTAGTTTCTCGCTCGCGCTTTGCCTCCTCTTCTCGCTCTCTTTTGTGAATAAGTTAGCCACCATACTTGCTAGTCGCTTGCTGCAGCTCCACTTATATTTACCTTGCCATACCTATAAGCTTAAATAGTCTTGATCGCGAGGGTGCGAGATTGCTGAGTCCCTGTGGCTCACAGATTACTATTACACTAGATGCAGGTCCTGATGATTCCGCTCCAGGAGACGCGTTTGAGCTCTAGTGGGAGTTCGACGAAGACTCTCAACGTTACTATGTTTCCTTTCCCGATGATCAGTAGTGGTGCCCAGTTGGGGGTGATTGGGACCGTGTCGCATGTTGGGTTCTCTTTTATTTTGGCGCCGTAGTCGGGCCATGAGTGTTTGGATGATGTAATGTTATTTATGTACTTGATTGACGTGGCGAGTGTAAGCCAACTATGTTATCTCCCCTTTTATTATCATATTACAAGGGATGTTGTGAAGATTGCCTAACTTGCGACATATGCCTTCAATGCGATTATGGCTCTAAGTCGTGCCTCGACACGTGGGAGCTATAGTCGCATCGAGGGTGTTACAGATACTATCCTTATATTCAAATTCTTCCGTGGTATATTCAGAGGAGGAACCCGCCTTGCAATGCCGAAGACAATACTGCGCGCCGGACTCATCGTCATTGAAAGCCTGGTTCAGGGGCTACTGTGGGAGTCCTGGATTAGGGGGTCTCCGGACAGCCGGACTATCTCCATTGGCCGGACTGTTAGACTATGAAGATACAGGATTGAAGACTTCGTTCCTGTCCGGATGGGACTCTACTTGGCGTGGAAGGCAAGCTAGGCAATACGGATATGTGTATCTCCTCCTTTGTAACTGACCTTGTGTAACCCTAACCTCTCCGGTGTCTATATAAACTGGAGGGTTTTAGTCCATAGGACAATATACAATCATACCATAGTCTAGCTTCTAGGGTTTAGCCTCTCTGATCTCGTGGTAGATCTACTCTTGTACTACCCATATCATCAATATTAATCAAGCAGGATGCAGGGTTTTACCTCCATCAAGAGGGCCCGGACCTGGGTAAAACATTGTGTCCCCTGCCTCCTGTTACCATCCGCCATAGACGCACAATTCAGGACCCCCTACCCGAGATCCGCCGGTTTTGACACCGACAATGACCATTGGATCAAACTCAGACGGTGCAGATCAGTCACTGTAGCACAAAGCGTGTGGGTGTGTTTGGTTGCATTCTCATCTCAATATAGTGTGTAAGTCACCTTACGAAAACCAAATAATCCCAAAACACTTAGGCATGGTACATTAACTCCCTCCCCGTTTCTTGTTTTCTGACATATCAACCAATAAGAGACATGGGCCGTGCATTCTTTCAGTGACTTGAGACTAATAAACATGACATGCAGTGGTTAGTTCATTGCATGCAATGCTATTAATTAGCAAAAAGACATTAAGTTTTCTCGTTTTCCTCTCCGCCTTGGGCGCAATGCATAACGTAAGATGACTTACACACGTAGATGGATTAGTTGTTTCCTCTTCGTGTATTTGTGTTAACCTACTAGTGTGGACTCATGCACCCTTCATCCACTCTACCAAACACCCAAAAGTGGGTCGAGAAGGGAACTTTTTCTCCCATCATGTGCACCCTTCATACACCCTGCCTAACACTATTCGTGCTTCATATGGTTCATGTTTCGTGGAGTACTATAGCACCATACTCTCCGTGCGCTGTAAACCTAGTTCTGTTAACATTGATCTCACCATTTATTCTCGACCGGACAGTCGAGAAAGCGGTACTATGTTACTACATTATGTTCATATAGTTGACATGCGCACAACATTATTTGTTGTCGTCATATCTTACTACACTAGCAACAAGATTATGTAGTACTGACGTATGAACCACTGCACATGCCTAGTAGTAGGAGCACTGTGTATGTTCAAGTGGCTGCCGTGTTTCGCACTCCTCTGTCCTAAGAGTGGAAACTCTTGCTATAATCATTTTTTTTCTTCAGAAAAACAATGGACACGCTCTACCGTGCGGATCCTCCTCCAGCCATGCACTAAATTACTCACTTTCGCGGACGTGTGGGACAGCCAGCATCGGGGTCCACCAGCCATGCACTAAATTACTCCGTAGTAGAGTGATGGTGGACTACCCTGATCGAAGCGCCGCAATAATGCCCAATGAGTTTTCAAATCACAAAACCCCCTCCTTTCCAGCAGTAAGTTGGACGGACGAAGCAACCATCATTTCACTCTTCTTTCTCATCTTCCTCTCTACCCAACCCTCGCTTCTCCCTCATCTTGTTCCTCATTTCTTCAACAAAACCCCGACCTACTTCTGCCATTGTTCTTCTCTCCCAAAAAAGGAAAGGTGAGCGCATCAATGGTGCTGATTCTGGCCAAGGCCCGGTCTTGCAACCCCGAGTCTTCTTTTGAGTTTGTGATTATGGTTTCTTTTCTTTTATTTCTATTTGACAGTTTATTGATGGACGCTGGAGCACCGGCCGAAGTGATGTCTACGGCTCTGGCCAAAACAGTGGAGGCTCATGGTAGGAAGAAGCGCAAGCACCCCGCCGAGACAACCACAGACAAGCTCAAAGCCATCGCCCTGTCCAAGTCCCCCTCTCCGGGATCCCTCATTAAGCAAGTCCAGGTAATATCTCTTCTTGACAATCTTTTTCTCGATCTTGATCATGTTTTTTCATCTAACATGCAGTACTAGTACTAGTAGTACAACTTTCTGGGTGATCTTGCATATGATTTTTGTGTGCCAAATGACGATTATAAATTCCTCTTTTGACCAAAACATGCGAGAGATTGACACTGATTTCTTATAGATTACTTTCAACTACTCCCTCTATCCCAAATTTCTTGTCTTAGATTTGTCTAGATACGGATGTATCTAATACTAAAATGTGACTTGATACATCTGTATCTAGACAAATCTAAGACAAGAATTTTGGGACGGAGGGAGTACTTTATGAACATCAATGCTACCTTTGAAGAGGGTATATTGTTGGACATATGCCCTAGAGGCAATCATGTATGATGATATTTCCTATGTGTTTATGAATAAAGATAGTCCTTGGACATTATCAATGATGTGTATCAGCAAGTACGTGACTTGTTTGTGGGACTATGCATTGTATGATGACTGTCCTAAAAGGTTCCTAGTCGAAAGGGCTGTGTGGACGCGCAACCAACTAGACTAGCATATGACACGGTCGATGGCTTGGTCTCACTAGCCATGGAGCATTGGATGCTAACCGGATAATATGGACTTGGAAGAATCTGGTCGGATTCAACATAGTTGGATCTGAGTCGAGATAAGTTCCAAGTCGGACAGACCCAACTATGAGACGCAGCGATATGTCATCTGTGAGTCTCTAGTACAACATATGTTCTATGCCCTAAGACCTGAGCTGATGCATGTACTTGGGATGGTGATAGACTTGCTTTAGGCCGACCAAACGCTACTCCGTAACTAGGTAGTTATGAAGGTAAGTTTCAGGTTTGTCCGGAACCATGGTGCGAGACGTGGTCGAGCAAGATGGGATTTGCCCCTCCGATCAGGAGAGATATACTCTGGGCCCCTCGTGTGATCCGACCAGGATAAGCATGGCCATGCAACAAGGATTATGAGATAATACGGTTTGTGGTCGGCATCACTGGAACGAGAAAGAGGTCGAGCTAGCAGAAGGATGACAGACTCGCCTTGAGCTCGACAACATATATCGTGTGGCAAAAGGAATGGAGTGTACAGGTTCGCTAACCAGCTTCATAGTCTGCTTGGTGTTCGGCATGCCTTGCTAGAGGCCGCTACCAACCGTGCAGTTCGGAGGTGATCCGAACTGCAACCAAGCCAACTTGAACCTAAGGGGTCACGCGCTTAAGGGACGGAACCTACGAGGTCGGATCCGAGGACACTGGTCGGATGTGATCCGAACTATATTCGGATTGTGGCCGAGTAGACTTATGGGCTTTAGGGTCCGTGCGAGGCCCAAGTGTGGAGCCCGTGACGGATGCCTATATATATAGTGGAGGTGCCGCACACTAACGATGTTGATCGCTTCGGCGCTGTCACTAGGGTTTGCATGTGTTGCGAATAGACACCTCCACTCGCCGTCGGTTGTGTGATCAGACCTAGCAGTCCGCCGCACGACGTTCCTCCTGCACGCGCGGAGACGTTAGAGGCGGTGCACTTGTGCCGCTCCGGCGAACCTGTACGTGGGAACCGACCACCGGTTGTACGAGGGAGATCGAACGAGGAGGATACGATCCATGCGGACGCGCTGCCCCAACTCTTCTTCCGCTACACGGCACTGTGCATCTAGTGGTAACGAACTGTGATCCATCTCCCGTAGCATGTTCTTGGTTGTTCTCCACATAGGAAATTTTAATTTGCAGTCGACGCACCCTACCGTAGATCCCAACATATATTTGCCTCAGTAACTTGTGTTATGGATATTGCAAGTAATCCCTCTGCTCTCATGCCTTTGAAGACATGTTCTAGTGTCTTTGTTCACTCATTTCTGTGCGTATATGTAGTCATATATGGAGTATAATATCGAAAATCATCTTATATTTCTGAAGGGAGGTAGTAATAAAATATTGTTTCTGTTTGAATTAGAACCAGGTCCGCGGTGGAGATGAAGTTCTAAAAGTCATGCCGTGTGAACTGGAAGACCTGAGGATGAGTTCTACTGCTAAACTATCCAGTTGTTGTGTCCTTGTCGCCATGTGTCCTAAACTAGTGTTTTCCTGTAGCATTGTTGTCAAGCGTGTGCCATCGATTATGAAGGGTGTGGTTCTTGTAAAGCTTCCCAACAAATCTGATGCGGCCTGTCATCATGATCATGTTTATAAGTGGAAAGACCACTCTGTTAGGTTCTCTAAGGTTGACAAGATGGTGATAGTGCATGTAGACATCTCTCACGAAGTCCATGGCCTAGTCAGTTATGCGGGGTTCATCCCGTAGGTTGGTGGCAAGAAATAGTCTGCAGAGTTTAATTAGTGCAACTTTGCTTGTCTGTAGTAAGTACTATTGTTCAGTACTTCATTTGTGTTTGTGAACCCTGTATTGTTTATTAGTACTGCCGCTTTTGGTGTGTGGTCAGTCCTGAGAATGGTCTATGTTAATGTCTGTCCACTCAATTCAGTCTGTATATTTTGAAGTATCCAGATAATCTTTTTTGTGAGGACGGTTTATCAATTATGGTTAAACTCCAATATTTGTATGCATTGCAAGCTTTATCGCACCCACCAGGATTTCCAGTCCCATGGATGTTTGGTCCATACGATTTGTCATGGCCTTTGGACTGTCCTGCTTGTGGGAGTAGGCGGGGCCCCTGCATGCCACCCATAGTTGGACGATCAATCTTCTGTTTAGTACTTCAACATAGTGATTTGCTGGTAAGGATTCACTCGTGTCACATCAAGTAAATCTTATTGATTTACTGTCTAAATCTTATTGATTTAATGTCATGTTTTCCTTCTTTTCCTGCAATTTTACAATGCAGGTTTTTCCATGTCACATTCATCACAGAATAAACCGTTTGGTTTGCTCTAAGATGGCTATTTTTGCAGGTTTCACTTCTTATGTCGTGTCAGTAATGAAGGCACTGTCCATCACTTATATTACTGGAAAAAATTGGATCAGTCTGTTGTCTGAGTACAAGCTGAATCCCTATGATGAACTGCAGTTTGGTTTAACAAAAACGCCACATTTAGTCCTTCTCGCGTTTAAAAGAAATGAAGAAAAAAACTGGATCACGGTCACGAAGCCTAGTCAAGTAAGAAAGCTGATCATAGCAGACCAGACATGATCGCCGCTGTCTCGCACATCGGTACCATCTTCAGCAACGAATCGAGCACCGGCAGTTGCTCTAGCACTGACAGCGGCAACAGCTCAGTCTGATCCAGTTGAGGATTGGGCACCGACTGCGTCAGTGGATCAGGCTGATCTACCGGAGGATCGGGCATCGACATTGGCACCTGCTCCGACACCGGCACCTGCTCTACAAGGAGCACCATCTCTGGCAGCAGTGGCGGCTTCGGCACCTGCACCAACACTTGCACTTGCATCTGCTCTGGCCCGTGCAGCGGCAACCGAACGAGCAGTTGCACCAGCAACAGACTGGGCTGCAGTTCGCACTTCATATACCAAAATCCTTACAAAAACCGACATGTTCACCTTCTTGGTAAGCATTGGCCGCCCAAGTGTTTCTTTCTTTTTTATTTCCATGTTATTTCGCATGATTCACTGTGTTGATCTAACTATTTGGGTATGTCTTCTTGTTTGCAAACAGAGAATTCCTAGAGCAACGAGGGAGTCGTTCAACAAGCCGGGCGACAGCGGCCAAGTTTCTCTTACCATGTGCAGCCTTGGTGTGAATGAACCTGCTCAATATACCGTAAGTACAAAGGATGGTCGCATGATGATTGATGCTAAACGATTGTCAAGGTTCGAATCTAAATCATATCTTGCAGTAGGGGATGATGTCAAAATCGAACTTTCTGGGCAAGGAGAGCTGGTCCAAATCAACTTTGAAATTCTTCAGTACTGCCGAACTGACCTATCCGCCTAGAGATTTTGATGTAATACTCTGGCATGGTGAAACAAGTGTCCTGTGTGTATAAGTAGTACGACAGTATGATTGATAGAATTGCAACTCTTATTTCTGTTTAGGAACTGTCTTTTGATTTCATTCCAACAGTTGTTGTGCTTTATTCAATTTTGTGTATTCGCCTTGCGACAACATCTAAAACCAGCGTTGTACCGACCACTTGCAATATGAAAAGCGCTGAGGTAGAACACATGGGCCCCCAAACAAGCTGGCCCACCGGCCTATGGCCCAAAGTCTAGAACCATGAGCCTGTCTGAGTATTTCTCAGCTGAACCCCCATAATGCTTGTGCGTTGCACGTAACATCAAGATGCATTTGTATGAGTATTTTATCTTGTGAGAGAAAAGGATGAACGAGGGAAGGCCTTATTTGCAAATGCGGAGAGGTGTGTGGGTACCTTTTTGCAAAATTGCCATAGTTTCCTTCCTATCCATCAGATATAACTCAGACGACCTATATTGCAGGATGACAGGCACACCATCATCACCAACTCGTTTATACCGTGTTAAAAAAAACTCTGCTTTTTATAATTATATATGTTATATATATTCCCCTTGATTTTTCTTATGTATAAAGTTGTGATATAAAAGATCTTTATATTTCTTTACAGAGGGAATATCTCTCTGTCAAAAATATATTTATGTGTAATAACTAGTTACTCATGTCTTTCTACTTCCTTGCGCTGATATGTGGGGCATCCGACAACGGGGTCCACATGCCATATGCACCAAATTAGAGTGCACAACTGCACGGTAGACACACCCCGGTCGTAGCGCTGCATTAATGCCCAATGAGCCGTCAAATCACAAAAAAACCACCTTTCCCGCTTTAGCAGTAAGCTGCACAGACGAAGCTGCAATATTTCACTCGGCCTGAATCCCTTCTCCCTTGTCCGCTTGTTCAGAGAAAACCCCCGCTTAGTGATTGCATAGGGTTTTCTCATGGAGAACCTGGTACGAATTCTTCATCCATCCCCGATAAATCCAAGTCCCTTGGTCGCAGGTACTCCTAGGATGGCAGCCGCCGCCGTTGATGCATTTTTCTTCCCACTGAATCTAGTGTGTTTCATTTGCAGTGCCCAAAGTGCGAGGACCCTACAGGTTTCTGCGCCCTCGGCGAGACACCACACTTGTTCCTTCTCATCCTAACACAAGATTTTAAAACACGCACAGTATGTTCCTAGAATCGTCTTTTCTATCCGGGAGGGTGGGGTTTTTCTGAACATGATGTCGACTAATTTGGAAATTTGGATTTCTATATTTGGATAAAAGGTACTAGTACCATGGTCAACACTGATGTGAAGGAGGAAAGTATTTCTAGATTTGGATATAGGGAATACATTGTGTTCTCATATTATTTTTCCTGCGATGCATTCCTTGCTCTGCTAGAACACATGTACTCAAGATGCTCGGCCTTTCCATAACTGAATACACTAGTTTAATGGTAACAGTGAAGACAAGCCATGGATATAAGTTTTGAGTTGGGTTCATGAACCAAGAAGATCGCTGATTTTTTTATGGCCGAACTTGGATAAACTTTCTCAAGTGTTACGGACTGAAAGTTGGCGCACGAATGTTGATGGAAATAGCAGAACCTGGTCTAATCTTCACTGTGATCTTCCACCCTGACGTCGTTCCAATTGTTCATCCATGTTAGTTTTGTATTTGGTTCTTGCTTGTTGCCTCGATTACTTCTTAATCCACCTATTCTATCTAACTGATCACAATTTAACTTCAGAAGTAGAAACGAATCTTTGACGAAGATGCTACAACTAATATTTTCTTATAATTGGTGGCACATGTAGCTTTTTTCAGAGTTAAGGAGGCTGCTCGTTTGTTATTCTGTAACTCGGCTATTACTGATGGCACTGAAGTTGATGGGACGACATCCACAAGTTCCTACACTTCATTGATCGTCTTGAGGCCCTTGTGGGGCGTTTCAATTGTGGAAGGCCACGTGGGATATGTGTGCCACTTCTGCACTCGTTGAACAGGTCTAACTGTGTCGAGAAACTTATGGTACGAGCTATTTTCTGTTATATATGCTGTTCAAAAACTATTTCTTATACACAGTTTTACTGTTGTGATTTTCTTGAAACAGAAACTGCTCAGTTCTATTGTTCCTATACAGATGCCTGACCATGGTCGGGTCAGACTTGCGCTTGGTCACAACATGATGTTTATGTCAACCTACTCCATTCCCCTTGGAGGAGAAAAGATACTTATTCATGGGTGGTCTCAGATAATGAAGGCCCATCCATCTTGGAGAATAGGACAGAAGATTATGTTCTTGCTTTTCCATGGATCTAAAGCGAATATCCTGTTTATTGACCACATTGCAAGATGAAGCCGCTTTCAGAAGGTTGTGGATGCACGGGGTGGCGCCTGGGCCTTGTCCTGGGGCTTGGCGGCCTCACCCTTGGTTAACTGTAGGCAAAGTAGCATTGTTCGAGGCGTGCTTTGTACGGTTGAACCTGTATAAGTGCTCATACTGCTTTCAGCTATGGTTGTTAAGTGCCCCTGCTGGTTTTAGTTAAGGTTGTTATGTACTCCTGCTGCTTTTACAGTCTGTCGTGTTTCTTCAGTCCTGTCTTCCTCCAGCCGCCAAAACCAAACCAGTGCCGGCAGGGCCGCCTGCTTCTGCCTCCCACAGCTGGCTGCGCCTCAGCGCACGCATCGCCGCCCCACCATCTCCTAAATCGTTAATGCCGATGTTCGAGGCCTCGTCGTCGTCCTCCGCGTGCTTTGGTGCGCTCACCGCGGCGCCGCCTTCTCGTGTTGTCAACATGGTCAACAAACAAAAGGAATCGGTAGAAGTACGTGGAGAGGATGACATTAGGGCCCACCATGTCAGCGTATGGAAAAATAAAATGCTTCCTCCTAGTGTTTTCCTGACATCTAGGACCCACGACATTGTGAGCGTATATAGTCAATAGACAAGAGAACATCACAAGATCAACTGACACCTGGGACGTAGTAGCTCGAGCAATATTTTTTTGTTATTGTTGAGACGGAGCAGGGTTTGAACTAGGTTGTGGCCCGTGTAGCCCAGGTTTATATTTTATGTTCACCATGTGACCAGCCCAGCTATTTTTTCTTTGTGAAAATGAGCCCAATTTATTTTTTCTGAAGAATACCCAATCCAGCCCTACTTATTTTTCTACGCCCTGATGGGTTGCAACTCTTTCAAGATGCCTGCAAATCATGAAAGTAATATGAAATGGGCTGTAAATATTAAAATAGATGACAAATTGGCAATTACTTTATAATTTCTTAATTTGTTTTTACATTTTCAGATTTCTATTTCACTGGGTATTGACCTAATTTAAATATATCTTAAAAGTACTTTAAATCCGGCTCGACATTTCGGTATTAAAAATAGTTTGGAACCGATAGAAATATGGAAAATTGGCCATGGCCAACCAAAAAACGGACTGCAATAAATTGCATAAGAAGTCGCAATGAGCTATATATAAATTATTAAAAAAAGAGGGAATTGTCTGACTTATGGGCCTATTAGGTTGACGTGTATGGAAGATTTTTTAGTTATTATATACGTCAACAAACGATTGTAGCAGACGTAACCGTTGGATGCCAATCCAACGGCCGTCGTGTTTCTTCAATCTCTGATCTTCTTGCTCCAGCCGCCAAATCCAGCGCCGACGGGACCGCCTGCTCCCGCCTCCCATGCAGGCCTCACCGCCCGCTACTACTCCCACCGCTGGCTATGGCATCCCTCTACTCACTCACACCCCATGTTATTATGTGGCGACGGCAGCTTCACACCGTAGCTGAACCAGTGAACCCTCGTACTCCTCTCCGCGTGGGCATCCACTGCCGCGTCTTCCCCGGCTCCGCGTCGTCCCCTTCCTAGGCCTCGCCGTCGTCCACTGCCCTGGTGCTCTCGGCGTGGCGTGGTCAATGTGGTCAAGGAACGACTTCCATTGGAAGAGTACTGTTGTGGAGAGGCTGACAGCTGGGTCCACGGCAGCCGCAAGGAAGGGCCTCCTTATTATGCAGAAACTAATTATTCCTCCACCTGACAGTAGGGACCCACCGGACGGGCCACCGTATTTGGCGAAAAAAATGTTTCCCCCTGACTGCTGGGACCCACCGGACGGGCCACCGTACTTCGTGAAAAAACATTCCCCCCGCTGTCAGCTCGAACCCACCGGAAGTGCCTCCTTAGTATGCACGAAAAATGAATACTCCCCTTGCTAGTTGGGACCGACCTTGGTGGGAGGCTGACTTGTGGGCCTACTAAGTTGACGGGGATGGAGTGCTTTGTCGACTTAGTCAATATAAACGATTCTAGCTCCAGTGACCGTATGATGTCAATCCAACGGCCGTAGTGCTTCTTCAACCTCTGGTCTTCTTGCTCCAGCCGCCCAAACCAACGCCGGTCGTGCCTCATGCTCCTGCCTCCCGTGGCCGGCTGCGATGCGGCGGAGGCCTCACCGCCCCTACTAGTCCCACTGCTGGCCAGGCCATCCCTCTACTCACCCACACCCCCTATTATTCTACGGCGACGACAGACTCACACTGCAGCGAACCAGTGAACCCTCATACTCCTCTACGTGTGGGCATCCACTGCAGCGTCTTGCCCGGCTCCGCGTCGTCCCCTTCCTAGGCCTCGCCGTTTTCCACCGCCCTGGTGCTCTCGGCGCGGCGTGGTCAACATGGTCAAGGAACGGCTTCCATCGAACATGGACTATACGTGGAGAGGCTGACAGCTGGGTCCGCGGCCGCAGCAACGAAGTGCCTCCTTATTACTCGCAAAATAATTAATCATCCACCTGACAGCGGGGACCAACCGGACGGGCGACCGTATTTCGCAAAAAAAAAGCTTTCCCCCTGACTGCTGGGACCCACCAGCTACATCTTCACACGCATGGAAGTGCTTCCGAGCAAAAAAACGATTCGCCCCCCTGACTGCTGGGACCAACCAGCTACATCTTCGCAGGAAAGGAAGTGCCTGACAGTCGGGACCCACCTGGTCGAAGCGTACGTAGCGTTGTCATTCTGGTCGTGAACGTGTACGTACATTGGTCGATGTAGAGGCGCGCACGTGTAGTAGTAGAGCCACGCACGTAGCATGTAGACGTACGTACAGCGGCCAGTGCGCAAGAAAGAAAATATGACCACGTACGTACATACGGCCAGGGTCTCGAACGCCTACTCGCGCATACATACGGCCAGGGCCCATGTACATGGATGGGTCGGAACGGAGAAACAACGTCGTCGTCGTGTTCATGGGGAGCCAATCGGCTGGGTCAGAACGAAATGCGTCGTCGTGTTCATCGGGAGGGCTTGGACGGAACAGCCGATGGAAACGAGGCCTGGCGTATCGCAGAACGGAGGAAACAGCCTTGTGTTTGGCAGGCCACGTTCGAAACGGGAACCTGTTCATCGGGAGGGGTCCGGCGTACCGCAAAACAGAGGAAACGGACCTCCTACGGTTGAAACGGGGGTCCTGTTGGTAGGGAGGGGTGTGGCATACCGCAAAACGGAGGAAACGGACTTGTGTTTGAGCGCTACGGTTGAAACGGGGGTCCCGTTCATCGAGAGGGGTGTGGAGTACCGCAAAACGGGACTCCACGGGATACTGTTCATCTCCACCGTCGACCCCCTCCAGCCTCCGCGGGCTACTGTTCATCCACCGTCAACCTCCTCCAGCCTCCACCTGCGGCTGTTCATCCATGGGCTCCTGTTCATCCAACCTCCACCACGCGCTACTCCACCGGCTAATGTTCAACTAGCCCTCTCCACGGGCTCCTGTTCAACCACCCCTCCACGGGCTACTGTTCATCATGCCCTCCACCATCTAGTGTTCATGCTGCCCTCCACGGGATGGTCCTGTTCATCCTGCCCTCCACGGGGTCCTGTTCATCCAGCCCCAACTGGCTCGATCGATCAGGGTATTGTTCATCCAGAGGCAACACCACGGGGTCCTGTTCATCCACCCCCACCGGGAACTGTTCATCCCCCCCCCCCCCCCGCAACGCTCACTGTTCATCCAGAGGCAGCATCGACCGGCTTCAGTTAGCAACAGTAGTGAAGGAATCGCTTGATCGGGTTCAGTTAACAGCCATCGATCGATCGCTCAAGTCCAGCGATGCGTAGCGTGCAGTGCAATCGCTCGGGTTCAGTTAGAGCCCAATGCCTCGCTCGGGTTCAGTTAGAGCCCAATGCCTCGCACACACACGCGTACGTACGAGAGAAACGCGCATCTCTCGGCCCCTGACCACCCACCGTAACCGGGGACTCCTTGATATTTTCCGTGCCCTTGCTTATACCATGGTTTTTTCCGTCATGCATGGACGGCCCAAAGAATGTCATGCAGCTGCGTCTCCGGCATGCCCAGGACGAAAAGCCCATTTTCTAACATGATTTTTAGTCATAGAAGTAGGACCCCACCACATCTATGACGATACCGTGTTTTGTCATAATTATTGTCATAGAATTGTCATAAGTATGACAGAAAAAATTTCGTTTGGCACAAAATGTCACAGATGTGACTTTTTTTTGTTGTGCGGGCTGATACGTCTCCAATGTATCTATAATTTTTGATTGTTCCATGCTATTATATTATCTGTTTTGGATGTTTATGCGCTTTATTATAAACTTTTATATTATTTTTGGGACTAACCTATTAACCGGCGGCCCAGCCCAAATTGTTGTTTTCTTGCCTATTTCAGTGTTTCAAAGAAAAGGAATATCAAATGGAGTCCAAACAAAATGAAACCTTTGGGAGAGTTATTTTTGGAACGGAAGCAATCCAGGAGACTTGCAGTAGATGTCGGGGAAGCTTCAAGGTGGCCACGAGGCAGGGAGGTGCGCCTGCCACCCTGGGAGTCAAGACGAAAACGTGTCCATATACCCTAAAAACATCAGGGAGCAGAATAGATCGGGAGTTCCGCCGCCAGAAGCCTCTGTAGCCACTGAAAACCAATCTAGACTTGTTCTGGCACCATGCCGGAAGGGGGAATCCCTCTCCGGTGGCCATCTTCATCATCCCGGTGCTCTCCATGACGAGGAGGGAGTAGTCCACCCTAGGGGCTGAGGGTATGTACCAGTAGCTATGTGTTTGATCTCTCTCTCTCTCTCTCTCTCTCTCGTGTTCTTGAGGTGGTACGATCTTGATGTATTGTGAGCTTTGCTATTATAGTTGGACCTTATGATGTTTCTCCCCCTCTACTCCCTTGTAATGGATTGAGTTTTCCCTTTGAAGTTTTCTTATCAGATTGAGTCTTTAAGGATTTGAGAACACTTGATGTATGTCTTGCATGTGCTTATCTGTGGTGACAATGGGATATCACGTGATCCACTTGATGTATGTTTTGGTGATCAACTTGCGAGTTTCGTGACCTCGTGAACTTATGCATAGGTGTTGGCACACATTTTCGTCTTGACCCTCTGGTAGAAACTTTGGGGCACTCTTTGAAGTTCTTTGTGTTGGTTGAATAAATGAATCTAAGATTGTGTGATGTATATCGTATAATCATACCCACGGATACTTGAGGTGACATTGGAGTATCTAGGTGACATTAGGGTTTTGGTTGATTTGTGTCTTAAGGTGTTATTCTAGTATGAACTCTACGATAGATTGAACGGAAAGAATAGCTTCATGTTATTTTACTACGGACTCTTAAATAGATCGATCAGAAAGAATAACTTTGAGGTGGTTTCGTACCCTACCATAATCTCTTCGTTTGTTCTCCACTATTAGTGACTTTGGAGTGACTCTTTGTTGCATATTGAGGGATAGTTATATGATCCAATTATGTTATTATTGTTGAGAGAACTTGCACTAGTGAAAATTTGAACCCTAGGCCTTGTTTCAACGCATTGCAATACCGTTTTCGCTCACTTTTATCATTAGTTACCTTGTTGTTTTATATTTTCAGATTACAAAAACCTTTATCTACCATCCATATTGCACTTGTATCACCATCTCTTCGCTGAACTAGTGCACCTATACAATTTACCATTGTATTGGGTGTGTTGGGGACACAAGAGACTCTTTGTTATTTGGTTGTAGGGTTGCTTGAGAGAGACCATCTTCATCCTACGCCTCCCACGGATTGATAAACCTTAGGTCATCCACTTGAGGGAAATTTGCTATTGTCCTACAAACCTCTGCACTTGGAGGCCCAACAACATCTACAAGAAGAAGGTTGTGTAGTAGACATCAAGCTCTTTTCTGGCGCCGTTGCTGGGGAGGTTAGCGCTTGAAGGTATATCTTTAGATCTTGCAATCGAATCTTTTAGTTTCTTGTTTTATCAGTAGTTTAATTTATAAAACAAAATTACAAAAAATGGAATTGAGTTTGCCTCATACGCTTCATCTTTTTAATATCTTTCGTGAGAATGATGGAAAGGAAAATTGTGCTCAAGTGCTAGAAGAAGAAGTCTATAAAATGTTTGGCACTAAATCTTTGAATGATGAGCATGATTGCAATGTTGTTAGTATGAACTCCTTGAATATCCATAGTACTAATGATGATTGCACTAGTCATGATGAAAATGTCTCCTATAAGCATGTCAAATTTTGTGGAATACATAGAGCTTGCAAGTACACACCAATTAGGGAAAATAGATTTTGCAAGAGGCATAAGTGCTCGAAAACTAAATGGTTGCAAGAGAGGCTAAATGTTTGTGCTAAAAATTTAAAATTTCTTCACCATACTTGTGAACTTTGCAATGAACATGGTCATTTATATCTCAAATGCAAATTGTTTCATGATCGTATTGTGTCCAAAAGTTGTGATGATTTGATTTCCCTTGCACATCATAATGAAGTTAGCTTGCTTTTGGGTTATGAAGAAATGGAACGTATAACTAAGCATATTCTAGAATATAACCTTGATAAATTCCTCGATATTGATCTAGAAGATTTTTTTTGTATTGTGCGGTGAATTGCATTGAAAATCCTTATATTGCCAATTACATAAAGAAAATAAAACAAATAGAAGATGAAGAGAATACTAATTAAAGGGAAGAGACTTCCCAATGTCTTCCTATTATTTCTTATGATGAATCAGGTAACGAGGAGGAGCCTTCTATTCAGCCAATCTCATCAATAAGGAGCTCCAAAAGGAGGATTGAACCCACACATGATGTGAAGAAGAAAAAGAAAAGACGGAGAGGCAAAGGTAAAAATGTATCCCTCCCAAATGATGTTTCTCCTACTACTCATTGTGATGATGATAATTGCTATACTATTGGTGCTATCCATACTATTAATGACGAGAGTGATTATGCTTATGATATGAAAAGGCCCAAGCTTGGGGATGCTATGTTTGATGATAATACAAGTTTGAAAATATATTTGCTGCAATTAATGTTTGTCCCAAGCTTGGGGATTCTATGTTTAATGAAGATGATATTTGTAGTCTCCCAAGTTTTGATATGCAAATTTATTATGATGATAGCATGCCTCCCACTTATGATGATTATATTGATGAAAGTGGGTTTGGAAGAGTGCCGAATTTAGGAATTAATGATCACACTATTTTGGAGGATGTTGAATCTTATTGTGACAATTATGAAAGTGGATTTGGAGAGGTCATGACTTTATTTAGTAAGGATTCCACTATTTTGGAAGAGGTTTGAATTGATTATGATGAGAACAAAGTTGTTGCCTATGATGATTATTGTGATGAAAATTATGCTATAAAAAGTAGAGATGATTATATTTATAAAACTTGTAATGATTATGATTACCCTTTTGCTGAACATTACTCTTTTAATGTGGAAACAATTTATAGTATTCGAGTTTCTTATGACACTCCCACTATTCCGATTGAGAAGAATCTTGCTTATGTGGAGAGTAGTAAATTTTCTATGCTTGTAGATCATGAAAAGAATGCACTATGTGATAGTTATATTGTTAAATTAATTCATTATGCTACTGAAAATTATTATGAGGGTGGAATATATGCTTGTAGGAGTTGCAATAATATCGAGTTTCCTCTCTATGTGCTTAAAATCCGGAAGTTATGCTTGTTTTATCTCCCTATGCAAGTTGATTCTTGTTCCCATAAGTTGTTTGCCCACAAAATCCCTATTCATAGGAAGTAGGTTAGAATTAAATGTGCTAGTAATATTCTTCATGATGTTCTCTTTATGTTACTATTCTTATCTTTTATGTGAACATCATTGAAATCATCATGCCTAGGTAGGGGCGTTAAATGATAGCGCTTGTGGGGAGGCAACCCAACTTTATTTTTGTTCCTTGCTTTTTGCTCATGTTTAGCAATAAATAATTTATCTATCCTCTGTTATGATTTATTTTTTATGTTTTAATTAGTTTTTGTGCCAAGTAGAACCATTGGGAAGACTTGGGGAAAGTCTTGTTGATCTTGCTGTAAAAAACAGAAACTTTAGCGCTCACGAGAATTATTGCCATTTTTTATTCGAGAGTGATATTTAGTTAATTCTTTTATATGATTAACAGATAAATTCCTCACGTTCATCAATTTATTTTAGAATTTTTGGGGTTCCAGAAGTTTGCGTTAGTTACAGATTACTACAGACTGTTCTGTTTTTGACAGATTCTGTTTTTCATGTGTTGTTTACTTATTTTGATGAATCTATGGCTAGTAAAAGAGTTTATAAACCATAGAGAAGTTGAAATACTGTAGGTTTCACACCAATATAAATAAATAATGAGTTCATTACAGCACCTTGAAGTGGTGTTTTGCTTTCTTTCGCTGACGGAGCTTACGAGTTTCCTGTTAAGTTTTGTGTTGTGAAGTTTTCAAGTTTTGGGTAAAGATTCGATGGACTATGGAATAAGGAGTGGCAAGAGCCTAATCTTGGGGATTCCCAAGGCACCCCAAGGTAATATTCAAGTAAAACCAAGAGCCTAATCTTGGGGATCCCCCGGAAGGCATCCCATCTTCCGTCTTCGTTCATCGGTAACTTTACTTGGAGGTATATTTTTATTCACCACATGATATGTGTTTTGCTTGGAGCGTCATTTTATTTTATTTTTTTGCTTTCTGTTTGAATAAAATACCAAGATCTGAAATTATTAAATGTTAGAGAGTCTTCATATAGTTGAATAATTATTCGAGCACTCATTGATCTTCACTTATATCTTTCTGAGTAGTTTGTCATTTGCTCTAGTGCTTCACTTATATCTTTTAGAGCACGGCGGTGGTTTTATTTTATGGAAATAATTGATCTCTCATGCTTCACTTATATTATTTTGAGAGTCTTTTATAACAACATGACATTATAAAAACTTTCATATAAGTGCATTGAATACTAAGAGAAGTTTGATACTTGATGATTGTTTCGAGATATGGAGATGGTGATATTAGAGTCATGCTAGTAGTGTAGTTGTGAATTTGAGAAATACTTGTGTTGAAGTTTGTGATTCCCGTAGCATGCATGTATGGTGAACCGTTATGTGATGAAGTTGGAGCATGATTTATTTATAGATTGTCTTCCTAATGAGTGGCGGTCGGGGACGAGCGATGGTCTTTTCCTACCAATCTATCCCCCTAGGAGCATGCGCATAGTACTCTATTTCGATAACTAATAGATTTTTTGCAATAAGTATGTGAGTTCTTTATGACTAATGTTGAGTCCATGGATTATACGGCTCTCACCCTTCCACCATTGCTAGCCTCTCAAGTACCGCACAACTTTCGCCGGTATCATACACCCACCATATACCTTCCTCAAAACAGCCACCATACCTACCTATTATGGCATTTCCATAGCCATTCCGAGATATATTGCCATGCCACCTTCCATGCTCCATCATTATCATATTTCTTTGCATGATCATGTAGTTGACATCGTACTTGTGGCAAAGCCACAGTTCATAATTCTTTCATACATGTCACTCATGAGTCATTGCACATACCAGTACACTGCCGGAGGCATTCATATAGAGTCATATTTTGTTCTAAGTTTTGAGTTGTATTTCTTGAGTTGTAAGTAAATAAAAGTGTGATGATCATCATTATTAGAGCATTGTCCCATGTGAGGAAAGGATGATGGAGACTATGATTCCCCCACAAGTCGGGATGAGACTCCAGAGAAAAAAAAAGAAAAAAAAGAGGCCATAAAAAGACCCAAAAAAAGGAAAACAAAAAATGTGAGAAAATGAGAGAAGGGGCAATGCTACTATCTTTTTACCACACTTGTGCTTCAAAGTAGCACAATGATCTTCATGATGGAGAGTCTCCTATGTTGTCACTTTCATATACTAGTGGGAATTTTTCATTATAGAACTTGGCTTGTATATTCCAATGATGGGCTTCCTCAAAATGCCCTAGGTCTTCGTGAGAAAGCGAGTTGGATGCACACCCACTTAGTTTCTTTTTGAGCTTTCATACACTTATGGCTCCAGTGCATCCGTTGCATGGCAATCCCTACTCACTCACATTGATATCTATTGATGGGCATCTCCATAGCCCGTTGATACGCCTAGTTGATGTGAGACTATCTTCTCCTTTTTGTCTTCTCCACAACCACCATTCTATTCCACCTATAGTGTTATGTCCATGGCTCACGCTCATGTATTGCGTGAAGATTGAAAAGGTTTGAGATATCAAAAGTATGAAACAATTGCTTGGCTTGTCATCGGGGTTGTGCATGATTTAAATATTTTGTGTGATGAAGATAGAGCACAACCAGACTATATGATTTTTTAGGGATAGCTTTCTTTGGCCATGTTATTTTGAGAAGACATGATTACTTTGTTAGTATGCTTGAAGTATTATTATTTTTATGTCAATATTAAAATTTTGTCTTGAATCTTATGGATCTGAATATTCATGCCACAATAAAGAGAATCACATGGATAAATATGTTAGGTAGCATTCCACATCAAAAATACTGTTTTTATCATTTACCTACTCGAGGGCGAGCAGCAATTAAGCTTGGGGATGCTAATACGTCTCCAATGTATCTATAATTTTTTATTGTTCCATGCTATTATATTATTTGTTTTGGATGTTTATGGGCTTTATTATACACTATTATATTATTTTTGGGACTAACCTATTAACCGGAGGCCCAGCCCAAATTGTTGTTTTCTTGCCCATTTCAATGTTTCGAAGAAAAGGAATATCAAACGGAGTCCAAACAGAATGAACCCTTCGGGAGAGTTATTTTTGGAACGGAAGCAATCCAGGAGACTTGGAGTAGACGTCAGGGAAGCTTCAAGGTGGCCACAAGGCAGGGAGGCGCGCCCCCCACCCTCGTGGGCCCCTTGTGGCTCCCCTGACCGACTTCTTTCGCCTATATATGTCCATATACCCTAGAAACATCACGGAGCAGAATAGATCGGGAGTTCCACCGCCAGAGGACTCCATAGCCACCGAAAACCAATCTAGACCCGTTTTGGCACCCTGCCGGAGGGGGGAATCCCTCTCCCGTGGCCATCCTCATCATCTCGGCGCTCTCCATGACGAGGAGGGAGTAGTCCACCCTCGAGACTAAGGGTTTGTACTAGTAGCTATATGTTTGACCTCTCTCTCTCGTGTTCTTCAGGTGGTACGATCTTGATGTATCGCAAGCTTTGCTATTATAGTTGGATCTTATGATGTTTCTTCCCCTCTACTCTCTTGTAATGGATTGACTTACCCTTTGAAGTTATCTTATCGGATTGAGTCTTTAAGGATTTGAGAACACTTGATGTATGTCTTGCATGTTCTTATCTGTGGTGATAATGGGATATCACGTGATCCACTTGATGTATGATTTGGTGATCAACTTGCGAGTTCCGTGACCTGGTGAACTTATGCATAGGGGTTGGCACACATTTTCGTCTTGACTCTCTGATAGAAACTTTGGGGCACTCTTTGAAGTACTTTTGTGTTGGTTGAATAGATGAATCTGAGATTGTGTGATACATATCGTATAATCATACCCACGGATACTTGAGGTGACATTGGAGTATCTAGGTGACATTAGGGTTTTGGTTGATTTGTGTCTTAAGGTGTTATTCTAGTACGAACTCTATGATAGATTGAATGGAAAGAATAGCTTCATGTTATTTTACTACAAACTCTTGAATAGATTGATCAGAAAGAATAACTTTGAGGTAGTTTCGTACCCTACCATAATCTCTTCGTTTGTTCTCCGCAATTAGTGACTTTGGAGTGACTTTTTGTTGCATGTTGAGGGATAGTTATATGATCCAATTATGTTATTATTGTTGAGAGAACTTGCACTGGTGAAAGTATGAACCCTAGGCCTTGTTTCAACGCTTTGCAATACCGTTTTCGCTCACTTTTACCATTAGGTACCATGCTGTTTTTATATTTTCAGACTACAAAAACCTTTATCTACCATCCATACTGCACTTGTATCACCATCTCTTCGCCGAACTAGTGCACCTATACAATTTACCATTGTATTGGGTGTGTTGGGGACACAAGAGACTTTGTTATTTGGTTGCAGGGTTGCTTGAGAGAGACCATCTTCATCCTACGCCTCCCACGGATTGATAAACCTTAGGTCATCCACTTGAGGGAAATTTGCTACTTGTCAGGACCCCGGTTCCAAGTCACATCGATCTAGCCGGTAACACCTCATATCACTTTGTGGCCTCACGCACGGTATTCCCACGGGTGTCGCCTTACCATGGCCCGAGACCGTTTGCGCCTTTTGGCTCACGTATATGATAGTGTCGCTAGCATATGACAGAGAACCCGGGCCGACATGGCTAGTCATGAACCCAATGCGGCACTAACCTATGGGGACATGCATACATGGATCAACCTCGATCATGTCAGTCGGTAGCGTGTGAATCTGGGCTGTAGCACTGGGCTAACATGACTTCGGTGAACCGGCTGTAGCAGGCTAGGCAGTACTCTGGATGTCACCGCGTGACATTTCCCCGAAGGGACAAACACATGAACGAAGTGAAACACATGCCGGCCAGTCAAGTGTCCTGAGCAGTAGTGCTGGGCTAGCAGGACTCCGGTGAACCAGGCTGTAGCGGACTACTATGGCTCAAGGAGGCGCTAGACTACATTTCCCCATAAGAAAGGCTGCCAAGGATAGAAAACTAGATTGTCAGATCCCACACATAGCAAGCATTTCAATCATACACACAATATGCTCGATATGCGTAAATACAACATGGCATCACAGCATAACTCTACGACTCCAGTATTTATTCATTAGGCTCTGAGGAGCGAGATATTACAAACATGGGTCTCATGACCCAACATACAGAGCATACAAGCAACAAGCACATGCGGAAGCTTAACATGTATGAGTACAGACATCTACAAAAAAAAAGTCTGAGAAGCCTGACTATACACTAGATCCTGCCGACGGCACAAGATCATAGCTGAGGTAACAAGCTAAACGTCGAAGTCCACACGGAACTACTAGCGAGACTGACGTCTCTCTGCAAAATATAAAATAGGCAAACGTGAGTACAAATGTACCCAGCAAGACTTACATCAGAACTAGCTACATATGCATCGGTATCAACAAAGGGGGTAGTGGAGTTTAACTGCAGCAAGCCAGCTTTGACTGGGTGGCTATCCTGAACTACGACTGCAAGCAACTCTTTTGAGGTGGCGACCACGAGTCCACATATTCACCATATCAATACACCACTATGGATCCGCTCCCGTCTCCCTACGAGAAGGCCATCCATAGCACTCACACTTATCTTGCGAGTTTTAGAGTATCCACTTTCACTTGTCTATGAACTGTTATAGGCAACCCAGAAGTCCTTTACCGCGGACGCAGCTATTCGAATAGATCATTTATAACCCTGCAGGGGTGTACTTCGTCACACATGTTTCCACCACTTAGCGTCTGCACACGATATGTGCTCGGCAGACTTCAAGTGAAAGCCGACGTGGGTGTAGATCACGACCTGACTAACCGCACAAGTCTCTAGTCCAGGTTTATCGCCTATTCGGGTTCCATCCGCAAGGAAATCCGACCGGGGTGTCCTCAATGGCCCTAAACGATGTGTACAGGGTCCCAAGACGCCAAACGGGCGCCCGGCATACCCATCCATAGTGTATCTACCGCATCATAGCCCACCCCTAGGGTCAGCGCTACGCACGTCCGCCAACACATAACCTACAAACACCAGAACTAGTTGCAACTCCTGGACAGAGGACGAGAGGGGTCAATAAGTCGAGCAGGGTCATATTTCAGGGCCCAATGTGTGGTAGTAGCTGTTTCATGGATCACAAACACAGAACTCAGTTCCTGAGGACGGTTTAAGTGAGACAACCCACCATGTACTCCTACATGGCCTCTCACTGCTACCTTTACCAAATCGTGTTCACACACTTAGTTCACACACAGTAGGACATGTTCACACACCTCCAATTCATCCTCGATGAACCAGACCTGACTCAACTCTAGGCAGTAGCAGGCATGACAAACAAGCATGAATGAGTAGGCACATCAGGGCTCAAACAACTCCTACTCATGCTAGTGGGTTTCATCTATTTACTATGGCAATGACAGGTCATGCAGAGGAAAGCGGTTCAACTACTGCAGCATGTAACTGTTGAATCGTTGTTGTCCTAATGCAGTAAAAGAGAGCAGGAGCGAGAGAATGGGAGTGTATCGGAATGAACAAGGGGTTTTTTCCTGCCTGGCACTTCTGAAGATATTATAGTTCTTCATCAGTGTCATCGAACTCATCGTCGGAAGCACGTCTATCGAGAGGGGACAAATACCGGCAACAGGGAAGGATAGCACAATCAATGCAATGCACAATATGATGCATGATCATGACATGTCAATATGCTGTGTTTTGAGCTAATGCAACTAGCAACATGTTAAATGGAGTTGGTTTGAACCCTAGGTTCAATTCAAACTCCATATGTGAGGGTTTAAATGCCATTTATATGATTTGGCCTAAACAGCAGCCATAAGTTGTCCTCACATTCATGAAAATGGTACAGATGGATAGACTGGATTTTTCTGATCATTTTTCATATATAATTTATTTCATTTGGAGTTACGGTTGAATTTCTATGATTTTTAGAAGTTTTGGGAATTTTCTGAAAATAAATAAATCATTTCTGACTTATTTAAAATCCAAGAAGCATATTCTGCGTCAGCATGACGTCGGGGCGATGTCAGCAGGTCAAAGGCGTCGACCAGGTCAAACCTGACCAGTGGGACCCACTGGTCAGTGACCCAGTCAACTAACTAATTTAGTTAGCCCTAACTAACTGGGCTGGGCCCACTGGTCAGCGACTAACCTAACTAACCTAAATAGGATTAGCCCTAACTAACTTAGTTAGCCGGGCGGGGCCCGCATGTCAGTAGCTAAGCTAAATTAGCTAGGTTTAGTTAATCCTAATCTAGGTTAGTTAGCAGGGCGGCCCCACCTATCATTGAGCCAGGGGAGGTCAAAGTTGAACGAGCTCAACGCCAGCTAAGCCCCGACTCCTTGCTGACCGAGCTCAACGCCGCTCGGGCTCGTCGCCGACGCCGCTCCGATGCCCATTTGGTCGCGCCAACGTGCCAAACGACGTCGCCGCATCGCGTAGTGCCTTGCCCGCGCTTTAGTTCGCGTGTTTGCTCGCTGCAACCGCTTTGCCGTGCACAGCCGAACTCCGGCCACCGCTGTCGAGCTCGCCGGCGTCGTTTACGGCATCCCCGTGTCCAGCAACTTGCACCACTGGATGCGGCAGCTCCCCAGCTTCACGTAGATGGCCTCCGCCGTCATTCTGGTCACCGGAGTGCAAATCCCACGCCCTCCGCCGCTAAAGAGGCTATACGCCAGGCGGGGATCATGATGGAGCAAGTGAAGGTGGTTCGGGACGCCGGCCAAGCAGCTTATGACGCGAGCTCAGCTCTTCAGAGCAACGTCCAGGTCAGTCGATTCGCCGCTTGTTCTATTAGGATATGCTATCTGAAGAATCTCTTTTCCGAAGATCTTTATATCTGCATGCCCACTGGGTGTGTCTATTAATCTTTTTGACAAGTGGGGGCACGCTAAATGCACCCACTGGGTGTAGTCCCCGAGACTACGGTGGACTGCTGGCAGTCGACTGTAGTCTTTATATTGTGTTGCTTTAGCTGAACTGTACACGGTCGGCTGTGGGCAGTCGATTTTTTTTGTCCCCGAGACTACTGTCGAATGTTTTTGATTTGGTTGTAGTCTTAGAAACGCCATCATTGTCTCTTGGTTACTCGGAAGCAACTTATCTTGGATGTCTATCGACTGATTTTTTGCAGAAATCCTGCGAACTTGTGGCTCGCTACACTGAGTTGGAGAACAAACAGATCCAGTTGAACCTTGACTTGAAGCTTGCTCAGGAGAACTTGCAGAAGGCGAGGGACGAAGCAAAAGGTATGGCTGGTGAGCTTTTGTCGACTGTCCTTTCTTTCTGGCCGTCCTCGATGTTGATCTCACTTGCTGTTTCGCAGACAAAATGGAGGAGGCTTTGAAGAAGAAGGATCAAGACCTTGCCGAAGCGCAGAAGGAGGCCCTGAACAAAACGAAGCTTGCTGAAGAAAAACTGGCTTCAATCGGTACTCTTCAAAACGAAAACTCCAGGCTGAAAACTGCTCTCGACGTGGCTAATTGAGAGTCAGCCGTCTGAAGAATGGCAATATAGCTCTGAATGACAAGGCAAGTGAACTGGCATGGAAGAGGAACGATCTGGAGGCTTATCTCGGTGGACTTGCCAAGAAGCTGTTCGTCATGCTCGAGGGTAATTACTCCGGCCCGACTGACTTGCAGTTACCAAATCTGCGTAGAGCCACTGACTTATCCTTGAATTGTGTTTACAGAATTCTGCCAGAACTTCGAAGAGGAGACCAGTCGAGTGGAGACAGACTTGGACCCCATCAATTCTCCAGTGAAGGACGAGGCTGCTATGAACGTGCTCCGACTGGAATCTCGTGTTGCCGGCTTTGTTGACGATCTTGCTCGGTTGAAGGTTGCGATGTCACGGATCGACATGTCGCTCTGGCCTAGGACGACGCTTCAGAATGACCCCGAGTCCCTGATGACTCAACTGAATGAAGTCCCAGGTCGAGTGGCGGAATGGAAGAAATCTTCTGCTAGATGTGGCGCTGACGTCGCTCTATCTCTGGTCCGCGTCCACTGCAAGGAGGCGCGAGAAGAAAAGTTGGCCGCCATCCAAGTTGAAAATACCAGGAAGCACAACTTTCAAGACTTCATGGAGACTTTCATTGCTGCTGCCACTCGCATTGGAAACGGGATCGACTTGGACGAGTTCGTCGCCCCTTCCAGTCCTCCGCATGAGGAATAAAAACTTTTCTGCTTCACTTTAAATTTGCCTCGGAATGACGAGTGGATTTTGTAACCGTTAAACTCTGTCGAGCTGGAGGCTCGAGTACCTTGATCTACGGTCTAGAACCTTTGGATCTTATCTGAACTTGATTTATCGTTGAATATCTTCATGAATTATCTGTCGAGTGGAACTTGTTCTTCACTCGAAATAACTTTGTATTTGTGGTGCAACTCCAAAGGAGAAGGTAGCAGTCGATTTGCACCTCGTCATCCTTGCGGATTGGGATGTGTTTCGTACTTAGGCGAGTACTGGGCTGCAGCTAAGCCCCCGAGTGGGAGGTCTACTCTCCACTCGGTAGGATTTTAAAAACTTAGGCGAGTACTGGACTGCAGCTAAGCCCCCGAGTGGGAGGTCTGCTCTCCACTCGGTAGGTTTTTTTCAAACTTAGGCGAGTACTGGACTGCAGCTAAGCCCCCGAGTGGGAGGTCTGCTCTCCACTCGGTAGGATTTTTTCAAACTTAGGCAAGTACTGGACTGCAGCTAAGCCCCCGAGTGGGAGGTCTGCTCCTCACTCGGTAGGATTTTTAAATACTTAGGCGAACACTGGGCTGCAACTAAGCCCTAGAGTCGGAGGTCTGCTCACCACTCGGTAGGATTTTTAAATACTTAGGCGAGCACTGGGCTGCAGCTAAGCCTCCGAGTGGGAGGTTTGCTCCTCACTCGGTAGGATTTTTTCAAACTTAGACGAGTACTGGACTGCAGCTAAGCCTCCGAGTGGGAGTCTGGCTCACCACTCGGTAGGATTTTTAAACACTTAGGCGAGCACTGGGCTGCAGCTAAGCCTCCGAGTGGGAGTCTGGCTCACCACTCGGTAGGATTTTTAAACACTTAGGCGAGCACTGGGCTGCAGCTAAGCCTCCGAGTGGGAGTCTGGCTCACCACTCGGTAGGATTTTTAAACACTTAGGCCAGCACTGTGCTACAGCTAAGCCTCCGAGTGGGAGTCTAGCTCACCACTCGGTAGGATTTTTAAACACTTAGGTGAGCACTGGGCTGCAGCTAAGCCTCCGAGTGGGAGGCTGGCTCACAACTTGGTAGGATTTTTAAACACTTAGGCGAGCACTGGGCTGCAGCTAAGCCTCCGAGTGGGAGTCTGGCTCGCCACTCGGTAGGATTTTTAAACACTTAGGCGAGCACTGGGCTGCAGCTAAGCCTCCGAGTGGGAGGTTTGCTCTCCATTCGGTAGGATTTTTAAACAATTAGGCGAGCACTGGGCTGCAGCTAAGCCTCCGAGTGGGAGTCTGGCTCACCACTCGGTAGGATTTTTTTTTACAAACTTAGGCAAAACGGATTCGCATCTAAGCCACCCACTGGGGGATTTCACACGCAAACAAAAGCAACAACAATTCTAGGAAAATTTGTAACACTCTTGTCTTTGATAAATAGACTACAGAAGTTTTTCTTATTACATCTCATCCTAGTGAGAATTCAAGTGTGAAAGGGGCAGAGCAGTTCTGCATTCCAAGCTCGTGGCTCATCGATCTGGCGATCGACATTGTAAAGGTGATACGCTCCATTGTGGAGGACTCTGGTGACGATGAAGGGACCTTCCCAAGTAGGAGCGAGCTTGTGTGGTTTCTGTTGATCCACTCGGAGGACCAAATCTCCTTCTTGGAAGGCTCGACTCTTCACATTTCTGGCATGGAATCGACGCAAGTCTTGCTGATAAATGGTCGATCGGATCATAGCCATTTCTCTTTCTTCTTCTAGGAGGTCTACTGTGTCTTGCCGGGCTTGTTCTGCTTCATCTTCGGTATAAAGCTGGACTTGGGGTGCATTGTGAAGTAGATCACTCGGCAGGACTGCTTCCGCTCCGTAAACCAGAAAGAATGGAGTTCTTCCAGTCGACCGATTCGAGGTGGTCCTCAATCCCCACAGAACTGACGGAAGCTCGTCGACCCAAGCGCCTGCTGCATGCTTTAGATCACGCATCAGCCGAGGCTTTAGTCCTTTGAGAATCAGACCATTTGCCCTTTCTGCTTGTCCATTCGACTGGGGGTGGGCGACCGATGCGTAGTCGACTCATGTGCCTTGAGAGGCGCAAAAAGCTCTGAACTTGTCTGAATCAAAGTTTGACCCATTGTCGGTGATGATGCTATGCGGGACTCTATATCTGAATGTTAACTCTCTGACGAAACTGATAGCAGTGCAAGCATCAAGATTCTTGATAGGCTTAGCTTCAATCCATTTGGTAAACTTGTCGACTGCCACAAGCACATGTGTGAAACCGCTCCTGCCTATTCTCAATGGGCCAACCATGTCCAATCCCCAAACAGCGAAGGGCCAGACGAGTGGAATGGTCTTCAGGGCTGATGCAGGCTTGTGCGACATGTTGGAGTAGAACTGGCACCCTTCACACATGTCGACTATCTCTTTTGCCATTTCATTCGCTCTTGGCTAGTAAAATCCCGCTCGGTATGCTTTAGCCTCAATGGTCCGAGAGGACGCATGATGACCACAGGTCCCCGAGTGGATATCATCAAGGATTACCTGACCTTCTTCTGGTGTTATACACTTCTGACCGACTCCAGTCGCGCTTTCTCTATACAACTGTCCCTTTATGACTGTAAAGGCCTTGGATCGACGGACGATCTGTCGAGCCTCTTCTTCGTCCTCCGGGAGTTCCTTTCTCAGGATATACGCGATGTACGGTATCGTCCAGTCAGGGGTGATTGCCAAAACTTCCATGATTAGGTCGACCACTGCCAGAATTTCAACTTCAGTCGGATCTGTGGCACTCTTTGGCTGCGGGGCTTCATCTGTAAAAGGATCTTCTTGGACTGATGGCGAGTGGATGTGTTCCAAAAACACATTGCTGGGGATGGCTTCTCTCTTGGAGCCTATCTTTGCCAAATCATCAGCTGCTTGATTTTTTAGTCGGGGGATGTGATGAAGCTCTAACCCCTCGAATTTCTTCTCTAACTTTCTCACTGCATTGCAATAACCAGTCATAGCTGGACTTCTGACGTCCCATTCTTTCATCACCTGATTAACCACCAAATCTGAGTCGCCATAGACCATGAGGCGACGGGCGCCGAGTGAAATTTCCATGCACAACCCATACAAAAGTGCTTCATATTCTGCTTCTTTATTGGAGGAATCGAAGTGAATCTGGAGAACATATCTGAGCTTATCTACTCGGGGGGAAACCAATACTACCCTAGCACCGGAACCATTCAGCATCTTAGATCCATCGAAGAACATGGTCCAGTACTCCGAGTGAACTTGAGTCGGAAGTTGCTGTTCGATCCACTCGGCGACGAAATCTGCAATTGCTTCGGACTTGATAGCTTTCTTTGCCTCAAAGTTGATATCTAGGGGAAGAAGTTCAATCGCCCATTTGGCCACTCGACTAGTTGCATCTCTGTTGTGCAAAATCTCTGATAGTGGAGCGTCGCTGACTACTGTAATGGAATGATCAGAGAAGTAATGTGCAACCTTCTTCGTGGTCATATAAATCCCATATACAAGCTTCTGGTAATGAGGATATCTTTGCTTTGAAGGAGTCAAAACTTCAGAAACATAATATACTGGGTGCTAAACTTTGAAGGCCTTTACTTCTTCTTCCCGCTCGACCGTAAGTACTGTACTGACAACTTGTCCTGTGGCTGCAATGTAAATCAGCAAAGGCTCCTTGCTGATTGGGGCAGCAAGCACCGGTTGGGTGGAGAGCA
This sequence comes from Triticum urartu, assembly GCF_003073215.2. Classification (NCBI taxonomy): domain Eukaryota; kingdom Viridiplantae; phylum Streptophyta; class Magnoliopsida; order Poales; family Poaceae; genus Triticum; species Triticum urartu. Next base: position 407,948,238 of record NC_053022.1, on the reverse strand, counting down.
GAGCTTTGAGCTCTGTAAACACTGCATCAGCTTCTGGAGTCCACTCGAACTTGTCGGACTTCTTCATCAGTCGGTAAAGAGGCAATGCCTTTTCACCGAGGCGAGAGATGAATCGACTTAAAGCGGCCAAGCATCCTGTAAGCTTTTGGACGTCATGCACACACACAGGACATTTCATCTGGAGTATAGTACCATTTTTTTCAGGATTGGCGTCGATTCCCCATTCAGAAACGAGAAAACCGAGTAACTTCCCACCTGGAACTCCGAACGTGCACTTTGACGGATTGAGCTTGATATCATACCTCCTGAGGTTGGCAAAGGTTTCAGCAAGGTCAGTCAGCAGGTCGGAACCCTTCCGTGACTTGACCACAATATCGTCCATGTATGCCTCCACATTCCGACTGATTTGAGTGAGCAAACACTTCTGAATCATCCTCATGAACATGGCTCCGGCATTCTTGAGGCCGAACGGCATGGTATCATAACAGAAGCACCTGAATGGAGTGATGAAAGCTGTTTTGATCTCGTCAGGCCCATATAGACGGATCTGATGGTACCCGGAATAGGCGTCTAGGAAAGACAAACACTCACATCCCACAGTCGAGTCGACTATCTGGTTGATGCGGGGGAGAGGAAAATGATCTTTCGGGCAGGCCCGATTGATATGCTTGAAATCAATGCACATGCGAAGTGACTTGTCCTTCTTGGGGACCATGACAACATTGGCGAGCCACTCGGAGTGGTAAATTTCTCGGATGAACTCCGCTGCTAAGAGCCGAGCCACCTCCTCGCCAATGGCCTTCCTCTTCTGGACGGCGGACCGTCGAAGATGTTCTTTCACAGGTTTAAATTTTGGGTCGACTCGTAGACGGTGCTCAGCCAGCCCCATGGGAACTCCAGGCATGTCAGCAGGCTTCCAAGCGAAGATGTCCCAGTTCTCACGGAGGAACTGGATGAGCGCTTCTTCCTATTTGGAGTCGACCGTTGTTGAGATGTGAGTCGGAGCAGCGTTTGGATCAGTCGGGTGAATGTGAACTGCCATCGTTTCACCGGACGACTGAAAAGATGATTCTGAAGCAGGCTTCTTAGCTCGTAGCAACTCACTCGGATCTGCAGTCTTCTAATACTCTTGCAGCTCGACCACCGCCATCTGAGCGTCAGCAATCTTTGAGCCTTTCTAAAAACACTCTTCTGCTTTCTTCCGATTGCCTGTAATAGTGATCACACCTTTGGGACCAGGCATCTTGAATTTGAGATACACATAACATGGTCGAGCCATGAAGCGTGCATAAGCTGGCCTGCCCAAAATAGTGTGATAAGCACTTTGGAAATCCACAACTTCGAATGTCAACTTTTCCTTGCGGTAATTCTTGGAATCACCGAAAACCACATCAAGAGCAATTTGGCCGAGTGACTCGGCTTTCTTCCCAGGAATGACTCCATGGAAACTCATGTTACTGGTGCTGAGCCTGGACATCGGCATGCCCATCCCTTTCAATGTTTCTACATACAGTATGTTCAAACCGCTGCCTCCATCCATCAGGACTTTGGTCAATCGAGTGCCTTCGACAACTGGGTCGACCACCAGAGCTTGCCTCCCAGGGGTGGCAATGTGCGTAGGGTGATCAGACTGGCCGAGTGTGATGGCAGTCTGGGACCACTTCAGATAATTGGGTGTTGCCGGAGCAACCATATTTACCTCATGGTTAATAACCTTCAGTCGACTTTTGCTCTCAACATCAGCAAAAATCATCAGGGTGGAATTGACCTGGGGGTACCCATCGTCACAATCTTCCTTGTCCTCAACTTTGTCCGACTCCTTTTCCTTATCTTTGGACTGCTTTCCCTGAAACTGCTGGATCAGAAGCCGACACTGTCGAGTGGTATGCTTTGGGTAAATGAGTTTACCCTCTTCATCTTTCTTGGTGTGGATGTGACACGGTAGATCCAAAACATCATTTCCATCTTGGTCTTTAACTTTCTTGGGGTTCCAAGGTCCTTTGGGTTTTCCCTTAAATTTTCCCTGGGTTATGGCCAGGGCCTCCCAGGAGCGGCTGGCTCGGCTTTCCGCTCTGTTTCCGACTGGAATTTCCTCTGGTTTCCTGGGCGACTGCTTTATGCTTGCCACTCCGGAGTCGATCCTCATCTTCACCAGTAGCGTATTTGGTGGCAATCTCCATCATCCGATTCAGAGGCATCTCTCCGGTTCGACCGAACTTCAGATTCAATTCTCTGTACTTAACGCCTTCTTTAAAGGCACAAACTGCTTGATGATCTGGTACATTTTCAACTATGTGATGCAATGTGATCCACCTCTGGATGTAATCCCTCAGAGTTTCATTCGGTTTCTGCACACAAGACCGCAATTCCGTAAGGCCTGCAGGTCGCTTGCATGTTCCTTCAAATGTGGTGACAAACACTCGGGAGAGATCCTCCCAAGTGTAAATACTGCTGGGTGCTAACTGATTCAGCCACGCTCTGGCCGAGCCTTCTAACATGAGAGGCAGGTGCTTCATGGCTACCTCATCGTTCCCACCGCCAATCTGGACAGCCACTCGGTAATCTTTGAGCCAAGTATCGGGCTTGGACTCACCGGTGAACCTACTAACTCCAGTCGCCAACCTGAAGTTGGGAGGAATTACAGCGGCTCTGATGGCTCGACTGAAACACTCCGGCCCTGAAACATGTACTCTGCTACTGGTAGGCGCATCTCTGTCATGGCCTTCTCGGTGAGCTCTATTCCTGTCGACCAAACCTTGAACGAGAATGGATCTCGCATCAAAGCCTGGTTCCCTGGGGTCGACTGGAATTCTCCGCCCAACACTATGAGGGCGTCTGTCAACCTGCTGTCGAGGCACATATGATCCACTCCTCGGGGGAGGGGTTGGCACTCGACGTCGATCATCACGATCGAATCGGTGATCATACTGCTCATTCCTTCTGTACTGATCACGCCGGTCTCCACGTCCCTCACGCCTCGGAAGCGATCTTGGGCTGTGAGCCGACTGGACTGTATCCGCTGCAACGGATCGACTATGGATCCTGTTCCGCGACTGAGAAACAGTGGAATTCTGGTCTCCCGCTGCCCGGAGCAACGCTCTGATTTGCAACAAGCCTCTACCAGCCTCTGATTGGGAGGGCTGAATCGACTCTGCTATACGGGCCGCAGCCGCCAAATTCTGAATCGGAGTACGATATACCTGCGGGGGCGGAAAGAGTTGACGTCGACTGGATTTTGGAGCCCGTTGACGTGCTCGCTCGTCGAGTATTCGCTGGAGATTCTCCAGTCGAGTGCGCTTGGCCAAGTTAGCCAAGCACGCGTCCTCCAAGGCTCGGGCCTCGGGGTTTTCTCCAACGATAGGAGTGTGGAGTGCATCCATGTTCCGGCGGCGAAGCTCCTCCTGCTGCGACGACGTGATAGGCTCGGGGAGATACTCCTCGTGAGGACGCGATGGGTCGCCCCCATCGGCGCCTCCGTCAACGCGGGGGAAACCGGGAGGACTGTGTGGCCCATCGATCACCAGAACCCCTGCAGCTGGGTCACTACTGTCGCATTCGGATGCGGTCACTGCGGAGCCAGTCGACAGGTCGAACAGGCCGTAGAGGGATTCGTTGGGCTCGATTGTCGCGACTTGTGGGGTGGCCGACTGGCGGGCCACCGCATGCCTCACCCACCTCTGAAGCCTCGACCGACCGAAGCACTTGCGCTGGCGAGAAACAGGGCGGGGAGGTGCCACGGGAGCCGACCGATACTGGGTCAATGGCTGCCGCAGGAGGACACCACGGACGCATGCGCGAAAGTGCGTCACCCCGCGGACGGGGAGCGCGTCGACGTCGAGTGGAACCTCCTGAAGCCAAGCGGAGTCGTCGGCGATGAACGTGAGCGCGCCGAGACGGATCTCGCGGCCCTCCACCAAAGCTCCGCCCGAAGCCATGATCAAGGAGATTGGAAAAAATCGCAACTTCTCAAACTAGGCGCTAAGACTCCTAGCCCCATGGTGGGCGCCAACTGTCGTGGTTCTAACTCTGACAGTGATGTAGGGGGGTATGTATGGAGAGGCTAGATCTTAGCTATGGAGGACTTGTAAGCACACGAGGATTACGAGTTCAGGCCCTTCTCGGAGGAAGTAACAGCCCTACGTCTCGGTGCCCGGAGGCGGTCGACTTAATTATGTGTGTATGAATAACAGGGGTGCTAACCCTTGATACTGAGGAGGGGGGTGGCTTATATAGAATTCGCCAGGCCCCTCCAGCCCTCAGTAATGCAAGGTTTAAAGTACATTAAGATTGGGGGTTACTGGTAACGCCCCTAATGAAGTGCTATGATGACCATAAAAGCTACTTAATGACCGACCATTTGCGTGCAGGGTGACTTTAGATCTCCTGGCAGTCGAGTGGTTGGAATTTGGTCGAGTGATTGCTTCATGGTCGAGTGTCTTGAATCTGTCGAGTGGGATACCTCCAAGTCGATTGAAAGGTGACTTCTTCTAGGGATGTCCTTGGGTAGGGTACTTACGACAGGTCCATGCCCCTATCCTAGGTACATAGCTTCATCAGTCGCCGGCGATCTCGGCAGACCGAGGTTGAAGGAGACGGCGTAGCCAGCGTTTTAGGGCTTCCGGCGTCATGCGGCTCAGTGCGGAGGAAGAGGGGATCGGGGCGGAGCACGGGGACACGTCGGAGAGGCGCGGGGCAGGCGGTGGCTGCGTCTACGGCGAGCGGCGGCGACGGGCGTACTCGGGTGTGTGCGAGAGAGAGAACAGAGGAGGGGGATGAGCTCGAGGGAGTGAGCGAGAGAGGCCAGGGGGTGCGTCGCGACGTCCTGGGCGTCGGGACAGCGACGCGAAGCAGGACGTGGCCAGGCGCGTGGGCGGGCGCGTCAGGCACACACCCTCCTGCCTACTGGCAGGAGGTTGAAGACGGTGGCGGCTGTGGTGGTGGGCTGGGCTGACTTTGCCCAACTGGGCTGCTACAATGGTGGGCCGGCCTCTTTGGTGGCCTACACAGGTGAGGCCAGGTCAGCTCTCTCTGTCTTTCTATTTCTCTTACTGTTTTCTATTTTTATTCCTCTGTTTTGATTTAGTTTCTAAACCAAATCATTTTTGTAGCTTCTGAAAATTATCATGTGGCCTGATACAACATAATCAGAGCCACTCACAAGTTTTCAGAATTATTGGAGTTATAAAAGTATTTATAGGAATTTATACCTCCAATTCAAATAAGTATTGACTTAATTCAAAGACCCTAATAAATATTTCTATGATTCCAAAAATATTGGTTTGAATTTTACCTCTTGCCAATATTTTCAGAAATGAATAGGAACATTTTATTGGGTTTATTTGAAGCAATTTTTTAATGCTGATCATTTTTAGAAATGATTTCTGAGGCTTTCCACTTTCCCTAATTCAACTTTCATAATTTTAAACATGATGCAAGAAGATTGATGCAAGGACAAGAAGTGACTAGCTAGGGATGTGACAACTCACCCCCACTATACAAGAATCTCGTCCCGAGATTCAAGACGTGAGGTAAGGTAAAAGATGGTCACAAAACTATCACAATCCTCATGATCGATTTGCCCTTCTGGTAGTTGTTGATACATTGCATCATAATGATCTTGATGTCCTTGCCTTCGAGATCTTGGTCCAGCACGGTGGTGACAAAAAGAAGCTCTACAAAAATCGATCTTCTCAAAGATCGAACAACTCAAGATCAACTCACGAAATGAGACATAGATACATCTCACGAGCTGAGATGCAAAGCACACATCAGGAGTGATGGAAGGAGGTAGATGACAAGGTTCTACTGGTAGGAAAAAAATCCCACGCTGAAGAGGGTGGGGCAAGATCTCAAGATAGTGATGAAATAATCACCATGATTCCAAAATGGGGCACCTTAGGGAAGGTGACTCGTAGAATTATTCCTTTGAGTGGCAAAAAGAATTACTTTTGATCCATAGATCATTGAAACTCTTCATACCAGCCTGAGGCAATTCATAATGGATCGTTTAAAGGAGTTCGAAGGAATGACATACTCGGGCTAGAATGGATGATGTGAACTACCTTGTTGAAGACAATGCAAGGGATGATTTTGCTTGCGCGTGCTCTCAAGAACTTGAGCATTTCCATATTCATCAAGGTTCTACCAACATCTGAGTCGAGGATCCTGGCAACACATCTTACTACCTTGACGAATAGTGATGGCCAATGCAGATGCATAGAAAGACAACCCTTTCTCAGATTTCACCTTAGCGAGGCCAAGGGAACGAAATCTGGATGATCGACCGAGAGACATTTAGCACTTCTCTTCTAATGTTCTCCTTGATGTACTGGTTACCATGGTCATGCTTTAAAGCATCAACATAGCCATCAAGTAGTGGTCGGACTTCGGAATACAAAGGATCCATAAGGAACAACTTCTGGAGTAAATCCTACAAAATCCTTATGGGGAGGTGGCCAACTTCTTCGATCAAGATACTACAATATTAGGTCTTCCGACTGGGTGTGTCAGCCATGACATCCACTTTACCGGGTTACACAGAGACCAATATTATAGTTATTGGGAAAAAACATTCCAACCATCATATCTGCCTGAGATTCAGATCTGGTTGGTGTCAGGATATTCCAGACTCATCGAGTCTAGAAAGAAAAATGATAGTTTGCAATACAATTCGACGAAAACGACGTTACGAGATTCTCGGGAAATGGACTACGGTAGTAAGCTCCAAAATATGAGCTGGTTTTGCTACAAACATGTGAACACATTGTCCGAGACAAGCGTGACCACGTGGTATTCTTATAATAAAATACTACCAGGTTCAGGTTGGGGAACCGTCATCGAGGATAACGAAGTCCTGACATAAGTCATGATTCTTAAGAAGGAACTTCTTCCCCTTGAACAAATCAATCAGTGGCTTGGTGTGCTAGGAAACACATATAGAATGGAGGCGACCAACCTATCAAACCATAGAGTACTTCGCACATATGCATGACTAACTTGGGAAGATTCCATAGGAAACAAAAACAATCTTTCTCGAATCCACGGCGGCAACTTGCACCAAATACACATGAATTAGAGGAAGTCACTTATTTCATCCAAGCATAAGCTTCATGAATGGAACACGAAGGCATTGCTTACAAAATTCCCAACACTAGGTTGATGTTCAACATGAATCATGGGGAAGACAAAATGCTGCTGATGGGCTCAACGGCAACTCATCAGAATTTCCATATCACTGGACTTCCACCATTATGTGAACAATGCGATAGTATTTGTCAGACCAAAAGATGTAATGGTGTATGCTCGAGGGATCATCCATGGGTAAGACAACATTACAAACATTGTTGGTTCTGATTTGACTTGACAATAGCCCATTCTCAAGTCAAAGTTTTGACAAGGCAATAGCTCCAACAACTGATCACGAGGGCCAATCAATGGTGATATCATCTTTCTTCAACACACGCACACACAGAAGATATCCCTTAGAGATGAACTAAGTTAAGCAAAACTTTATCTTCCAGCTCTCCAAGTTGTTGCCTAGCTCAACCAACTAGCTCAGGGATATCCAACACAGATTCTTAGAGAATGGGTGGTTTAGAGGAAAACCAACATGATCACGAACTCAACATAGCGGTCAGGTGACAACCAGGTAATACTTCCGAGAAGATCTTCGGAAAATCACGAACCACCGATATGTTACTAAGCTCGAGAACAACCTTGCTTTTCAGGGCAAGATGATATGATCAAAAGAGTGAGGGATTGACATAATCCTAACTCATTGATCGAGGAGTGTACCAAAAATAAGGACTAGATAGCACGATCAATCTTAGGATGATGATTTAATAACCAACACGCTAAGAATGAGAATATTGTCCATTAACTACCAAGCAACGGAGTTGCTAGGAGTATTGATTTCACACATCACGACTCACTTGCCAGCATTCCGGTTACAATAACACAGGAGCCGAGGAATGAACAATGATGGCAAGAAGTATCACTGTGTCAAAAATTCATAAGAGATGGTGCAATTCCTATGATATTCTTGACATGAATAGGGTAATACTCCAAGGTAGAACAGAAAAAAAGCTGGTTTGGCATTTGATCTGCGATACACAACTATTTTGACCCAATCCTGGATATGGACGAGGTACTGGAGTTTGTTTCTCCTAGTCATTCTGGAATAGAATGGCTTGACAGACCACAAGAGTAAAAGGCATCGATGAACATGAATGCACAACTACTCCTGACTATCAATTGATAGATGAAGGTCAGAAGACAACTAAAGAGGGACAACTCAAAAGAACATCTGATTTTCTGAGTTGTGGATGCATAGATTAGTGTGTCGAGCAAAGCTCAATATTTCTTCCGGATAACCCATGCAGAAAGGTAGAACTGGCAGATTCACAAGGTAGAATGGAGAACTCATTGAAAGCACTCCTGTTGTGATCTTTTGGTTCAAGAGAACTCTTGCCGTATTGGTTCATGGTATTGGAAGAACGATGTACCATGGACCTCGAGGACTATCGCAAGGTTACTAATATCCTAAAGGAACTAGCAAACACTTTCAACACGAGGTAGGTAGTGTGAATCTCGGTTTTAAAAACCCAGGAGTAGAATGCCTACTACTAAGTGGCATCACGGGATGCTTTCGAGAATGGTGGCCAGATTCATCACACTGGGAACACAAAACATGGATAGATTACTAGATGGTTTCATAAGACACCTAGAGTCATAATAATAGCTCCAACATATACACCGAGGCAACGGAGTACCTCATAGACTGTGTAGTGTGCTTAATCTGGCCCAAAGGAACATCGAGAACGGGAAGAAGGAATTTACAAATGCATCAGACTACTTAGAAATCTGGGATGACTCGGACAACATAACGGCTGTAAATGCTCAAAAATATTTGAGACATCCTGCAAAATAGTGGCATAACCACTTAACATCACAATATCAAGGTTCTGAGCCCAGCTATGAACATACAGAAGTAATAGAAACTAAACTGAGACTTGAATCCAACAATCCTACAAGTCTATGGATTAGTAACACGTGATCCTGATAGAAAGATGAGAAGCCTAGTCCTTAATCCCCGTAGAAGAGAAGAGGGTGACTCAGATCAGAAGGGCATAAGGTAAAGGAGTAAAAAGAGCCTTACATTCCCTTCCACAATCAATTCCCTTATATAGCTAAAGCATTTCTAGACTCAACTTCAGCCCGTTTGGCTTGGTAATCCTACAGGCAGTCAGGCTCTGATACCAACGCTGTCAGGACCCCGATTCCAAGTCACATCGATCTAGCCGGTAACACCTCATATCACTTTGCGGCCTCACACACGGTATTCCCACGGGTATCGCCTTACCATGGCCCGGGACCGTTTGCGCCTTTTGGATCACGTATATGATAGTGTTGTTAGCATCCATATGACAGAGAACTCGGGTCAACATGGCTAGTCGTGAACCCAAAGCGGCACTAACCTATGGGGACAGGCATACATGGATCAACCTCGAGCATGTCGGTCAGCAGCGTGTGAATCTGGGCTGTAGCACTGGGCTAATAGGACTTCGGTGAACCGGGCTGTAGCAGGCTAGGCAGTACTCCGGATGTCACCACGTGACATTTCCCCGAAGGGACAGACATAGGAACGAAGTGAAACACATGCCGGCCAGTCAAGTGTCCTGAGCAGTAGTGCTGGGCTAGCAGGACTCCAGTGAACCGGGCTGTAGCGGACTACTATGGCTCAAGGAGGCACTAGACTACATTTCCCCATAAGAGAGGCTGCCCAGGATAGACAACTAGATTGTCGGATCCCACACATAGCAAGCATTTCAATCATACACACAATATGCTCGATATGTGTAAATACAACATGGCATCACAACATAACTCTACGACTCCAGTATTTATTCATTAGGCTCCAAGGAGCGAGATATTACAAACATGGGTCTCATGACCCAACATACAGAGCATACAAGCAACAAGCACATGCGGAAGCTTAACATGTCTGAGTACAGACATCTACAAAAGAAAAAGGCTGAGAACCCTGACTATCCACTAGATCCTGCCGAGGGCACAAGATCGTAGCTGAGGTAACAAGCTAAATGTCGAAGTCCACACGGAACTACTAGCGAGACTGAGGTCTCTCTGCAAAATATAAAATAGGCAAACGTGAGTACAAATGTACCCAGCAAGACTTACATCAGAACTAGCTACATATGCATCGGTATCAACAAAGGGGGTAGTGGAGTTTAACTGCAGCAAGCCAGCTTTGACTGGGTGGCTATCCTGAACTACGACTGCAAGCAACTCTTTTGAGGTGGCGCACACGAGTCCACATATTCACCATATCAATACACCACTATGGATCCGCTCCCGCCTCCCTACGAGAAGGCCATCCATAACACTCACACTTATCTTGTGAGTTTTAGAGTATCCACTTTCACTTGTCTATGAACTGTTATAGGCAACCCAGAAGTCCTTTACCGTGGATGCGGCTATTCGAATAGATCATTTATAACCCTGCAGGGGTGTACTTCGTCACACATGTTTCCACCACTTAGCATCTGCACACGACATGTGCTCAGCAGACTTCAAGCGAAAGCCGACGTGGGTGTAGACCACGACCTGACTAACCGCACAAGTCTCTAGTCCAGGTTTATCGCCTATTCGGGTTCCATCCGCAAGGAAATCCGGCCAGGGTGTCCTCAACGGCCACAAACGATGTGTACAGGGTCCCGAGATGCCAAACGGGCGCCCGGCATACACGGCCACAGTGTATCTACCGCATCATAGCCCACCCCTAGGGTCAGTGCTATGCACGACTGCCAACACATAACCTACAAACACCATAACTAGTTGCAACTCCTGGACAGAGGACGAGAGGGGTCAATAAGTCGAGCGGGGTCATATTTCCGGGCCTAATGTGTAGTAGTAGCTGTTTCATGGATCACAAACACAGAACTCAGTTCCTGAGGACGGTTTCAGTGAGACAACCCACCATGTACTCCTACATGGGCTCTCACCGCTACCTTTACCAAATCGTGTTCACACACTTAGCTCACACACAGTAGGACATGTTCACACACCTCCGATTCATCCCCGATGAACCAGACCTGACTCAACTCTAGGCAGTAGCAGGCATGACAAACAAGCATGAATGGTTAGGCACATCAGGGCTCAAACAACTCCTACTCATGCTTGTGGGTTTCATCTATTTACTATGGCAATGACAGGTCATGCAGAGGAAAGGGGTTCAACTACCGCAACATGTAACAGTTGAATCGTTGTTGTCCTAATGCAGTAAAGGAGAGCAGGAACGAGAGAGTGGGATTGTATCAGAATGAACAAGGGGGTTTTGCTTGCCTCGCACTTCTGAAGATATTATAGTTCTTCATCGGTGTCATCGAACTCATCGTCGGAAGCACGTCTATCGAGAGGGGACAAATACCAGCAACAGAGAAGGATAGCACAATCAATGCAATGCACAATATGATGCATGATCATGACATGTCAATATGCTGTGTTTTGAGCTAATGCAACTAGCAACATGTTAAATGGAGTTGGTTTGAACCCTAGGTTCAATTCAAACTCCATATGTGAGGGTTTAAATGCCATTTATATGATTTGGCCTAAACAGCAGCCATAAGTTGTTCTAGCATGCATGAAAATGGTACAGATGGATAGATTGGATTTTTCTGATCATTTTTCATATATAATTTATTTCATTTGGAGTTACGGTTGAATTTCTACGATTTTTAGATGTTTTGGGTATTTTCTGAAGATAAATAAATCATTTCTGACTTATTTAAAATCCCAGAAGCATATACTGCATTAGCATGACGTCGGGGTGACGTCAGCAGGTCAAAGGCGTCGACCAGGTCAAACCTGACCAGTGGGACCCACTGGTTAGTGACCTAGTCAACTAACTAAGTTAGTTAGCCCTAACTAACTGGGCTGGGCCCACTGGTTAGCGACTAACCTAACTAACCTAAATAGGATTAGCCCTAACTAACTTAGTTAGCTGGGCGGGGCCCGCATGTCAGTAGCTAAGCTAAATTAGCTAGATTTAGTTAATCCTAATCTAGGTTAGTTAGCAGGGCGGCCCCACCTGTCATTGAGCCAGGGGAGGTCAAACCCCTTGGTTAACTGGGGCTAACGGGCTGGCGTTTAGCTGCCGGCGGCAGCAGACGCGACGGAGGGCGCGGGATTTGCACTCTGGCGACCAGAATGACGGCGGAGGCCATCTACGTGAAGCTGGGGAGCTGCCGCATCCAGTGGTGCAAGTTGCTGGACACGGGGACGCCGTAAACGATGCCGGCGAGCTTGACAGCGGTAGCCGGAGTTCGGCTGTGCACGGGAAAGCAGCTGCAACGAGCAAACACGCGAACTAAAGCGCGGGCAAGGCACTACGCGATGCGGCAGCGTCGTTTGGCACGTTGGCGTGACCAAATGGGCATCGGAGCGGCGCCGGTGACGAGCCCGAGCAGCGTTGAGCTCGGTCAGCAAGGAGTCAGCGGTTTGGGCTTGAAATAATGGCGGGGAGGAGGAGGATTTAGAGCAGGAGCTCACTGGGGTCACGTAGAGCAGCTCGGTGGGCTCGGGGATGGGTTGGTGACAGCGTGCGGTCGCCGGCGATCTCGGCGGACCGAGGTTGAAGGAGAGGGCGTGGCCAGCGTTTTAGGGCTTCCGGCGTCACGCGGCTCGGTGAGGAGGAAGAGGGGGTCGGGGCGGAGCACGGGGACACGTCGGAGAGGCGCGGGGGAGGCGGTGGCTGCCTCTACGGCGAGCGGCGGTGACGGGCGTACTCGGGTGCGTGCGAGAGAGAGAACAGAGGAGGGGGATGAGCTTGAGGGAGTGAGCGAGAGGGGCCAGGGGGTGCGTGGCGACGTCCTGGGCGTCGGGGCAGCGACGGGAAGTAGGACGTGGCCAGGCGCGTGGGAAGGCGCGTCAGGCACACGCCCTCCTGCAAGAAGATTGATGCAAGAAGATTGATGCAAGGACAAGCAATGACTAGCTAGGGATGTGACACTACTGTCCTACAAACCTCTGCACTTGGAGGCCCAACAACGTCTATAAGAAGAAGGCTATGTAGTAGACATCACAGGAGGATCGGGTGACCGGCGACGGTGATTGATAAAGAGCTCGCGAAGGATGGCAGGCACACCTCGGCGGCCACCTCGGCGGTGTCGGCCGAAGAGGCCGCGATAAACCTCTTTTGGGCCATTGGCTCCTCGAGCTCCCCGGCACACAAGCAGAGGTTGAGGATGGAGGTGGTGGCAGCGATGATGGTTTCGAGCGAGGGAGGGGTGGTGTGTGTCTGTGTGAGCGGAGGTTTTGGGGGGTGTGTTGAGGGGGGCAAGGTGGTGTTTGAGGAAGTACCGTGGCAAGTGAAATTTTTACTAGGCGGGAGTAAAATCCTAGGCTACTGAAAATTTGGATCAAGGGCAGGCAGATTTTTTGAGATTGCGAGGCATGTAGAGGTAGGAGTAAAATGCCAGGGCTACTGAAAATTTGGATCAAGGGTGGGAAGATATTTTTGAGATTGCGAGGGATGGAGAGGCGGGAGTAACAAGGCAGGGCTACTAAAAATTTGAATCAAGGGATTGAAGTAGAGTGGGAGTACCAGATTTCGCACACGGTCCACACATACTAATCGTGTGTTATCAAACATAAAAGCCTTCCAGGTGATAGATATTTTCGAGATTTCGAGGCAGTGGATATTTTCGAGAGTGGGAGGTAAGCCTCATGGAGCCCAATCTACTGTGCTGATGTGAGTGACTGCAGGGGCACGGGTGTGGCACACGGGTAGTCTGGACGAACTGTGTGTTGTGTCCCTAATCGCAGACGGTTTCTGCATCCAACTCATGTGTTGTTTATAAACTTGGCAACAAGAATAACAGGGGAAATGGTCAGAACACGAACACACTTGCATGTGGACCAAATAAATGTATGAAAAGGGTGGTTTGATGTTTGAATACCCAATGCACAACTTTGATGTGGCACCTGTCGCACAAAAGCACAATATTGCTATTAAGCCACCCCTATGAACCCCACTTCATATTGGCGGTAAGGGAATCCAAGATATGAATGCATGCCCCCAAATAGCTAGGTCTGAAATCTCACCCTACTGTAACACAAAACCTATAGGAGTCCATCATATATATGGTCAAACTTTCCCTTTCACTTCCTGACAGAGGTGGACCGTGTGCCGACCCACAAATGTGTGCTTGTGGTGCGAGATGGGTTAGACCACATACGAACCACCTGCAGGTGGCCCTACTATATGTATGAAAAGGGTGAGGTGTGATATTTAACTACCATTCACAAATTTGATGTGGCACGTGTGCCTTGCAAATTAACCGGACTTCCCCGACCCCACGGAGGTTGCAGGCGATACGTCTCCAACGTATCTATAATTTTTGATTGTTCCATGTTGTTATATTATCATTCTTGGATGTTTTATAACTATTTTATATCATTTTTTGGTACTTACCTATTGACATAGTGCCCAGTGCCAGTTGTTTTTTGCTTTTTTTACATCGCAAAAAATCAATATCAAACGGAGTCCAAACGCAGTGAAACTTTTTGTGGAATTTTTATGGACTAGAAGACACCCAATGGGCCGGAGAAGCACCTGGGGGTGCCCGGAGGGGGCACAGCCCACGAGGGCGCGCCTGAGCCCCCAAGCGCGCCCAGGTGGGTTGTGCCCACCTCGGTGGCCTCCCGAACCGCCTCGTTGGTCTATAAATACCTAAATATTCCAGAAACCCTAGGGGAGTCGATGAAAATCAATTCCAGCCGCCGCAAGTTCCAGAAACGACAGATCCAATCTAGACACCATCACGAAGGGGTTCATCATTGTGACGACCCAAGACCGGCGCTCCAGATGCCTTCCATGTTTTGTGTGTCAGCTCTGTTATTTATTTGTTTGTTGCATTCATCATCGCATCATCCGCATTTGCATCGGCACTCTGTTGCTGTCCTGTTTTCAAAAGTTGCATCCACTCATAGTCACTACTTCTTTGTTGTCTTTGTTGACCTTCTCTTAGACCAGTCGGACCGCTCTATTCTCTCTCTTTTCCGAGCTCATTAAACCCCTAAATGTCTTCTTTGACTGTTGTCGGTGTCAGAAACGGCGGATCTCGGGTAGGGGGTCCCGAACTGTGCGTCTAAGGCAAATGGTAACAGGAGGTAGGGGACATGATGTTTACCCAGGTTCGGGCCCTCTTGATGGAGGTAAAACCCTACGTCCTGCTTGATTGTTCTTGATGATTTGAGTATTACAAGAGTAGATCTACCACGAGATCAGAGAGGCTAAACCCTAGAAGCTAGCATATGGTATGTTTGTCTGTTGTCCTACGGACTAAAACCCTCCGGTTTATATAGACACCGGAGGGGGCTAGGGTTACACAAGGTCGGTTACAAAGGAGGAGATATCCATATCCGTGTTGCCTATATCTTTCCTTCCACGCCAAGTAGATTCCCATCTGGACACGGGACGAAGTCTTCAATCTTGTATCTTCACAGTCCAACAGCCCAGCCAAAGGATATAGTCCGGCTGTCCCGAGACCCCCTAATCCAGGACTCCCTCAGTAGCCCCTGAAATAGGCTTCAATGACGATGAGTCCGGCACACAGTGTTGTCTTCGGCATTGCAAGGTGGGTTCCTCCTCCAAATACATCATGGAAGATTTTGAATGCAAGGATAGTATCCGACCCTGCAAAATATGTTCCACATACCACCATAGAGAGAATAGTACTTCCACAAATTTAATCTGCTGACACGTTTTGATAGTATGACATCACTTCATGGCCCGGTTATTATTCGAACTGCTTTTCTCAACCAGCTCTGCACATATTGCGAGGCGGTTTTCCTGATATGTCTTGTCAAAGCAGAGGTCGTGTTCCCCTTATCATGGGATTCTCATCAATACGGACGTGGGTAACCCAACCGCGCCATCAATTGCAGCGCCTGGGGAATAAGCGGTTTTGCCAGGAAAGTGGGGAGACTCATTGCCTCCTCTGCCCTTATAAAGGGACAAAGATTTACTTTTTACACCCATGCCTTCTTCCTTCTCGCTTACCCATTCCCGCACACTCGAGCTCTAGCGCCCAAGCTCGCGTTCTTCTTCTCAAACCACTCCAAGCATTCTGGAGCAGGAGGCAAGTGGATGGCTTCCTCCGTCTCGGAGGAAAACATCAAAAAGTTACGGGAAGCCAGATACCTAGCTGCGAATATCGCGCACCGGCTGCCGAATACGGGGCAGATCGTCCCCACGCCCGAACCCCATGAGAGGGTAGTTTTTCTTACCCACCATTTCGTCCGTGGACTGGGATTTCCTCTCCACCCGTTTGTCCGCCGGCTCATGCTCTACTATGGGCTGGATTTTCATGATCTGGCCCCCAACTTCATCCTCAACATCTCGGCGTTTATCGTCGTGTGTGAGGCCTTCCTCCGCATCAGGCCCCACTTCGGCCTATGGCTGAAAACCTTCAATGTCAAACCGAAGGTGGTGGGTGACCAGCAAGCAGAGTGCGGAGGCGCCATGGTGGGCAAGATGCCTAATGTCACCTGGCTCGAGGGTACCTACGTGGATACCATAAAGGGGTGGCAATCGGGGTGGTTCTACATCACCGAGTGGTGCGACTCCAACTGGGTGGCGGCCCCCAAATTTCGATCCGGAATCCCCACGTGGCTCACCTCCTGGAAGAAGAAGGGCATGTCCTGGGATTCTTCGGTAAAGCAGACCGAACTCCAGACCTGCATCCAGAACATGATGAACAAGAAAATTAAGCTCATCAACATGGTCTAGGTCATGCTCCTCCGCCGGATCCTTCCGTGCCAGCGACGGGCATTTGTTTTGTTGGAGTTCGACTCGGCCTAGCACCAGAAGCTGCGAGAGCTCAACGACACGGCGCACGAGGATGTCTGGAGGGTGTTGTTCAAGGGCACTGAGATGCCTCCCTCCCTCACCGAGGACTGCGGACTCAGCGCAAAGCACTGTGCCCATCCGGTAGGCTTTTATATCTCTCAGGGTATTTATGTGCCCTAGTTTGGTTATGTGCTAGATCTAAGCTTTCATGTCATTAATAGGACTGGATAAAGACAGCGGAGCAGCTTGATTGCCCAGCCCCCTGCCCAAAGATCCTGCAAACGCTCTTCTAACGAAGATGCTGACTCCGGCACCTTACGAGGTGCAAGAAAAGACAGCCAAGAAGAAGGCCGCGGGGACCCAAAAGGGTCTCCGGCGCAAGGTGGTTCTATCGGACTCATCGTCCGATGAGTCCGACTTGCACTCCTCCCACGGAAATGAGGAGGAGGAGAAAAGTTCTTCCCCCCCCCCATCCAGGGGAGACAAGAAAAGGAAGGCCGACCCATCTGGGGAGGCCGAAGGGTCCAAGAAGGGAAAGACCCTCCCTCCGGATTGTGCCACGACGGCCGCCGACAGCGGCGACGAGTGGCTACCCAGGGACAAGCCCCTGGCGAAGTCGTAAGTGTCCGAACACCATAGTACTTCATGGTATGTTTTCTTGTACTACCTTTGCTCATGCCGAACATGATTATGCAGTCCGGACCGAGCTCATCTCGACGTACCCTCGTCGAGCGGCTCTTTGGGCTCGTCGGATATGAACAGCGGTTCTCCTCCGACGGCTTCCACCCCTCGCCCTACGGACAACGCCGAGGTGGTGTCTCAAAAGGAACCGACCAAAGGGGAGGTGATCTTGGGGGCGCCTCACGGCGACCTCCCGGATCCTGAGTATCAAGGGAGCGAGGCTCCTACGGGCTTCGAGTTCGGGCCCCAGCCGGACACTGCACCAGAACCTTCGATGGTTCCGGACTCGGGCAGGCGGTCCCCCATTAAGGGGGGCCAACCATCCGTGCCGGTGTCATCTTCCGAACCAGAGGCACCGGACAAATTGCTGGAAGTGCTTCACAACGCTTCCATCGATGAAGAACACCGCACTATTATGAGTGCGGTGGTCAAGAAGGTTCAGTCCGCCAAAAACGGATTGACCGAAGCTTGCGCAAGCCTCCTAACAGGCTTTGAGGTAAGCATTCAAAATATAAAATATTACCGCATAAATAGTAGCCCCTGATGCTCTGTTCGGCGTTCGCGAAGAAAAGCCGGATAGAGTATCAAATGATAACTCAGGAGTCTAATTAGAGTGTGTCTATGTGTATGTGCAGGCTTCCCTGCTGGCCTTTGCTGCACGTATGATACGCCTCCAATGTATCTACAATTTTTGATTGCTCCATGCTATATTATCTACTGTTTTGGACTATATTGGGCTTTATTTTCCACTTTTATATTATTTTTGTGACTAACCTATTAACCGGAGGCCCAGCCCAGAATTGCTGTTTTTTTGCCTATTTCAGTGTTTCGGAGAAACAGAATATCAAACGGAGTCCAAACGGAATATAATCTTCGGGAACGTGATTTTCTCACCGAAGGTGATCCAGGAGACTTGGACCCTACTCCAAGGACTCAAAGAGGAGGTCACGAGGGTGGGGGCCGCCCTCCCTAGGGCGAGCCCCCTGCCTCGTGGGCCCCTCGGTGCTCCACTGACATAGTCCTTCCTCCTATATATACACACGTACCCCCAAACGATCAGAAAAGGAGCCAAAAACCTAATTCCACCGCCACAACTTTCTGTATCCACGAGATCCCATCTTGGAGCCTGTTCCGGAGCTCCGCCAGAAGAGAGTTGTCATCACGGAGGGCTTCTACATCATCCTAGCCCCTCCGATGAAGTGTGAGTAGTTTACCTCAGACCTTCGGGTCCATAGTTAGTAGCTAGATGGCTTCTTCTCTCTTTTTGGATCTCAATACAAAGTTCTCCCCCTCTCTTGTGGAGATCTATTCGATGTAATCTTCTTTTTGCGGTGTGTTTGTTGGGACCGATGAATTGTGGGTTTATGATCAAGTCTATCTATGAATAATATTTGAATCTTCTCTGAATTCTTTTATGTATGATTGGTTATCTTTGCAAGTCTCTTTGAATTATCCGTTTGGTTTAGCCAACTAGATTGGTAGTTCTTGCCATGGGAGAAGTGCTTAGCTTTGGGTTCGATCTTGCGGTGTCCTTTCCCAGTGACAGAAGGGGCAGCAAGGCACGTATTGCATCATTGCCATCGAGGATAAAAATATGGGGTTTATTTCATATTGCATGAATTTATCTCTCTACATCATGTCATCTTGCTTAAGGCGTTACTCTGTTTTTAACTTAATACTCTATATGCATGCTGGATAGCGGTCGATGAGTGGAGTAATAGTAGTAGATGCAGAATCGTTTCGGTCTACTTGTCACGGACGTGATGCCTATATACATGATCATGCCTAGATATTCTCATAACTATGCTCAATTCTGTCAATTGCTCAACAGTAATTTGTTCACCCACCGTAGAATACTTATGCTCTTGAGAGAAGCCACTAGTGAAACCTATGGCCCCCGGGTCTATTCTCATCATATCAATCTCCATCACTTTAATCTTGCTTTGCTTTTTACTTTGCTTTTACTTTTTTACTTTGCATCTTTATACCAAAAATATTATATTTATCAGATCTCACTCTCGTAAGTGACCGTGAAGGGATTGACAACCCCTAATCGCGTTGGTTGCGAGTAGCTATCATTTTGTGCAGGGACGAGGGACTTGAGCGTGGCCTCCTACTGGATTGATACCTTGGTTCTCAAAAACTAAGGGAAATACTTACACTACTATGCTACATCATCCCTTCCTCGTCGGGGAAAACCAACACAAGCTCAAGACATAGCAAGAAGGATTTCTGGCGCCGTTGCTGGGGAGTCTACGCAAAAGGTCAACATACTTCGTACCCATCACAATCCCTATCTCTCGCATTACATTATTTGCCATTTGCCTCTCGTTTTCCTTTCCCCCCACTTCACCCTTGCCGTTTTATTCGCCCTCTCTCTCTCTATCCTCCCTCTCTATTTGCCTCTTTTGCCCGTTTGCTCTTGTTTGGTCGTGTGTTAGATTGCTTGTTTGTCGCGATGGCTCAAGATACTACCAAATTGTGTGACTTCACCAATACCAATAATAATGATTTCCTTAGCACTCCGATTGCTCCTCTAGCTAATATTGAATCTTGTGAAATCAATGCTCCTTTGTTGAATCTTGTTATGAAAGATCAATTCACCGGCCTTCCTAGTGAAGATGCCGCTACTCATCTGAATAGCTTCGTTGATTTATGTGATATGCAAAAGAAAAAAGATGTCGATAATGATGTCGTTAAATTTAAGCTATTTCCTTTTTCGCTTAGAGATCGTGCTAAAGCTTGGTTTTCGTCTTCGCCTAAGAATAGTATTGATTCTTGGAACAAGTGCAAAGATGCTTTTATCTCTAAGTATTTCCCTCCCGCTAAGATCATCTCTCTTAGAAATGATATTATGAATTTTAAGCAACTTGATCATGAACATGTTGCTCAAGCTTGGGAGAGAATGAAATTAATGATACGTAATTGCCCTACTCATGGTTTGAATTTGTGGATGATCATACAAAATTTTTATGCCGGGTTGAATTTTGCTTCTAGAAATCTTTTAGATTCGGCCGCGGGAGGCACTTTTATGGAAATCACTTTAGGAGATGCTACTAAACTCCTAGATAATATTATGGTTAATTATTCTCAATGGCATACTGAAAGATCTTCTAATAAAAAAGTGCATGCGATAGAAGAAATCAATGTTTTGAGTGGAAAGCTGGATGAACTTATGAAATTATTTACTAAGAGTGTTTCTTATGATCCTAATGATATGCCTTTGTCTACTTTGATTGAGAATAACAATGAATCTATGGATGTGAATTTTGTTGGTAGGAATAATTTTGGTAACAACGCTTATAGAGGGAATTTTAATCCTAGGCCATATCCTAGTAATCCTTCTAATAATTATGGGAATTCCTACAACAACTCTTATGGAAATTATAATAAGATGCCCTCTGAATTTGAGAATAGTGTTAAAGAGTTTATGAATTCACAAAATAATTTTAATGCTTTGCTTGAACAGAAATTGCTTAAAGTTGATGATTTGGCTAGAAACATTGATAGAATTTCTCTTGAGATTGATTCTTTAAAGATTAGATCTATTCCTCCTAAGCATGATATCAATGAGTCTATTAAATCCATGAGAATTTCCATTGATGAGTGCAAGGAAAGAACCGCTAGGATGCGTGCTTCCAAAGATGTCTTTATTAAAGCGTGTTCTTCCAATTCCTATGAAAATCAAGATGAAGATCTAAAAGTTATTGATGTGTCCCCTATTAAATATTTATTTTGCAATATGAATCTTGATGAAACTGAATATGATCTTCCTTTACCTAGAAGGCGTTCTAAAAATTAAGAGTATTTAGATCTTAATGATGAAATTGATGAAAGTGGGATTCAAAGAAATAAAAATCTAGATGTTGCTAAACCCACTTTATTTAAACATGCAGTACTCTGGAAAAAAGACAAATTCGTAGAACAGAAAAAAAAAGACAAGGGCCAAAACTGGCTGGCCTAGCAGGAACAGGAGCTGGGGGCATCTCACCATGCCTCATGGGCTGGTCGGTGGAGGAGGCCCAAGAGGGCCGGCTGGCTTGAGGCCAAGGGTGCGGGCGACGTGGAGAGGGGGCCGGCTGTACGCGAGCTGGGCCGGGACTGGAGGAAAGGGTTTTGTCAACTGGCTCGGGCGTTCATGGTCAACGAGACAGGGAGGAGCGGGCGCGCTGCTCTGCTCGACAGGAAGAAGAAGCAGAAACAGAGCAGCGGCGGCGCAAACTCCGGCAACGACGGGGGCTGAAGGCAGCGGCGACTTGGCGGAGGCCGGCCGGATCTGGAGCAGGCTGGACCTTGGCAACCGAAGGCGGCGCAAGGCGCGGGAGTCCAAGTGCAACTACAATCAACGACGATGAGTGGTGCTCCTGCTGCTCGTTGAAGTGGAAGCCGAGGATGGCGTGATGGAATTAAGGCAGCAGCGGCGCTGGAAGGTGCAGGGACCTCGAGGAACGGCAGAACGGGGCGGCACCGAGTAGATCTGGACGTTGGGGTCGAGGAGGACGATGGCGGCGTCCGACGACGGGGCGAGCGAGGCAACCTCCGTGAAGAAGATGGAGACGGCTGGGTTCATGGTCTGTGGAGGACGACGGGCTCAAGAACGAGGGGATGCGGGAGCTTCTGTTGCTGCTTGCCGGCGTCGGGTGCTGGTCGCGGTCGGGCTCTGGGCAGGGGAGGAGCACGGCGAAGTCGAGACAGACGGCGTAGCTGCTCCTGCAGCAGATGGGCAGAAAAGAAAGGGTTCAGAGAGGGGAAACGGGATGAGCATGAGAAGGATAAGAAGGGGGCGTCGGATGGGGACTGCCTGGGTGACGACGATGACTGGGTTCAAGTTGTGGTCGTCGTTCTTGATGCGGCAGAGGAAGCTGGAGCGAGTCCTCGCGAGGAAGATGGTGGAGGCCGAGCGCGTTGGAGGAGTGGATCTCGGGCACGGGGACGAGGTGGATCGACGGGAAGGCTTGGGTGGAGTCTGGTTGGTGGAGATGGATCTCGGTGGGATGCGGGCAGGCAAGGACGAACGCTGCTCTGGTTGGTGGGTGGATGAACACGAGGTGGATGTGGGATGGATCCCGAACTGGATCCGTTGGAGTGGCGGCGGCGACGAGTGGATAGGGGAGGATCCCTAGAAAATAGGGTTTGGTCTAGATTTAGACTAGGGAGTATATATATAAGGAAAGAGGGAGAGTTTAGGGGCTAATCCGTCCCTCCAATTAAAATCGAGCGGTCGAGAAAAATAGACTAGGAAGTCCAAATAATGAAATGGTGATGTTTTGTAGACGTTTGGGAACGATCCGGACCCAACGGTGATGACTCCCCGGATCGGGTTCGGGGCAAATTCCGGACGCGCGCGCGAGGATGGCCACGGGCTGACGAGAGAGGTTAGGTTGGAACTTCAAGTAGGTAGTGGGCTGTGCAGAAGGCCTCAGGCTGAGAAAAGAGAAGAGAGAAGACCTGGTGACTGTTTCCGGAGACCGAAAACGTCCGTCGTTAGACCGGCTACTATTGCCGCTATATTTATCCGTTGGGGCATCAAACGAACTCCGAATGTGATGAAACTTGGCAGGCGGCCTACCTACACTAAAATAAGACCGCATGCCAAATTTCAACCCAATCCGAGAACATTTTCCGACCACTTATAATATACTAACTCGGACATGCCGCTGGCGCGTGCAAGTGTGGTTGGGCTCAGAACGGACAACGGAGAGAACTCGGAGAACCCGGACGAATGCAAGTTTTGAAAACATGATGATGCAATGCACATGATGACATGATGAAATGCAACACGCAAGCAAATGACAAGGCAACAACAGCGAATAACTGGAGGACACGTGGCACATCGGTCTCAGGGCGTTACACTCTCTCTATCCTCCCTCTCTATTTGCCTCTTTTGCCCGTTTGCTCTTGTTTGGTCGTGTGTTAGATTGCTTGTTTGTCGCGATGGCTCAAGATACTACCAAATTGTGTGACTTCACCAATACCAATAATAATGATTTCCTTAGCACTCCGATTGCTCCTCTTGCTAATATTGAATCTTGTGAAATCAATGCTGCTTTGTTGAATCTTGTTATGAAAGATCAATTCACCGGCCTTCCTAGTGAAGATGCCGCTACTCATCTACTCATCTGAATAGCTTCGTTGATTTATGTGATATGCAAAAGAAAAAGATGTCGATAATGATGTCGTTAAATTGAAGCTATTTCCTTTTTCGCTTAGAGATCATGCTAAAGCTTGGTTTTCGTCTTTGCCTAAGAATAGTATTGATTCTGGAACAAGTGCAAAGATGCTTTTATCTCTAAGTATTTCCCTCCCGCTAAGATCATCTCTCTTAGAAACGATATTATGAATTTTAAGCAACTTGATCATGAACATGTTGCTCAAGCTTGGGAGAGAATGAAATTAATGATACGTAATTGCCCTACTCATGGTTTGAATTTGTGGATGATTATACAAAAAATTTATGTTGAATTTTGCTTCTAGAAATCTTTTAGATTCGGCCGCGGGAGGCACTTTTATGGAAATCACTTTAGGAGATGCTACTAAACTCCTAGATAATATTATGGTTAATTATTCTCAATGGCATACTGAAAGATCTTCTAATAAAAAAGTGCATGCGATAGAAGAAATCAATGTTTTGAGTGGAAAGATGGATGAACTTATGAAATTATTTGCTACTAAGAGTGTTTCTTCTGATCCTAATGATATGCCTTTGTCTACCTTTGATTGAGAATAACAATGAATCTATGGATGTGAATTTTGTTGGTAGGAATAATTTTGGTAACAACGCTTATAGAGGGAATTTTAATCCTAGGCCATATCCTAGTAATCCTTCTAATAATTATGGGAATTCCTACAACAACTCTTATGGAAATTATAATAAGATGCCCTCTGAATTTGAATAGTGTTAAAGAGTTTATGAATTCACAAAAGAATTTTAATGCTTTGCTTGAAGCTTGAACAGAAATTGCATAAAGTTGATGATTTGGCTAGAAACGTTGATAGAATTTCTCTTGAGATTGATTCTTTAAAGATTAGATCTATTCCTCCTAAGCATGATATCAATGAGTCTATTAAATCCATGAGAATTTCCATTGATGAGTGCAAGGAAAGAACCGCTAGGATGCGTGCTTCCAAAGATGTCTTTATTAAAGCGTGTTCTTCCAATTCCTATGAAAATCAAGATGAAGATCTAAAAGTTATTGATGTGTCCCCTATTAAATCTTTATTTTGCAATATGAATCTTGATGAAACTGAATATGATCTTCCTTTACCTAGAAGGCGTTCTAAAAATTAAGAGTATTTAGATCTTAATGATGAAATTGATGAAAGTGGGATTGAAAGAAATAAAAATCTAGATGTTGCTAAACCCACTATATTGGATTTCAAGGAATTTAATTATGAAAGTTGCTCTTAAATTGATTGTTTTTCCTTGTTGCAATCCGTGCTAAATTCTCCACATGCTTATAGTCAAAATAAAGCCTTCACCGAACATATTGTTGATGCCTTGATGCAATCTTATGAAGAAAAACTTGAGTTGAAAGTTTCTATCCCTAGAAAACTCTATGATGAGTGGGAACCAACTATTAAAATTAAAATTAGAGATCATGAGTTTTATGCTTTATGTGATTTGGGTGCTAGTGTCTCCACTATTCCCAAAACTTTGTGTGATTTGCTAGATTTCCGCAATTTTGATGATTGCTCTCTAAACTTGCATCTCGCGGATTCTACTATTAAGAAACCTATGGGAAGGATTAATGATGTTCTTATTGTTGCAAATAGGAATTATGTGCCCGTAGATTTCATTGTTCTTCATATAGATTGCAATCCTTCTTGCCCTATTATTCTTGGTAGACCGTTCCTTAGAACGGTTGGTGCGATTATTGATGTAAAGGAAGGGAATATTAGATTTCAATTTCCATTGAAAAAGGGCATGGAACACTTTCCAAGAAAGAAAATAAAATTACCATATGAAACTATCATGAGAGCCACTTATGGGTTGCCCACCAAAGATGGCAATACTTAGATCTATCCTCGCTTTTATGCCTAGCTAGGGGTGTTAAACGATAGCGCTTGTTGGGAGGCAACCCAATTTTATTTTTATTCATTGCTTTTTGCTCCTGCTTAGTAATAAATAAATTATTTAGCCTCCGTTTTGGTTGCGTTTTTTGTGTTTAATTAGTGTTTGTGCCAAGTAGAAACGTTTGGAAGACTTGGGGAAAGTCTTGTTGAACTTGCTGTAAAAAACAGAAACTTTAGCGCTGACGAGAAATGCAGTCATTTTTATTTTAAGAGTTATATTTAGTTAATTATTTTTGCATATGATTAATAGATAAATTCCTCACGTCCAGCAATTTATTTTAGAATTTTTGGGGTTCCAGATCTTGCGCTAGCTACAGATTACTACAGACTGTTCTGTTTTTGACAGATTCTATTTTTTGTGTGTTGTTTGCTTATTTTGATGAATCTATGGCTAGTAAAATTGTTTATAATCCATAGAGAAGTTTTAATACAGTAGGATTAACACTAATATAAATAAAGAATGATTTCATTACAGTAACTTGAAGTGGTCTTTTGTTTTCTTTCGCTAACAGAGCTCACGAGTTTTCTATTTTGAGTTTTGTGTTGTGAAGTTTTCAAGTTTTGGGTGAATTCTTTTGATGGATTATGGAACAAGGAGTGGCAAGAGCCTAAGCTTGGGGATGCCCATGGGTCCCCCAAGATAATACAAGGACACCAAGAAGTCAAAGCTTGGGGATGCCCCGGGAGGCATCCCCTCTTTCGTCCACTTCCATCGGTAATTTACTTGGAGCTATATTTTTATTCACCAACATGATATGTGTTTTGCTTGGAGCGTCTTGTATTATTTGTGTCTTTGTGTCTTAGTATGCCACAATCATCCTTGCTGTACACAACTTTTTAGAGAGCCATACATGAATTAAAATTTGATAGAATACTCTATGTGCTTCACTTATATCTTTTGAGCTATGTAGAATACTCTATGTGCTTCACTTATATCTTTTGAGCTAAGTAGTTTTGCTCTATGTGCTTCACTTATATCTTTTGAGCGTTATAATTTTTCTCTATGTGCTTCACTTAGATCTTTTAGAGCACGGTGGTGGATTTTTTTAAAAGAAACTATTGATCTCTCATGCTTCACTTAAATTATTTTGAGAGTCTCTTAATAGCATGGTAATTTGCTTAAAAATAATATGCTTGGTATTCAAGATTTGTGAAAATTTCTTTTGAGTGTGTTGAATACTAAGAAAAGATTGAAGCATGATAATTGTTTTGAGATATGGAGGTGATAATATTAAAGTCATGCTAGTTGAGTAGTTGTGAATTTAAAGAATACTTGTGTTAAAGTTTGTGATTCCCGTAGCATGCACGTATGGTGAACCGTTGTGTGATGAAGTCAGAGCATGATTTATTCATTGATTGTCTTCCTTATGAGTGGCGGTCAGGGACGAGCGATGGTCTTTTCCTACCAATCTATCCCCCTAGGAGCATGCACGTAATACTTTGCTTTGATAACTTCTAGATTTTTGCAATAAGTATATGAGTTCTTTATGACTAATGTTGAGTCCATGGATTATACGCACTCTCACCCTTCCACCTTTGCTAGCCTCTCTAATACCATGCACTTTTCACCGGTATCATACACCTTCCATATACCTTCCTGAAAACAGCCACCATACCTACCTATCATGGCATTTCCATAGCCATTCTGAGATATATTGCCATGCAACTTTCCACCGTTCTGTTCGTGACACATTCCATCATTGTCATATTGCATATCCCGATACACCGCCGGATGCATTCACATAGAGTCATATTTTGTTCTAAGTATCGAGTTGTAATTGTTGAGTTGTAAGAAAAATAAAAGCGTGATGATCATCATTATTAGAGCATTGTCCCAGTGAGGAAAGGATGATGGAGACTATGATTCCCCCAGAAGTCGGGATGAGACTCCGGACGAAAAATAAATAAAAGAGGCCAAAGAAGCCCAAATGAAAAAGAAAGAAAAGATGCCATAAAAAATAAAAATAAAAAGAGAAAAGGCCCAAATAAAAAAATATAAAAAAATGAGAGAAAAAGAGAGAAGGGACAATGTTACTATCCTTTTACCACACTTGTGCTTCAAAGTAGCACCATGATCTTCATACTAGGGAGTCTCTCATGTTATCACTTTCATATACTAGTGGGAATTTTACATTATAGAACTTGGCTTGTATATTCCAATGATGGGCTTCCTCAAATTGACCTAGGTCTTCATGAGCAAGCAAGTTGGATGCATACCCACTTAGTTTCTTTTTGAGCTTTCATATACTTATAGCTCTAGTGCATCCGTTGCATGGCAATCCCTACTCACTCACATTGATATCTATTGATGGGCATCTCCATAGCCCATTGATATGCCTAGTTGATGTGAGATTATCTTCCCCTCCCTTTTGTCTTCTCCACAACCACCATTCTATTCCACCTGTAGTGTTATATTCATGGCTCACGCTCATGTATTGCGTGAAGATTGAAAAAGTTTTGAAAAAATTAGAGTATGAAACAATTTCTTGGCTTGTCATCGGGGTTGTGCATGATTTAAATACTTTGTGTGGTGAAGATAGAGCATAGCCAGACTATATGATTTTGTAGGAATAACTTTCTTTGGCCTTGTTATTTTGAGAAGACATAATTGCTTTGTTAGTATGCTTGAAGTATTATTAATTTTATGTCAATATAAACTTTTGTGTTGAATCCTTGAATCTGAATATTCATATCACAATTAAGAAGATTTGCATTGAAATTATGCCAAGTAGCACTCCGCATCAAAAATTATCCTTTTATCATTTACCTACTCGAGGACGAGCAGGAATTAAGCTTGGGGATGCCCGATACGTCTCCAACGTATCTATAATTTTCGATTGCTCCATGCTATATTATCTACTTTTTTGGACTATATAGGGCTTTATTTTCCACTTTTATATTATTTTTGGGACTAACCTATTAACCGGAGGCCCAGCCCAGAATTGCTGTTTTTTTGCCTATTTCAGTGTTTCGGAGAAACAGAATATCAAACGGAGTCCAAACGGAATAAAATCTTCGGGAACATGACTTTCTCACCGAACGTGATCCAGGAGACTTGGACCCTACTCCAAGGAGTCAAAGAGGAGGTCACGAGGGTGGGGGCGCCCCCCCTAGGGCGCCCCCCTTGCCTCATGGGCCCCTCGGTGCTCCACCGATGTACTCCTTCCTCCTATATATACGCACGTACCCCCAAACGATCAGAACAGGAGCCAAAAACCTAATTCCACCGCCGCAACTTTCTGTATCCATGAGATCCCATCTTGGGGCCTGTTCCGGAGCTCCGCCGGAAAAGGGCTGTCATCACGGAGGGCTTCTACATCATCCTAGCCCCTCCGATGAAGTGTGAGTAGTTTACCTCAGACCTTCGGGTCCATAGTTAGTAGCTAGATGGCTTCTTCTCTCTTTTGGGATCTCAATACAAAGTTCTCCCCCTCTCTTGTGGAGATCTATTTGATGTAATCTTCTTTTTGCGGTGTGTTTGTTGAGACCGATGAATTGTGGGTTTATGATCAAGTCTATCTATTAATAATATTTGAATCTTCTCTGAATTATTTTATGTATGATTGGTTATCTTTGCAAGTCTCTTCGAATTATCCGTTTGGTTTAGCCAACTAGATTGGTAGTTCTTGCCATGGGAGAAGTGCTTAGCTTTGGGTTCGATCTTGCGGTGTCCTTTCCCAGTGACAGAAGGGGCAGCAAGGCACGTATTGCATCGTTGCCATCGAGGATAACAAGATGGGGTTTATTTCATATTGCATGAATTATCTCTCTACATCATGTCATCTTGCTTAAGGCGTTACTCTGTTTTTAACTTAATACTCTAGATGCATGCTGGATAGCGGTCGATGAGTGGAGTAATAGTAGTAGATGCAGAATCGTTTCGGTCTACTTGTCACGGACGTGATGCCTATATACATGATCATGCCTAGATATTCTCATAACTATGCTCAATTCTGTCAATTTCTCAACAGTAATTTGTTCACCCACCGTAGAATACTTATGCTCTTGAGAGAAGCCACTAGTGAAACCTATGGCCCCCGGGTCTATTCTCATCATATCAATCTCCATCACTTTAATCTTGCTTTGCTTTTTTACTTTGCTTTTACTTTTTACTTTGCATATTTATACCAAAAATATTATATTTATCAGATCTCACTCTCATAAGTGACCGTGAAGGGATTGAGAACCCCTAATCGCGTTGGTTGCGAGTAGCTATCATTTTGTGCAGGTACGAGGGACTTGAGTGTGGCCTCCTACTGGATTGATACCTTGGTTCTCAAAAACTAAGGGAAATACTTATGCTACTATGTTGCATCATCCCTTCCTCTTCGGGGAAAACCAACGCAAGCTCAAGACATAACAAGAAGGATTTCTAGCGCCGTTGCCGGGGATTCTACGCAAAAGGTCAACATACCAAGTACCCATCACAATCCCTATCTCTCGCATTACATTATTTGCCATTTGCCTCTTGTTTTCCTCTCCCCCCACTTCACCCTTGCCGTTTTATTCGCCCTCTCTCTCTGTAACACCCTCGATGCGACTATATCTCCCACGTGTCGAGGCACGACTTAGAGGCATAATCGCATTGAAGGCATATGTCGCAAGTAGGAAATCTTCACAAACATCCCATGTAATATAAATCATAAAGGGGAGATAACATAGTTGGCTTACACTCGCCACATCAACCAAGTACATAAATAACATTACATCATCCAAACACTCATGGCCCGACTACGGCGCCAAAATAAAAGAGAACCCAACAAGCGACACGGTCCCGTTCACCCCCAACTGGGCACCACTACTGATCATCGGGAAAGGAAACATAGTAACGTTGAGAGTCTTCGTCGAACTCCAACTCGAGCTCATACGCGTCTCCTGGAGCGGAATCATCAGGCCCTACATCTGGTGTAATAGTAATCTGTGAGCCACAGGGACTCAGCAATCTCGCACCCTCGCAATCAAGACTATTCAAGCTTATAGGTAAGGCAAGGTAAAATATGAGTGGAGCTGCAGCAAGCGACTAGCAAGTATGGTGGCTAACTTATTTGCAAAAGAGAGCAAGAAGAGGAGGCAAAGCGCGAGGGTGAAACTAGAGAGCAACCTGCGCAAACATTACTCCAACACCGTGTCCGCTTCCCGGACTCCGCCGAGAAGATGCCATCACGGTAACACACTCAGTTGATTCATTTTAATTAAGTTAAGGTTCAAGTTATCTACAACCAGACATTAACAAATTCCCATATGCCCATAACCGCGGGCACGGCTTTCGAAAGTTCAAATCCCTGAAGTGGAGTCCCAACTTAGCCCATCACAAGCTCTCACGGTCAACGAAGGAATAGACCTCCTCCCGAGACATTCCGATCAGGCTCGGTATCCCGGTACTCCAAGACATCCTCGACAATGGTAAAACAAGTCCAGCAAGACCGCCCGATGCGCCGACATCCTGATAGGAGCTGCACATATCTCGTTCTCAGGGCAACACCGGATGAACACTACGTACAGCTAAAACCAGCCCTCAAGTTTCCCCGAGGTGGCGCCGCAAGTGGCTCTAGTTTGGACCAACACTTAGACAAGCACTGGCCCGGTGGGGGGGTTAAAATAAAGATGACCCTCGGGATGCGCGACTCCCAAGGGAAAAAGGCTAGGTGGTGAATGGTAAAACCAAGGTTGGGCCTTGCTGGAGGAGTTTTATTCAAGGCGAACTATCAAGGGGTTCCCATTATAACCCAACCGCGTAAGGAACGCAAAATCCGGGAACATAACACCGATATGACGGAAACTAGGGCGGCAAGAGTGGAACAAAACACCAGGCATAAGGCCGAGCCTTCCACCCTTTACCAAGTATATAGATTCATTAATTAAATAAGAGATATTGTGATATCCCAACAAGTAAACATGTTCAACTAGGAACAACATCTCCATGTTCCAACAAGGAACAAACTTCAATCTTCACCTGCAACTAACAACGCTATAAGAGGGGCTGAGCAAAGCGGTAACATAGCCAAACAACGGTTTTCTGGGACAAGGTGGGTTAGAGGCTTGGTTTAACAATATGGGAGGCATGATAAGCAAGTGGTCGGTATCGCAGCATAGGCATAGCAAAAGAGCGAGCAACTAGCAAGCAAAGATAGAAGTGATTTCGAGGGTATGGTCATCTTGCCTGAAATCCCGCAAGGAAGAAGAACGAGTCCATGAAGATGACAAACGGACGTAGACGAACGGGTCCTCACAAACGCGACGTTATCGGAACCAACCCGAAGAAGCAACACCGGAAAGAAGCACACAACATAGTAAACAACCAATACATGAACATGGGATGATGCACAACCAAGTATGATGCATGTCCGGTTTAATGAAGCATGGCATGGCAAAGTGCACAAACAAAACTACAAGTTAAATGGAGCCCAATATGCATCGGGATGCATATTGGCGGAACACCACATCAATTATTTAGTTCTCTCTTGGTTATGTACCCAACAAGATTAAATGTTGTTAGCATGGCAAGAGAGTGAAGCAAAGCAAAACTACCTATCTAGTCAAGTTTAAATGAGGCCGGAAACAACAAACAACAATTCCGGTAAAACCCCATATGCATATTTTAAGGTTTGGTACTGTTATGCCCTAAACACAATTTTAGAGTTGTTAAACATGCAAAATAAAACCACCATGTTAAACTAGGCATTTTTCCACCCTTTTTACATATAAAGTTTGGTAAATTCCGAGTTACGGTTATTTAGTTATGAATTAAAGCATTTTAACATGGCATAGGAGCAAATTTAATCAAACAACATTTTAAATATTTTAAACATGGATGAAAGTTGCAAATTATTAACCTACACAAAATTCTGAGCAAGTTTCATATACAAATCATTTTAATAGGATGCACGGTTATTAAGTTATTATATGCATGAACATGGATGGTTTTTCTGCAAATATGCAGTACTCTGGAAAAAAGACAAATTCGTAGAACAGAAAAAAAGACAAGGGCCGAAACTGGCTGGCCTAGCAGGAACAGGAGCTGGGGGCAACTCACCATGCCTCATGGGCTGGTCGGTGGAGGAGGCCCAAGAGGGCCAGCTGGCTTGAGGCCAAGGGTGCGGGCGACGTGGAGAGGGGGCCGGCTGTACGCGAGCTAGGCCAGGACTGGAGGCAAGGGTTTGGTCCACTGGCTCGGGCGTTCGTGGTCAACGCGTCAGGGAGGAGCAGGTGCGTTGCTCTGCTCGACAGGAAGCAGAAGTAGAAACAGAGCAGCGGCGGCGCAAACTCCGGCAATGACGGGGGCTGAAGGCAACGGCGACTTGGCGGACGCCGGCCGGATCTGGAGCAGGCTGGACCTTGGCAACCGAAGGCGGCCCAAGGCGCGGGAGTCCATGTGCGGCTGCAATCAACGACGATGAGTGGTGCTCCTGCTGCTCGTTGAAGTGGAAGCCGAGGACAGCGCGATGGAATTAAGGCAGCAGCGGCGCTGGAAGGTGCAGGGACCTCGAGGAACGACAGAACGGGGCGGCACCGAGCGGATTTGGATGATGGGGTCGAGGAGGACGATGGCGGCGTCCGACGACGGCGGCGTCCGACGATGGGGCGAGCGAGGCAACCTCCATGAAGAAGATGGAGACGGCTGGGTTCATGGTCTATGGAGGACGACAAGCTCAGGAACGAGGGGATGCGGGAGCTTCTGTTGCTGCTTGCCGGCGGCGGGTGCTGGTCGCGGTCGGGCTCTGGGCAGGGGAGGAGCACGGCGAAGTTGAGACAGAGGCGAGGTCAGACAGCAGAGGCGCCCACGGTGTGCTCCTGGCCAGGGCGTAGCTGCTCTTGCAGCAGATGGGCAGAAAACAAAAGGTTCAGAGAGGGGAAACGGGATGAGCATGATAAGGATAAGAAGGGGGGCGTCAGATGGGGACTGCCTGGGTGACCATGATGACTGGGTTCAAGTTGTGGTCGTCGTTCTTGATGCGGCAGAGGAAGCTGGAGCGAGTCCTCGTGAGGAAGATGGTGGAGGCCGAGCGCGTTGGAGGAGTGGATCTCGGGCACGGGGACGAGGTGGATCGAGGGGAAGGCTTGGGTGGAGTCCGGTTGGTGGAGATGGATCTCGGTGGGATGCGGGCAGGCAAGGACGAACGCTGCTCTGGTTGGTGGGTGGATGAACACGAGGTGGATGCGGGATGGATCCCGAAGTGGATCCGTTGGAGTGGCCGCGGCTACGAGTGGATAGGGGAGGATCCCTAGAAAATAGGGTTTGGTCTAGATTTAGACTAGGGAGTATATATATAAGGAAAGAGGGAGAGTTTAGGGGCTAAGACGTCCCTCCAATTAAAATCGAGCGGTCGAGAAAAATAGACTAGGAAGTCCAAATAAAGAAATGCTGATGTTTTGTAGACGTTTGGGAACGATCCGGACCCAACGATGATGACTCCCCGGGTCGGGTTCGGGACAAATTTTGGACGCGCGCGCGAGGATGGCCACGGGCTGACAAGAGAGGTTAGGTTGGAACTTGCAGTAGGTAGTGGGCTGTGTAGAAGGCCTCAGGCTGAGAAAAGAGAAGAGAGAAGACCCGGCGACTGTTTCCGGAGACCGAAAACGTCCGACGTTAGACCGGCTACTATTGCCGCTATATTTATCTGTTGGGGCATCAAACGAACTCCGAATGCGATGAAACTTGGTAGGCGGCCTACCTACCCTAAAATAAGACCGCATGCCAAATTTCAACCCAATCCGAGAACATTTTCCGACCACTTATAATATACTAACTCGGACATGCCGCGGGCGCGTGCAAGTGTGGTTGGGCTCAGAACAGACAACAGAGAGAACTCGGAGAACCCGGACGAATGCAAGTTTTGAAAACATGATGATGCAATGCACATGATGACATGATGAAATGCAACACGCAAGCAAATGACAAGGCAACAATAGGGAATAACTGGAGGACACGTGGCACATCGGTCTCAGGGCGTTACACTCTCTCTATCCTCCCTCTCTATTTGCCTCTTTTGCCCGTTTGCTCTTGTTTGGTCGTGTATTAGATTGGTTGTTTGTCGTGATGGCTCAAGATACTACCAAATTGTGTGAATTCACCAATACCAATAATAATGATTTCCTTAGCACTCCTCTTGCTCCTCTTGCTAATATTGAATATTGTGAAATCAATGCTGCTTTATTGAATCTTGTTATGAAAGATCAATTCACCGGCCTTCCTAGTGAAGATGCCACTACTCATCTGAATAGCTTCGTTGATTTATGTGATATGCAAAAGAAAAAAGATGTCGATAATGATGTCGTTAAATTGAAACTATTTCCTTTTTCTCTTAGAGATCGTGCTAAAGCTTGGTTTTCGTCTTCGCCTAAGAATAGTATTGATTCTTGGAACAAGTGCAAAGATGCTTTTATCTCTAAGTATTTCCCTCCCGCTAAGATCATCTCTCTTAGAAACGATATTATGAATTTTAAGCAACTTGATCATGAACATGTTGCTCAAGCTTGGGAGAGAATGAAATTAATGATACGTAATTGCCCTACTCATGGTTTGAATTTGTGGATGATCATACAAAATTTTTATGCCGGGTTGAATTTTGCTTCTAGAAATCTTTTAGATTCGGCCGCGGGAGGCACTTTTATGGAAATCACTTTTGGAGATGCTACTAAACTCCTAGATAATATTATGGTTAATTATTCGCAATGGCATACTGAAAGATCTTCTAATAAAAAAGTGCATGCGATAGAAGAAATCAATGTTTTGAGTGGATAGATGGATGAACTTATGAAATTATTTGCTACTAAGAGTGTTTCTTATGATCCTAATGATATGCCTTTGTCTACTTTAAATGAGAATAACAATGAATCTATGGATGTGAATTTTGTTGGTAGGAATAATTTTGGTAACAACGCTTATAGAGGGAATTTTAATCCTAGGCCATATCCTAGTAATCCTTCTAATAATTATGGGAATTCCTACAACAACTCTTATGGAAATTATAATAAGATGCCCTCTGAATTTGAGAATAGTGTTAAAGAGTTTATGAATTCACAAAAGAATTTTAATGCTTTGCTTGAACAGAAATTGCATAAAGTTGATGATTTGGCTAGAAACGTTGATAGAATTTCTCTTGAGATTGATTCTTTAAAGATTAGATCTATTCCTCCTAAGCATGATATCAATGAGTCTATTAAATCCATGAGAATTTCCATTGATGAGTGCAAGGAAAGAACCGCTAGGATGCGTGCTTCCAAAGATGTCTTTATTAAAGCGTGTTCTTCCAATTCCTATGAAAATCAAGATGAAGATCTAAAAGTTATTGATGTGTCCCCTATTAAATCTTTATTTTGCAATATGAATCTTGATGAAACTGAATATGATCTTCCTTTACCTAGAAGGCGTTCTAAAAATTAAGAGTATTTAGATCTTAATGATGAAATTGATGAAAGTGGGATTGAAAGAAATAAAAATCTAGATGTTGCTAAACCCACTATATTGGATTTCAAGGAATTTAATTATGAAAGTTGCTCTTAAATTGATTGTTTTTCCTTGTTGCAATCCGTGCTAAATTCTCCACATGCTTATAGTCAAAATAAAGCCTTCACCGAACATATTGTTGATGCCTTGATGCAATCTTATGAAGAAAAACTTGAGTTGAAAGTTTCTATCCCTAGAAAACTCTATGATGAGTGGGAACCAACTATTAAAATTAAAATTAGAGATCATGAGTTTTATGCTTTATGTGATTTGGGTGCTAGTGTCTCCACTATTCCCAAAACTTTGTGTGATTTGCTAGATTTCCGCAATTTTGATGATTGCTCTCTAAACTTGCATCTCGCGGATTCTACTATTAAGAAACCTATGGGAAGGATTAATGATGTTCTTATTGTTGCAAATAGGAATTATGTGCCCGTAGATTTCATTGTTCTTCATATAGATTGCAATCCTTCTTGCCCTATTATTCTTGGTAGACCGTTCCTTAGAACGGTTGGTGCGATTATTGATGTAAAGGAAGGGAATATTAGATTTCAATTTCCATTGAAAAAGGGCATGGAACACTTTCCAAGAAAGAAAATAAAATTACCATATGAAACTATCATGAGAGCCACTTATGGGTTGCCCACCAAAGATGGCAATACTTAGATCTATCCTCGCTTTTATGCCTAGCTAGGGGTGTTAAACGATAGCGCTTGTTGGGAGGCAACCCAATTTTATTTTTATTCATTGCTTTTTGCTCCTGCTTAGTAATAAATAAATTATTTAGCCTCCGTTTTGGTTGCGTTTTTTGTGTTTAATTAGTGTTTGTGCCAAGTAGAAACGTTTGGAAGACTTGGGGAAAGTCTTGTTGAACTTGCTGTAAAAAACAGAAACTTTAGCGCTGACGAGAAATGCAGTCATTTTTATTTTAAGAGTTATATTTAGTTAATTATTTTTGCATATGATTAATAGATAAATTCCTCACGTCCAGCAATTTATTTTAGAATTTTTGGGGTTCCAGATCTTGCGCTAGCTACAGATTACTACAGACTGTTCTGTTTTTGACAGATTCTATTTTTTGTGTGTTGTTTGCTTATTTTGATGAATCTATGGCTAGTAAAATTGTTTATAATCCATAGAGAAGTTTTAATACAGTAGGATTAACACTAATATAAATAAAGAATGATTTCATTACAGTAACTTGAAGTGGTCTTTTGTTTTCTTTCGCTAACAGAGCTCACGAGTTTTCTATTTTGAGTTTTGTGTTGTGAAGTTTTCAAGTTTTGGGTGAATTCTTTTGATGGATTATGGAACAAGGAGTGGCAAGAGCCTAAGCTTGGGGATGCCCATGGCACCCCCAAGATAATACAAGGACACCAAGAATTCAAAGCTTGGGGATGCCCCGGGAGGCATCCCCTCTTTCGTCCACTTCCATCGGTAATTTACTTGGAGCTATATTTTTATTCACCAACATGATATGTGTTTTGCTTGGAGCGTCTTGTATTATTTGTGTCTTTGTGTCTTAGTATGCCACAATCATCGTTGCTGTACACACCTTTTGAGAGAGCCATACATGAATTAAAATTTGATAGAATACTCTATGTGCTTCACTTATATCTTTTGAGCTATGTAGAATACTCTATGTGCTTCACTTATATCTTTTGAGCTAAGTAGTTTTGCTCTATGTGCTTCACTTATATCTTTTGAGCGTTATAATTTTGCTCTATGTGCTTCACTTAGATCTTTTAGAGCACGGTGGTGGATTTGTTTTAAAGAAACTATTGATCTCTCATGCTTCACATAAATTATTTTGAGAGTCTCTTAATAGCATGGTAATTTGCTTAATAATAATATGCTTGGTATTCAAGATTTGTGAAACTTTCTTTTGAGTGTGTTGAATACTAAGAAAAGATTGAAGCATGATAATTGTTTTGAGATATGGAGGTGATAATATTAAAGTCATGCTAGTTGAGTAGTTGTGAATTTAAAGAATACTTGTGTTAAAGTTTGTGATTCCCGTAGCATGCACGTATGGTGAACCGTTATGTGATGAAGTCGGAGCATGATTTATTTATTGATTGTCTTCCTTATGAGTGGCGGTAGGGGACGAGCGATGGTCTTTTCCTACCAATATATCCCCCTAGGAGCATGCGCGTAATACTTTGCTTTGATAACTTCTAGATTTTCGCAATAAGTATATGAGTTCTTTATGACTAATGTTGAGTCCATGGATCATACGCACTCTCACCCTTCCACCTTTGCTAGCCTCTCTAATACCGACACTTTTCGCCGGTATCATACACCTACCATATACCTTCCTCAAAACAGCCACCATACCTACCTATTATGGCATTTCCATAGCCATTCCGAGATATATTGCCATGCAACTTTCCACCATCTAGTTCATCAGGACACACTCCATCATTGTCATATTGCATATCCCGGTACACCACCGGATGCATTCACATAGAGTCATATTTTGTTCTAAGTATTGAGTTGTAAGAAAAATAAAAGTGTTATGATCATCATTATTAGAGTATTGTCCCAGTGAGGAAAGAATGATGGAGACTATGATTCCCCCATAAGTCGGCATGAGACTCCGGATGAAAAAAAGAGGCCAAAGAAGCCCAAATAAAAAGAGGCCAATAAAAAGAGAAAAGGCCCAAATAAAAAAATAAAAAAAATGACCGACATGCTCGACTTCGACTCCGAAGACATCGACGGTATGGACGACGATGCAGGAGATGAAGATGCACCACTGCCCGCAGGGCACTGGACACCCACTTCATCATATGATGTATACATGGTGGACACACCCAAAGAAAAAGACGAAGAGGAACGGAAGGACGCAGAGAAGGGTTGTTCCCTTGAGAAGCAGTCAAAGCGGTGGCGTAAGCACTGTTCCAAATCCCGCCTCGGCAGAAACGGCGGTCATATAGACCTAGCGATTGAGCAGGGTGAACCATCGCCCGACCAGGGCAACACGGAGAATCAAACCGAACAACCCGACCCCGTCAAAGATAACAGTTCGGATGATATCACACCAGACAGGCACCCGGAGCAACAGAATGCCCATCAAAGGCTGGTTGCCACTGCGAGGAGTCTGAAAAAGCAAAAGCAAAGGCTCAGGGCTGCACAAGACACACTCAGAATCAGATGGAGTGAAGTACGCATCACTGTAGCGAAGTACAGCGGCAATCGCCACACCAAGAGCTACCCGAAGCGAAAGCTGCTACCTGAATTCGATGAGGAGGCCTTAGATCCCCCGCAATCAAAAAACAAAACGGCCATCCAGTACGATAGACGACCTCGTGGCCAACATAGAACGGCAGACGACGCCGCACATAAGCTGGTACGCGATCCACGTGAGGACTCGCATCAAAAGTATGGCGCAACCAGATCCATCTACGGACCACGCAAGCGCGCTCGAGCATGCAATGCAACCCAACAAACATCCCAATACCACGGTACACCCAAATACAGGGGTGTCGCACACCCCCTATGTTTCACCGATGAGGTGCTGGACCATGAATTTCCAGAGGGATTCAAACCCGTAAACATAGAGGCGTACGATGGAACGATAGACCCTGGGGTCTGGATTGAGGACTACATCCTCCATATCCATATGGCTCGAGGAGACGATCTCCACGCCATCAAGTACTTACCCCTCAAGCTCAAAGAGCCAGCTCAGTAGTGGCTTAAAAGCCTCCCCGAAAACTCCATTGGAAGCTGGGAAGAGCTCGAAGACGCCTTTCGGGCAAATTTTCAAGGGACCTATGTCCGACCACCGGATGCAGACGATTTAAGTCATATAACTCTACAGCCCGGAGAGTCAGCCCGAAAGCTTTGGAACAGGTTCCTCGCTAAAAAGAACCAAATAGTCGACTGTCCAGACGCCGAAGCCTTAGTAGCTTTCAAGCACAGCGTTCAAGATGAATGGCTTGCCAGACACCTCGGCCAAGAAAAGCCGAGAACAATGGTAGCATTAACAAGCCTCATGACCCGCTTTTGCGCGGACGAGGACAGCTGGTTAACCCGATGCAGTACCAGCGACCCAAGTACATCCGAAGTCAGGGACGGAAACGGGAAATCACGACGCAGCAAAAACAAGCGCCGGAATAAAGAAGACAGCCCGAAGAGCACAACGGTAAACGCCGGATTCAAAAGCTCTCGGCCAGGTCAGCAAAAGCTGCCCACCAAAGGAAACATAGACGAACTGTCCAGCCTAAACAAGATTCTCGACCAAATATGTCAGATCCATAGCACCCTCGATAAACCTGCAAATCATACCCATAAAGAATGTTGGGTCTTCAAGCAGTCCGGCAAGCTCAACGCCGAACACAAGGGGCAGGATACACCAAGTGAAGATGAGGACGAGCCTCGCAAGCAAAGCACTGGGGAACGAAAGAAATTCCCACCAGAAGTTAAAACAGTAAACGTGTTACACGTGACAAAGGGGAGAAGCAAAGCGGCACTCCTAGAGACACATGTCCCAGGGCCTATCACAGCGGAGTTCTACCATTGATCATCTCAACCGATCACCTTCGACCATCGAGATTACTCGGCTAAGTATCCCGCGTGCAGGATGGGCTGCCTTTGTGTCAGACCCGACAATTGATGGATACCACTTCACACGAGTCCTGATGGACGGTGGCAGCAGTTTAAACCTGATATATCAGGACATAGTCCGCAAAATGGGGATAGACCCAACAAAAATTAGCCGCAGCAATACTTCCTTTAAAGGAGTAACGCCAGGCCTAGAGGCCCATTGCATGGGCTCCCTGCTACTATAGGTTATATTCGGCTTTCCCGATAACTTCCGTAGCGAAAATTTAACGTTCCACATTGCTCCGTTCCAAAGGGGCTATCAAGCACTACTCAGACGCGAAGCTTTCGCTCGCTTTAACGCAATACCGCATTATGCTTCCCTCATGCTTAAGATGCCCGGTCCACGTGGCATCATTACAGTAAATGGAAATATTGAGCGCTCCTTGCGCGCGGAAGACCGTGCGGCTGCCTTGGCAGCCGCACACTAAACGGCATCACCAACTAAAGCATCTGACAGGTCGTTAAGACCACAGACACGGTTGGACGAGTCCGGTACTACTATATGTAATTGATACAGGTTTGATGTCTATACCCCTATTACAATACAAGGGGCTCAACGCGCGCGCACAAGTGACAGTCAGGCTCAAATTTACTCATATTCTTTATTTAGTATAACTTACCTTTTGCACGGCAACTTTTCAATTAAGTTCCTCTCTTTTTCAGATGACCATCGTGCTACACCCGTCCAGAATACGGCACAACGGAGACACAGGCGTAGACGTGCAGCAGGGACCCGTTCCAAGGATTCTTTTTAGATTAAGACCCTGCGTAAACCTTTTTTACTGTCTCTTGTTGATACACATCCCTCGGATTCTCAGTACAATTGAGAAGGATGTTGACGTATTGGCATGTGGCCACGTCAGAATATTGCACGTACCTGGACACCAGGGGCTTATTACAAAGGGCACTGTTTAGGCCCG
The DNA here is from genome assembly GCF_003073215.2 of Triticum urartu. NCBI lineage: Eukaryota > Viridiplantae > Streptophyta > Magnoliopsida > Poales > Poaceae > Triticum > Triticum urartu. The sequence goes on along the minus strand of NC_053022.1, from coordinate 407,906,639 downwards.
GTTTACACCATAAAGACCGAATACCTTAGGGAGTGTTCGGCGTCGCGAGTTTGGCCTTATATGCATCAGCTCCGAATCATATCTTTGGTCAAATGTTGGGTTTGCCCGGCTCCTGTGTTTTGCTGCATTACGTTCCGCTCTATCGGCTAAGGCGGCACCAGGAGAACTACTGTGATTGTGCCCTGGTTCATCCGGACGAGCACCTTAGTAGAGAAAGCCGAAAACTAACTGTCATGATATAGCGTGAGACTGTTCAACCACTCGATGACCTATCGGAATCTTCGGGATTCCTCCGCCTTAACAAAGGGTCGTTTCCCAGCCAGGCATGTACGCACCCCGAATTCGGATGAGTGCGGAGCCACCAGGGGCTATATAGTAGCCCCACTGTCAAACTCCTCTGGCTAAGTGAAAGTGTTAAAGCATTATAGTCCAGTTGCCTAGTTCGTTGCGCTATCACCTCCTTAATGGACCAAGACGTTGGATCAAGTGTGAACATGCGTCTTCTGCGAACACCCCCGCATTATATGCGTGGGGGCTGAAGCCGACGACTGAAATCTTTCAGGTTATATGCATATATACATAAACGGCCGCACAGGAGGCATCATAATACTTTCGGGCAAAAGTATAAATACATCCTTGATAAACTTAATAAAACATTGTTTTTACAATGGGAATACATGTCACTCAAACATATTATTCTTCGAGCACTGGGCCTCTATCGAACGAGCGCCTTCAAGAACTTCTTCAAAATAGTGCTTGGCAGCCACTCGGCCTATGGCCGAACCCTGCGCCGCAACAGTGGTGGCATCCATCTCCGCCCAGTATGTTTTCACACGGGCAAGGGCCATCCGCGAGCCTTCTATGCACGCTGACCTATTCATCGCATTAATGCGCGGCACCGCACCAAGGAACTGCTGCACCAAACTAAAATAGTTGTTCTGCTTTGGCCTTTCCGGCCACGGATGATCCACAATAGACCTCATGGCCAGTCCGGACAATCTATTCAGCTCGGCCCATTCGGCAAGCCGATCAGTCAATGGAAGCGGACGCTCTGGAACGTTAAATTGTTACCAGAATAGCTTGTCCACTTCGCGATCTGTTTAATCTCGGAAGTATTCGGCCACATCGACAGCACTCGCCTCCAAGTCCAGATATGCGTTCGCCGAACTCCACAGCCGATCCAAAGGGGCATACCGAGGATCTCCAAACTTCCTCCGCAGCATAAAGGGTTTCCCAGCCGTGATATCCCCGGCTTGACGCAGCTCCTCCTTTTTCGCTCTCATCGCAGAGCGGGTGTCTTTGGTCGCCCTCGTGGCCTTTTCCAGGTCCGTCGCCTTCGCCCGGTTTTCTTCCTCAAGAAGCTGGCAACGGTCGGCAGTATCTTTTAACTTTACAGCCATCTTGGCCATTTTCTCTTTGCTCTCGTAATGTGTGGCCTGTTCGGCCCTTAACTCTTCGGCTGCTTGCAAAGCAGCCGCATTGCTACTCCTTGCTTGCTCCTTGGCTCGGGAAAGCTCCGCCCGAAGGGTCTCCACGGTGCCTGCTCCATCTGCAGTCACAGCATATTAAAGATACTGGCATCATGCTGCTCTTATTATGTGACGATCACCAGAAAGGCCATTCACCCTGTGCCTCGTCAAGCTGCTAGTTGACAAGCACGATGTCGGCATTTGCCGCATCCAGCTGCCGCTTTAGTTTGGCATACCCATTAGTCTGGCTAGCCACCGGAGTTTCCACCACCTACACATAAAGGTAATCTGGTTATTACCTGGGACTATGATCCTCTGTTTGCTACCGTTTTCAACAACAACCAGAGTCTCAGGGGCTACTATCTACACAGGGCACATCTAAAAACGTGCGGTACTTTCAAAAATATACATCATTTCACGTACCTCAAAACCCGTCAGTAGACTCATAAAGGCTTCATGCAGCCCGCTTTCGGTGGATGAAATCCTTTCAATCACCGTACCCATCAATATGCGGTGCTCTTCTGAGATAGCCGCTTTCTCCAGCAGATCCTTCCGTACATCCGAACGCACACCAGACGGTGCCGGACTCTTTTGACTGCTCTATTCGAGAGCCAGATACTGAAGACTCCGGGTGGCCATAGGATTACCTTCTGGCCTTGCCGGATCAGGAGAAGCCCTCCGTGGCGAGACCTCAGGGGCACCCGCTTTGTAAGGCGGTGTGGAAGCTGGAGGCGTTTCACTCTCCATCATCTCCATAAGAAGATCCCCCGAAGACGAGCTCAACTGAGAAGGGCTAAGATCCGAACTGCAAGATAAATGCTTCGATTATTTTCCTCAGAAATAGAGCAAGATATTTTCGTTATTAAATACCCTTTTACTTACAGCTCGGTAGAGGGTTGATCCCCGCGCGAACATTGTGCGGCAAGAGTACCCTCCGAGGCAGGTCCCTCTGGCGGAGATTTCTTCTCCCGTTTGGAAACCTTAATTAGTTTCTGGATCTTCAGAGGTAGACCTCTTCCTTCCCCAGGGAGAGAGAATGTCAGATTCTTCCCCTTGGTTATCCTCCCTTGCGAAGGCACTCATTCCCTTGATTAGAATAGGTAGCGATGGAGGCCCGCTTTCGCCCTCTTTATTCCCCCTTCATCTTCCTTTGAGGGCACTAGACAAGGTGCCAGCTCGAGCATCTTTTCCAGCACCGGATTGTCCAAGCCTTCAGGAAGGGGGGCCGAACACCGGATCATCTTCGCCTTAGTTATCCAGTCCCGGTCAAAGAGCGATTCTTCAGAATGATGTTATGATAAATAAAAGGATAGTGTGTTCGGCCATGGGATTACTTACTTGGGCAGCGGTGCGGTTGCTGCTCAGACCCACGTCCTCGGTAGTGTCCGGACACTCTATTTGGGGTCCAAAGAACGATTTGTACATCTCCTCATGCATCATGCCGAGGAAATTCTGAATAGTGCACGGTCCCTCTGGGTTGAATCCCCACATGCGTAGCGGCCGGCATTTGCAAGGTTGGACTCGACGAATCAGCATGACTTGCATTACCATAACCAGACTAAAATCTCCCTCGAAGAGATCTCGGATATGGCTCTGCAGTATTGGCACGTCCTTGGCTGGACCCCAGCTCAGACCCCTACTGATCCATGACATCAGTTGTGGTGGAGGGCCCGAGCGAAAGGTGGGGGCAGCCACCCACTTGGCACTTTGGTGAGCTGTGACGTAAAACCACTCCCGTTGCTACAATCTGGGCACCTCTGGAAAGGAACCCTTTGGCCATGGAGCATCAGCAATTTTGCTTATTAATGCACCTCCGCATGCTGCGTACTGTCCCTCGACCATCTTCGGCTTCACATCGAAGGTCTTGAGCCACAAGCCGAAGTGAGGGGTAATGCGGAGGAAGGCCTGACAAACGACAATAAATGACAAGATGTGAAGAAGGGAGTCCGGGGCCAGATCGTGAAAATCCAGCCCGTAATAGAACATAAGACCCCTGACAAAGGGATCCAGAGTGAGGCCTAGTCCTCGGAGGAAGTGGGAGACGAACACAACACTCTCGTTGGGTTCGGGAGTAGGGACGACCTGCCCTTGGGTGGGCAGCCTATGCGAAATTTCGGCGGTTAGATATCTAGCCTCCCTCAACTTCTTGATGTCCTCCTCCGTGACGGAGGAAGACATCCACCGGCCTTGAAGGCTGGATCCGGACATGATTGCAGGTCCGAAGCACCTGACCTTGGCTTTGGGTGTTAGGACTCGAGGCGGGGGAGGGATTCGATTGAGCACGGGAGGGAAAAAAGTAACAGCCTTGTCCCTTTATAAAGAGGGTGAATATCAAGCGTCCTCCTCGTGGCCGTTTGGGACATGCCTAAAACCTAGGAGTCCTAGGCATGGTTGGGTTACCCACGTCCGTATTGATGAGAATCCCGTAATAAGGGGAACACAATCTCTGCTATGACCAGATGTGTCAAGAAACCGCCTCGCGTTATGTGCGGGGCTGGTTAAAGAAAAACGGTTCAAATAATTACCGGGCCATGGCGTGATGTCATGCTGCCAAAACGTGTCAGCAGATTAGATTTGTGGAAATATTATTCTCTCTACGGTGGTATGTGGAACTTATTTTGCAGGGTCGGACACTATCCTTGTATTCAAACTCTTCTGTGGTGTATTCGGAGGAGGAACCCGCCTTGCAATGCCGAAGACAACACTGCGCACCGGACTCATCGTCATTGAAGCCTGGTTCAGGGGCTACTGAGGGAGTCCTGGATTAGGGGGTCTCCGGACAGCCGGACTATATCCTTTGGCCGGACTGTTGAGCTATGAAGATACGAGATTGAAGACTTCGTCTCGTGTCCGGATGGGACTCTACTTAGCGCGGAAGGCAAGCTAGGCAATACGGATATGTATATCTCCTCCTTTGTAACCGACCTTGTGTAACCCTAGCCCCTTCCGGTGTCTATATAAACCGGAGGGTTTTAGTCCGTAGGACAACATACAATCATACCATAGGCTAGCTTCTAGGGTTTAGCCTCTCCGTTCTCGTGGTAGATCAACTCTTGTACTACTCATATTATCAAGAATAAATCAAGCAGGACGTGGGGTTTTACCTCCATCAAGAGGGCCCAAACCTAGGTAAAACATCGTGTCCCCTGCCTCCTGTTACCATCCGCCTTGGACGCACAGTTCGGGACCCCCTACCCTAGATCCGCCGGTTTTGATACCGACACCCCTGGTATTCGGAGGGCCGAATTTGGGGCGCTATACACGCCTAAGCCGGACAAGGCCGACTCCTCGCCCAAAGTGTAAAAAGTATTTAAGGACTTGAGACCTCTCAAACAGCGACCAGTCTCTCGCCTTATCATGACAGTCAATTTTTGGCTTTCTCTACTGAGGTGCTCGTCCGGAATAACCGGGACACAATCGCAGTAGTTCTCCCACCGCTACCTTAGCCGATATAGCAGAACGTAAGATACCAAAGCATGGGAGCCGGGCAACCAAACATTTGACCCAAGACATGATTCGGAGGTGATGCATATAATGCTATAAGTTCGGGGTGCCGCACTGTCGAAAGTGTTCGGACTTCTTGCGTTGTATTACGGGGTAAACGAGAGCCCCTGGCGTACTGACCACACCCGAGCGTGCAGGTGCGGAATGTCGTAAATGGACATACAAGAGAAAGAGAAAAACTTGAATAATGCAATGACAGATTAATGATATGCATTGTTATCTGAATAATACGTCGAAGCATACTGGTACAAGTAGTGCAATAAGCATAAAGTAGGACAATTCTAAATGTCCTATCCCAAGGCAAGCTACGCATAAATAGTGAAAAGCGGGTATATCAAGTATTACTAGAGACCACCTGGCGGTTCCCGTGTTCATCCTAGCTTCTTGCCGCCTTGGTTGTTGCTTCCGGAATGTGTCCGGCAATCGGACTGCCGGAAAGGGCTTCTAAAAAGTGACGCCCTGAAAGAGAAAAGGAATGTCAAAGGTATACAGCCCCTGGTGTGGTTAAGCCACAATGCAGGGCGTGTCCTGATTGTGCCCCGCCTATGTCCATGGTATTTTCAATGCGTAGTTATGTACGCGCGACAAAAAAAAATTCGCTGCACTGGGACTGGGACGGGGGCCGGATTGCTAGGCGAGCGCTGATAGCGCCAGTCGATCCTATTGCAGATTGTTCTGGACTCTCTTGAAGGTGTCTGGGGGCTGTAACGCCAAATGAGTGGTCTGCCTGAACAGGCTGCTTTGTGCCTCTACTCCAAGGGCCGCAGTGTGCTCTTCTGTACGTAGCAAGCATTTTGTGTTTCCATTTACTGTTATGACCCCGCCGGGTCCTAGCATCTTGAGCTTGAGGTATGCGTAATGCGGCACTACGTTGAATTTTGCAAATGTTGTCCGTCTGAGCAATGCATGATAGCCACTGCGAAATGGGACGATGTCGAAGATTAACTCTTCGCTTCGGAAGTTATCCGGTGATCCGAAGACCACTTCCAGTGTGATTGAGCCTGTGCAATGGGCCTCTACACCTGGGATGACGCCTTTAAAGGTGGTTTTGCTGGGTTTGATCCCTGAGGGATCGATACCCATTTTTCGCACTGTATCCTGATAAAGCAGGTTCAGGCTACTGCCGCCATCCATGAGGACTCGAGTAAGGTGAAATCCATCAATGATGGGGTCTAGGACTGGTGCGGCGGATCCGCCATGATGGATGCTAGTCGAGTGGTCCCTGCGATCGAAGGTGATCGGACACGCAGACCATGGGTTGAACTTCGGGGCGACGGGCTCCATCGCATAGACGTCCCTTAGTGCATGCTTCCGGTCCATCTTGGGAATGTGGGTTGCGTATATCATGTTCACTGTCTTCACTTGTGGGGAAACCCCTTCTGTCCTCCTGGGTTCGGCGGCCGAGTCTCCTCCTCGTCATTGCTATGCAGCCCCTTGTCCTTGTTTTCAGCATTTAACTTGCCGGCCTGCTTGAACACCCAGCATTCTCTGTTGGTGTGATTGGCTGGCTTGTCCGGGGTGCCGTGGATTTGACACGAGCGATTCAGTATGCGATCCAGACTGAATGGAGCCGGAGTATTTCTTTTAAATGGCTTTTTCCGCTGACCGGATTTAGAGCCTCTGAATGCGGCATTGACTGTCGTATCTTCGGTGTTATCGCCGTTATTGCGGCGCTTTGGTATATTACGACGCTGCCTACCGTTAACATCTTTGGTATCCAAGGTATCCGGATTCCTTGATGTGTTGTTGCTGCGAGCCAGGCAGCTGTCCTCGCCCACGCAAAAGCGGGTCATGAGTGTTGTGAGGGTTGCCATAGATTTCGGCTTCTCCTGGCCGAGGTGGCGGGCGAGCCACTCATCGCGGATGTTGTGCTTGAATGCCGCTAGGGCTTCTGCATCCAGATAGTCTACAATTTGATTTTTCTTAGTCAGGAACCGTGTCTAGAATTATCTGGCCGATACCCCTGGCTGCTGGGTTATGTGGCTCAGGTCATCAGCATCCGGTGGCCGCACATAAGTGCCCTGGAAGTTGTCAAGAAATTCATCTTCCAAATCCTCCCAACTGCCAACGGAATCTGCTGGCAAGCTATTCAACCAATGTTGGGCTGGTCCTTTGAGTTTTAGTGGGAGGTACTTGATGGCATATAGATCGTCACCACGAGCCATGTGGATGTGAAGGAGGAAATCCTTAATCCATACAGCGGGATTTGTTGTGCCGTCGTATGATTCGATATTTACGGGTTTGAAACCCTCTGGGAATTCATGATCCATAACTTCATCAGTGAAGCATAGGCAGTGTGCGGCGCCTCTGTGCCAGGCTATATCCCGACGTAGTTCGTATGAGTCTTGTCTGCTGTAGTCGGCCCGGCCGGATTTACTCTTGGTGTATCCGACACAACGATCATCGTCCCATGTGGGCGCACGTGCTCGTGTCCCGTATATTGACCTTGCGATTTTTGCCTTGCTGTACAAGATGTGTTGCAGGTCCTCTGTGTTGCCCCGGGCCTTAGTATTTCTGACTGAGTGGCGGCGGGGTGTGGTCTGAACTTTAGGCTGAAACGCCTCTTTGGCTTGGCCGCTAGTGGCCGGTCAGCCACATCGTACACTGGTGAATGAGGTTTCAATGCTTCCTCCTCGAGGCAAAGTAGCAACCTGCGTTTTGGGTAACTCTTGGACGGGCGCTCGAGTTCATGCTCCTTGGCCACAAGGACTTCGGTCCATCTGTCTGCTAGCAGGTCTTGATCAGCTTGAAGCTATTGTTGTTTCTTCTTTAGGCTACTTGTCGTGGCCATAAGCTGGCGCTTGAAGCGCTCTTGCTCGACGGGGTCCTCAGGCACGATAAACTCGTCGTCGCTGAGGCTCGCCTCGTCTTCGGAGAGAGGCATGTAATTGTCCTCCTCTGGTTCTCCATATGCTGCCTGCTCTGGGGGGCTAGCTTGTTCATCCTCTAGCTCTGCGCCGTGCTGGAGGGGATTGTTTTTGTCTTCAGTGCTATCCGGAGTGTTATTATCTCATGTGTCGGTATCACTGCTCTTGCTGTGGCGGGACTTAGAGCGGCGCCGCTGACGTCGGTGCTTGGGTTGCTTCTTGGAGGGGTCATCCTCTGCTTTCTCGTCGTCATTGGCTTCTTTGGGGGTGTCCACCATGTATATATCATATGATGAGGCGGCGGTCTAGTGCCCCGAGGGCGGTGGATCCTGTTCGTCTCCGGCTTCGTCGTCCATACCGTCGAAGTCTTCGGAGCCAAAGTCGAGCATGTCGATTAAGTCGTCGACAGTGGCTACTAAGTGGGTGGTGGGTGGACAGCGGAGATCTTTGTCGTCCGCATCCCATTCTAGCCGAACATAGTTCAGCCAAGGCTCTCCTAACAGGGAGAGAGACCTTAATGAATTTAGCACATCCCCGAAGGGTGAGTGCTGAAAGATGTCCGCGGAGGTGAACTCCATGATCGGCGCCCAGTCGGACTCGATGGGCACGGGTATGAGCGGCTCGGAGTCCGTGGCCGGAGATGAATCTAGTGGTTTGGCGACATGGCTCTCGTAAGGGGTGAAGTCAGTATCTGGCTCTATCGCCACTGAGAGTGCGGCCTCCACGGCGGGGTCCATCCCTCCGCTCTCGGATGGCGCGACTTGCTCCGGATTGATGGATGGAGTAGCTGCGGATGCGATATCCCGAACACTGTCCGAAGGCAGAGTTACGTCATGCTCGTCAAGACTGTACGGAGCGTCCGACATGGGCTCGAATCCGTCGAAGATCAAGTCTCTACGGATGTCGGCCGTGTAGTTGAAGTTTCCGAATCAACTGATGGCCAGGGGCGTAGCTCTCAATCTGCTCCAGATGGCCAAGCGAATTGACCTGCAGTGCAAAGCCGCCGAATATGAACATCTATCCAGGCAGGAAAGCCTCACCCTGGACCACATCGCTAGCGATGATCGAAGGAGCCATCAAGCCTTATGGTGACGACATAGTGGAACTCTCAATGAAAGCACCATTGTCGGTGTCAAAACCGATGGATCTCGGGTAGGGGGTCCCGAACTGTGCGTCTAAGGCAGATGGTAACAGGAGGCAAGGGACACAATGTTTACCCAGGTTCGGGCCCTCTTGATGGAGGTAAAACCCTACGTCCTACTTGATTGTTCTTGATGATATGAGTATCACAAGAGTACATCTACCACGAGATCAGAGAGGCTAAACCCTAGAAGCTAGCCTATGGTATGTTTGTCTGTTGTCCTAGGGACTAAAACCCTCCGGTTTATATAGACACCGGAGGGGGCTAGGGTTACACAAGGTCAGTTACAAAGGAGGAGATATCCATATCCGTATTGCCTAGCTTGCCTTCCACGCCAAGTAGAGTCCCATCCGGACACGGGACGAAGTCTTCAATCTTGTATCTTCACAGTCCAACAGTCCGGCCAAAGGATATAGTCCGGCTGTCCGGAGACCCCTAATCCAGGACTCCCTCAACCGTTCCGAGACCAACCAGGTTTTTCGAGCCCCTCTTGTCTGACCGTTTGACCCTCTCTACACTTTACTCAGACCCCTCGCGTGCGTCCGAAAGTTGTCCCGAACCCGACCCGCTCTGTCGTTACCAATGGGTCCGGATCATCCCCAAACATCTATAAAACATCTCCGTTTTCTTTTTTTTTGGACTCCCTAGCCTATTTATTCTCGTCCGTTGGATTTTGATCGAAAGATCCAAACTTCCCTCCTTTCCATATATATAGTCTACCCCTAGTCCATTTTGGACCTAACCCTATTTCCTAGGGATCCTCCCCAGCCACCTCGCACTCATCTCCACCTCACCACCTCGTCTTCACCGCCCGACCAACCAGCCTCCTCTTGCCTGGATTCCCTCCCGTACAACCCAGCCATCGGATCAGGATCACCCGATCCAGATCGGACGGTCATAAGGCCCCCGCAGGTCCTCTGCCCGATTCCTAAATCGAGCTCGGCAAGATCCCGAGCTCCTCAATGTCGCCGTCCGGTGATTCACCGGCACCCAGTGTCTCCTCCAGCCGCCTCTCCGGCGACCCCGCGTCGCCCGTCGTGCCACCTCTCCCTTCCCTTCCTTCCTCCTGTTTTCTTCCTTCTTTCACATCTGGCTCCCTCTCTGTTTTCCTCGCAGGAGCCCGCCATGGGGGAATTTCAAGGAGCTCCGCCCCCGAACCTCCCTAGCGCCCGGGCGCTCCTCCTCCTTGCGACCCGCCGCCTCGGCGAACCACACCGCCGGCACCACCATACCATCCTCTCCTTCAGCGTCGAGCCCTGTTCGTCATCGCCCGCTCGCGCCTACACCAAGGACTCCCGTCCTCCTCCAGCTTCCCTGCAGCCACGCAGACACCTCCTGCCCGAGCCGTCCGGTCCGCCGCCTCCCATGCGCTGTCGTCCAGGACCCCGGCAGGTCACGCCACGCGCCGGAGATGGAGCTCCACAGGAGTTCGCCGGTGCCAATTGCCTCGGCTCTGGTCAGAATGAGCCGTCCCCGGCCTCCTCGTCAGACCTCTCCCCTCAGCCAACTCCTGCATCGTCGTCCAGGCCCCGGTGGCTTCGACCCCTGCCATCTGTCGCGTTGCTCGCGCGAGCCCTCCTCTGCTTCGCCTTCACCGGAACCGGGCCATCCTACTGCTCGCCGGACTCCCACGCGCCCCTGCATCGTCGCTGCCTTCTGACAAGCACGAGCTCGATCCCCTGCTTCCCTGCATCGAAGGAACCAGACGGGTTGACTGCGCCTGGACCGGCCTCACCTAGGCCTAGCGCCCACCTCGATCTACCTCCAAGCCAAGCCTTGGGCCGCCTTCCCACGCCGGCCTGCTCCACGCCACTGTCCCGTGTGGGCCACAACCCCTCCAACGGCCTAATTTGGCCCATGGTGAGCGCCCCAGCGCCCAGCAGTTTCAGCCCCGTTCTGGGTTTTTTCGCGAACGTATCTAATTTTCCAGAGTGCAGTTTACAGAAAAGACCCTTAACTTCATGCATATCATATCTCAGAAACCGTGCATCATATGTAAAAACTTCATATATGTAAGTTTCTTAGAATTTTGTCTAGTTTCATATTATGCAACTCTCATCCATGTTTAAAATGTTTAAAATATTGTTTGTGTTTATTTTGCATATTGCCATGTTAAAATGTTTTATTTCATATCTAAATAACCGTAGCTCGGAATTAAATAAACTTCATATATAAATGGGGTAGAAAAATTACTAGTTTAACATGGTGGCATTACTTTGCATGTTTAACAACTCTAAAATTGTGTTTAGGGCAGAACAGTACCAAATTCATAACATGCATATGAGGATTTTCCGGACTTGTTGCTTGTTGTTCCGGCCTCATTTAAACTTGCCTAGATAGGTAGTTTTATTATGCTTCACCTCTTGCCATGTTTAACAACATTTAATATTGTTGGGTACATAAACGAGAGCGAACTAAATAATTGTTGTGAAGTTTCGTCAATATGCAACTCGTTGCATATTGAGCTCCACTTAACTTGTAGTTTTGTTTGTGCAGTTTGCCATGCCATGCATATTTAAACCGAACATGCATCATCCTTGGGTGTGCATCATGCCATGATTATGCTTGTGTGTTTACCATGTTGCTTGCTTGTTTCCGGTTTGCTTCTCTCGTTAGCTTCGGTTTCGTTTCAGAGTTGTGAGGATTCGTTCGACTACATCCGTTTGTGTTCTTCATGGACTCGTTCTTCTTCCTTGTGGGATTTCAGGCAAGATGACCATACCCTCGATATCACTTATATCTTTGCTTGCTAGTTGTTCGGTCTATCCCTATGTCGCGCTACCTACCACTTGTTTATCATGCCTCCCATATTTCCATGTCAAGCCTCTAACCCACCTTCCTAGGTAACCGTTGTTTGGCTATGTTACCGCTTTTGCTCAGCCCCTCTTATAGTGTTGTTAGTTGCAGGTGAAGTTGAAGTTTGTTCCATGTTGGAACATGGATATGTTGGGATATCACATTATCTCTTATTTAATTCATGCATCTATATACTTGGTAAAGGGTGGAAGACTCGGCCTTTTGCCTGGTGTTTCGTTCCACTCTTGCCGCCCTAGTTTCCGCCATACCGGTGTTATGTTCCTTGATTTTGTGTTCCTTATGCAGTTGGGGTTATGGGACCCCCTTGACAGTTCACCTTGAATAAAAATCCTCCAGCAAGGCCCAACCTTGGTTTTACATTTGCCTACCTAAGCCTTTTCCCTTGGGTTCTGCAGACCCGAGGGTCATCTTTATTTTAACCCCCCCCCCCCACGGCCAGTGCTCCTCTGAGTGTTGGTCCAGACTAGAGCTCTTTGCACCACCACCTCAGGGAAACTTGAGGGATGGTTTTAGTTGTACGGATTGCTCATCCGGTGTGCCCTGAGAACGAGATATGTGCAGCTCCTATCGGGATTTGTCGGCACAGTCGGGTGGTCTTGCTGGTATTGTTTTACCATTGTTGAAATGTCTTGTAACCGGGATTCCAAGACTGATCGGGTCTTTCTGGGAGAAGGAATATCCTTCGTTGACCGTGAGAGCTTGTGATGGGCTAAGTTGGGACACCCCTGCAGGGTATAAACTTTCGAGAGCCGTGCCCGCGGTTATGTGGCAGATGGGAATTCGTTAATATCCGGTTGTAGAGAACTTGGCACTTGACTTAATTGAAATGTATCAACTGTGTGTGTAGCCGTGATGGTCTCTTTTCGGCGGAGTCCAGGAAGTGAACACGGTCTTAGGTTATGTTTGAACGTAAATAGTTTCAGGATCACTTCTAGCTTCACGGCCTTGCGTAGCTTCTCATCTTACACTTACTTGCGTATGTTAGACACCATATTTGCTTAGCGCTTGCTGCAGCTCCACCTCATTACCTTATCCTACCCATAAGCTTAAATAGTCTTGATCTCGCGGGTGTGAGATTGTTGAGTCCTCATGACTCATGGATACTTCCAAATAGTTGCAGGTGCTGATGATACCAATGCAGGTGATGCTACCGAACTCAAGTGGGAGTTCGACGAGGACCTTGGTTGTTACTATGTTTCGTTTCCTGATGATCAGTAGTGGAGCCCAGTTGGGACGATCGGGGATCTAGCATGTGGGGTTGTCTTCTTTTATTTTGGTTCTGTAGTTGGACCTTGATTGTACTCTGGATGATGTATGTTTAACTTGTTGTTTTTGTGAAGTGGCGATTGTAAGCCAACTCTTTATCCCTTTCTTATTCAGTACATGGGATTGTGTGAAGATTACCCCTCTTGCAACAAAACCACCATGCGGTTATGCCTCTAAGTCGTGCCTTGACACGTGGGAGATATAGCCACATCATGGGCGTTATAATCATCCTCATTGGTGCCTCTTCGATGATGCCTAAGTAGTCTTTTGTAGACCTCGGTTCCATAGTTAGTAGCTACATGGCTTCCTCTCTCTCTTTTGATTCTCGATACAATGGTCTCTTGGAGATCTATTAGATGTAAAACTTTTTGTGGTGTGTTTGTTGGGATCCGATGAACTTTGAGTTTATGATCAGATCTATGTTATTATCCATGAAAGTTATTTGAGTCTTTTGATATCTTATATGCATGATTACATATAGCCTCGTATTTCTTCTTCTAATCTTTGGTTTAGTTAGGCCAACTAGATGGACTTTTCTTGCCATGGGAAGAGGTGCTTTGTGATGAGTTCGATCTTACGGTGCTTGATTCCAGTGACAGAAGGGGAACCAACATGTATGTATCGTTGTTATTAAGGATAATAAGATGGGATATATTTCTACATAAATAGATCTTGTGTACATCATGTTATCGTTCTTATTGCATTACTCCGTTTCTCCATGAAGTTAAGACACTAGATGCATGCTGGATAGCGGTCGATGTGTGGAGTAATAGTAGTAGATGGAGGCAGGAGTCGGTCTACTAATCTTGGATGTGATGCCTATATAATGATCATTGCCTGGATATCGTCATGATTATTTGAAGTTCAATCAATTGCCCAACAGTAACTTGTTTACCAACCGTTGCTATTTTTCTCGAGAGAAACCACAAGTGGAACCTACGGCTCCGGGATCTCTTCTTTATTATATTTTCCTTCGCGATCTATTTTATTTGCTTTTATTTTCAAATATATTAATCCAAAAACCCAAAAATACCTTGCTGCAATTTGTATTTATTTATTTTATCTCGCGTTCCCGTGAGCTCTATTTATCCAATCTATTACAATTTTACCTATCTTTTTACCCGTGAGGGATTGACAACCCCTCTCTTACGTCGGGTTGCAAGTATTTGTTCTTTGTGTGCAGGAGTTGTTTACAAGGTGTTGTGTGGTTCTCCTACTGGTTCGATAACCTTGGTCTCATCACTGAGGGAAATACCTATCGTAGTTGTGCTGCATCATCCCTTCCTCTTTGGGGAAATACCGACGTAGTTCAAGCCGCATCAGCAGGTAGTGCGAAGTAGCCCCCACCCCCACACACACGTTGGGGGGAGGGAATCTCACCGAGCAGAATCCAACTTGGTCGTACAACCTCTCCCGCTTGTTGTTGGTCAAAGTGATGGACGTCCACACAGCCCCGCAAAATGGGCTAGCTTGTTGCCGATAACCTCCTGAGGGAGTATTGTATTAAGACAAACCCACTCTGTGCATGTGGCCCAAGTATATATATATATATGGAGGTGGTGTGTGTGGTGTTTGAATACCCAATGCACAAATTTGATGTGGCACCATGCTTTGGAACTGTAAAATCCCCACACTGAGCGAGGGTTCACGGCGCATAGCATGCGCTCAAACTTAATTAGGCATGGAATGATCAACCTACTATAGGGTAACTCGAAGCAAAGAAGAATAATCCACCCTGGTAACCTTTCTCATCATTGGTCGGAATGATGGACGTCCACGTGGGCCCATGAATATATATAGGCTTGTCGCCCATAACCAAGCGAGTGAGAGTGTGTCCAAAGACAACCATTGCATGTGTGTGTCCTAAACATATTTATGGAGGTGTGTGATGCATGCATATGTGTTGAATACCCGACCCAATGCACAACATTGATGTGGTGCATGCGTTGAAAAACGCAGAGGTCCCCTCACAGAGCAAGAGGTTCATACGTGTTGTGTGCTCGCCCCCCCCCCTTCGATCCAGCGGGATGGATTCATGTGTGCACATGCGCTATTTTATATATATGTAATCTCACATCATGATCTATATTGTGAGACAAACAAAAAATTAATCCTCTCCTAAGTCAAATTAATTAACCTCTCTCGTTGTCGGTGAAAGTGATGGACAAAGCGGGCCGACAGATGGAAGCATCACCGATAACCGCGTGAGTGAGTGCCATATATAGTACAACAACCATCGCTTGCATGTGTGCCAGAACATATATATGGAGAGGTGTGTGTGGTTGTGATGTTTTGAATACCTAATGCACAACTTTGATGTGGCATTTACCTCAAAAACCGCAAAGTCCCCACACAGAGTGAGGTTCATGTGACACCTAGTATATATATGCTAGTCACCCCCCCCCCTTCGACACGTACTATACGCCTAGTAACACAGCCCTAAAAGAATTAATCATCCTTGTTCGTCAAACATACCTCTCTCTCATTGGGTCAAAGTGATGGACAACGAACTTGCGGGCCCATAGAAATTGAAGCACACATCGCACGCGAGTGAGCATCCTATATAGGACTACGTACTACTGTCTGCATGTGGCCCGAAGAGGTGTTTGTGTGATCGATGTTCGGATATGCAATGCACAACTTTGATGTGTCACCACATATATAGGAAACCAAAAATTCCCCATAGAGAGTGAGGTTCATGATGTGTGGTATGTGCTATATGTACGCCCCCATTCGACGCGTGGTATATATTTACCTCTACTGTATAGCACAAACCAAAAAAGAATCATTCCTTTATGGTCAAATTAACCTCTCTATCATTGGGACAAGGTGATGGAGGACAACCTCGCATGCCCACAGATGGAAGCGCCACACACGAGTGAGTTCCTATAGGGCAACCACCGCTTGCATGGTATTGTGTGATGTTTGAATACCAATGTACAACTTTGAAGTGGCACCTGCCTCAGGAACCAGAAAGTCCCCACACGGAGCGAGGTTATGACGTACGCATATATATAGAGTATTCATGTTGCCCCCTCTTTAACATGTACTACATACTCCTACCGTGCATATATGTAACACAAACCAAAAAAGAACCATCCTTGTTGGTCAAATTAACCTCTCTCTCTCATTGTACATTCAACTGATCGACGATGACCTCGCGGGCCCATAGAGAGAGTCACACGCGAGTGTGTCATAGGACAAAACCACCGCGTGCATGTGCCCATGTGTTATGTGATGCATGAATACCCAATGCACAACTTTGACGTGGCACATGCTTCGCAAACCAAAAACGCACTACACCATGATGTGTAGCCCCCTCACTTCAAGTCGGTGGGAGGGACTCATGTGTACGCACATGCCTGATGCGGCTTGAAGCTACGTCGGTATTTCCTCAAAGAGGAAGGGATGATGCAGCACATCGACGGTAGGTATTTCCCTAAGTGATGAAACCAAGGTTATCTAACTAGTAGGAGAACCAAGCAACACTACGTAAACAGCACCTGCGTACAAATAACAAATACTCGCAACCCGACATGTTCAATTGGTTGTCAATCCCTTTCGGGTAACGGTGCCACAAATTGGCAAACGGACATGAGAGAGTTGTAAATATTGATAGATCAAACGCCGGATAAAATAAATTGCAGCAAGGTATTTTTATATTTTTGGGTTTAATAGATCTGAAAATAAAAGGCAAATAAAATAGATCGCAAAGGCAAATAATGTGAGAAAGAGACCCGGGGGCCGTAGGTTTCACTAGGGGCTTATCTTGAGAAAAATATCAAACGGTGGGTAAACAAATTACTATTGGGCAATTGATAGAACTTCAAATACTCATGACGATATCCAGGCAATGATCATTACATAGGAATCACGTCCAAGTTTAGTAGACCAACTCATGTCTACATCTACCACTATTACTCCACACATCGACCGCTATCCAGCACGAATCTAGTGTATTAAGTTCATGGAGAAACTGAATAATGCAATAAGAACGATGACATGATGTAGAAAAGATCTATTTATGTAGGAATAGACCCCATCGTTTTATCCTTAGTAGCAACGATACATACGTGTTGGTTCCCCTTCTGTCACTGGGATCAAGCACCGTAAGTTCGAACCAACTACAAAGCACATCTTCCCATTACAAGATAAATAGATCAAGTTGGCCAAACAAAACCCAAATATTGGAGAAGAAATACGAGGCTATAAGCAATCATGCATCTAAGAGATCAAAGAAACTCAAATAACATTCATGGATAAAAAGAGATAGATCTGATCATAAACTCAAAGTCTATCGGATCCCAACAAACACACCACAAAGAGACCATTGTATTGAGAATCAAACAAGAGAGAGGAAGCCATCTAGCTACTAACCACGAACCCGAAGGTCTACAAATAACTACTCACACATCATCAAAGAGGCACGAATGGAAGTGGTGAACCCCTCCGTGATGGTGTCTAGATTGGATCTGGTGGTTCGAGACTCTACGGCGGTGTCGCGGGATATCCGCGACCACCTATGGGACCGGGCAGCCCCTTGCTGGTTCGGCGGGGGACGTCGCGTTGCACAAAGAGCAGACTAGCGCGCGAAAGCACGACAGAGAGCACACAAGAAATTTACCCAGGTTCGGGCCGCCGTGAGGCATAAGACCCTACTCCTGCTATGGTGGATTGATGGTGGAAATGAATGTGGTGGTGCGTGGTACACTTTCCCGGCAAGGCCTCCCTCAGGGCTACGGTGACCACAAGCGTATGGTGGCTTGGGTTTGTCAAGCTTCCAACCCTCTAACCCCATCCTATGATTGACATGGGCCTCCTTTTATAGATTATGGGGTCACCACAATGCCAACACAGTCATTACCCACTGATATGATAGCAAACAGTGCTATCATACCTAACTCTGCGGGCTGGCAGGGTGCATTAAATGCACCGCTCAGTGTCACATCACTAGCTGCCCGACAAGGCATGTCGGGCTTATCTCACCAGATCCACACCTGTTCTCTTGACACGTCACTAGACGAGTGTCACTTGTGGGTTTGTTCTGTAGGAGATGGCTGCCATGTGGCAAATGCTGCCACTTAATCACCTTGCGGGTTGGCACTGCATTGATTGACGACGTGGGTCATATTTGTGTGGTTGGCGGGGTGGTTCAGGCCCTGCAAGCCCTGGCAGGCACTACCGGGGAGTCTTGGTTGCTTGCTTCTAGTGGTGGCCTGGCCCCTTGCCGGGCTCGCCTGCCCGATGAGGGAGGCCCTTCTTTTGCCAATATCTTGTTCCTTTGGCTCGATCTCGATCTCTCTGAGCTGCATGTTGGTTCTTCAAGTTGAAAGGATTGAGAAGAGGTGTCTAGAGGGGGGGTGAATAGACTCTTAGCAAGAAAAGTTGCGGTTTTTAATGACCCTTAAATTTAAGTGGAGTTTTGGCACAGGTTTAAACATTCACAATACATATCAAGCAAGCATGACAAAAGTATATGAGCAGCGGAAAGTAAATCATGCAAGTTGCAAGAATGTAAAGGGATGGGATTGGAGTGTGCAAACGCAATTGGAGACACGAAGATTTTTGGCGTGGTTCCGATAGGTGGTGCTATCGTACATCCACGTTGATGGAGACTTCAACCCATGAAGGGTAACGGTTGCGCGAGTCCACGGAGGGCTCCACCCATGAAGGGTCCACGAAGAAGCAACCTTGTCTATCCCACCATGGCCATCGCCCACGAAGGACTTGCCTCACTAGGGTAGATCTTCACGAAGTAGGCGATCTCCTTGCCCGTACAAACTCCTTGTTTCAACTCCACAATCTTGACGGAGGCTCCCAAGTGACACCTAACCAATCTAGGACACACCACTCTCCAAAAGGTAAGAGATGGTGTGTTGATGATGAACTCCTTGCTCTTGTGCTTCGAATGATAGTCTCCTTAACACTCAATTCTCTCTCACAGGATTTGATTTGTTAGAAAGATTATTTGAGTGGAAAGCAACTTGAGGAAGGCTAGAGATCAAGATTTATGTGGTTGAATTGGAATATCTTGAGCTCAACACAGGTGTAGGTGGTTCTCTCTCAAAAAATGTATGTTGGAAGTGTAGGCATGTTCTAATGGCTCTCTCCACTAATGAAGAGTGGGTGGAGGGGTATATATAGCCTCCACACAAAATCTAACCGTTACACACATATCACCAAACTCGGTAGGACCGAATCATATAACTCGGTCAGACCGATTTAGTTCAAAATGGGACCGATATGATCAACTCGGCGGGACCGATGTGCTTGGGTTAGGGTAAAGCCTTGTCTCGGTTGGACCGATTACACAAACTCAGTGGGACCGATTTGGGTAATAAGAAAAACAGAGAGTTGGCCAAGCAAACTCGATGGGACCGATTACATATTTCGGTGAGACAAAAATTAATGCAATAGGCAACAGAGAGTTTGCAACAAAGATCCCATCGGTGAGACTGAATTGATTAGGGTTTCTGGCAGTGGCTATCTCAAGAAAACTTGGTGGCGCCGGATAGAAGATTTTGGTGGGGCCAAGTTTGACATTTGGTTTGGGACAAATGTGGATGTGAGGAAGTAGTTGAGGGCTTTGGAGTATATCACTAAGCACTTTGAGCAAGCAAGACATTAAGCAACACCTCATCCCCTACTAATAGTATTGGCTTTCCTATGGACTCAATGTGATCTTGGATCACTAAAATGAAAAATGTAGAGTCCTGAGTCTTTGATCTTGAGCCAATCATTTGTCTTCATCATCTTGAAGGGTTCCCACATCCTCTAGTCCATGCCACTCCACTGTTGGACTTATCTGAAATATGCTAGATAAAAGTATTAGTCCAACAAGAGATATGTTGACATTAATTACCAAAATCACCCAGGGAGCACTTGTGCTTTCAATCTCCCCTTTTTTGGTAATTGATGACAACATACATCAAAGCTTTAGATAAAGATATAGAGAATAACAAGTAAAGCATTGGAAAGACATGTAACATGCATAGGCTCCCCCTATATTTATGCAATCATGTAAATATGGAATATAAGAGCATGTGAATGCATAGCATGACAGAGTAAGCGATGTGTTACATGTATCTTGGCTATATGCATCAGAGAAAAAGATGTAAATATAGGAAATGTACCTACATGCTCATGAGTCTTTCTTGCAAACAATATGTACATCAGTAAGAAGTCCTCATGCACATGAGTGTGATGCATATACTTACCTTGTGATCTTGAGTTTGCTTAGGAGGAAATGAACCTGAGCAAACAAGGTTAGATAACACAGATACATCTACAAGCCAGAGCAAACAAAAGAAACCACAAGAGTACCAAGACTGGGATGACATGTAGTGAGTGAGTACTAAGTACTCTGTTTGATATAGACATGGCCCCAAAGATAAAGATATGCAATGAATTGAATTCACAGATTTCCTTCCCTAGCTAGCAGTCTTTCTCCCCCTGAATCTTGTATTGGATAATGGGAGAACATAGGGGGGGAAAAGCAGAGCAAAAACGGATCATAAATATAACATATACATGTCTTTCCCCTCTTAAAGACATGTGACTTCTCTCCTCTTGAATACCAAGCATCTGGGGCCTTTGATGTGATTACCTCTCTCTCCCTTTTTCTCTTTCTCCCCCTATTTATTTTTCTCCCCCCCCTTGAAGAGAATAAGCTTTGATGTGATCTCTCTCCCCCTTTGACATCAATTTCCGAGAAGGGATCTTCTGGAGTGTGAGTCAAATAGGTTTGGTCCTTGAGTCACAGAGCAAAGCAGCATATAGATTGTGATGCTGGTAGAGGACAAGAATCATCGAGTGGAGCTGGAATAAAACTATAAGAACGAAAAGCAAATTGTCTTCTCTACAGTGAAATTGGAGATACCGAGTTATAGTTTTCGGTCGCACCGAGTTGGTTCGGTGTGACCGAACCCAACAGATCGGTATGACCGAGTCCAACACAGAGAGAACACTTGTCACCTCAGCTCCCTAGGCAAATAAGATATCACAAGGATTTGCAAGGAAATAACTGAAAGATTCTCAAGGAATTGGATGCAAGGAAATGCAGGACTCCAACAAAGAAAAGAAAATCTAGATGAAGTATGCAAAAACTCAAGAAAACACTAGAGAACTTCATCTAGAATTGGGTGGTGACAAAGTCACCTATGTTAGAGTACATTGAGTGAGGAGTCAGGTGAGAACACTTGATCGTAAGTCGTACTCATTGTTTAAGCTCAAAATGGGGTGACCATTTTTCGTTTAAGCATTTGATGTATTCACATCTTGTTGAGTTGCTTTGACCTATGTCTTGAGGTAAAGCTTCTCTTAAGATTGAATGACATACCTTGGGTGGCAGTGTTGATCTTGATCATGTAGTTGAACTTGCATGGGGTGCTCAAGGTTGATGTAGCGCAAGAATGGTTGGGAGCACCACTTGGAGTTGAGTTCATCTACCTACATGGGTTAGTCTTGCAAGGAAGAGCACTTGTGTATCCAAAATGACAATCATGAAATTTGATACATAGAATTTGTCAAAGGATATGTTGAAGGGTTTCATGCTTCCTTGTTTTCAACCACCATGGAGTAGAGACTTGGTGATGTAGAGATTGCTCAAGATGTGAGTGAGTTGCAATCTCATAGGTTTAGATTCATCCAAGTACCTACAAAGGTTAGATAGCATGAAAGGTTGCAAATATATCCAAGACATATGATCATCATCATAAGAGAAAAGTCAAGGATTAGTCATAGACTCATGCCTTGCATGTATCCAAATGGAGTTCCTACTCCAAGTTTGAAGCATCAATGATGTTCAATTCAACTCTCAAACGTCAAAAGACTTTATCATCAAGCGGTTTGGTGAATATATTCGCCAATTGCTTATCGGTACGAACATGTTTAAGATCAATGTCCCCTTTAGCAGCATGATCTCGAATGAAATGGTGACGAACTTCAATATGCTTAGTTCGAGAATGTTGCACGGGATTGTGAGCAATCTTAATAGCACTCTCATTGTCACAAAGCAATGGAACATGTTTCACATTGATCCCATAATCTTTAAGAGTTTGGGTCATCCAAAGTAATTGAGCACAACATGAACCAGCGGCAATGTATTCCGCTTCGGCGGTGGATAAGGATACCGAGTTTTGTTTCTTGGAAGACCAAGATGCAAGAGATCTACCAAGAAATTGACAATTACCCGAAGTGGACTTCCTATCAACCTTGTCTCCAGCATAGTCCGAGTCAGAATAGCCAACAAGATCAAAAGAGGACCTCTTAGGATAAAAAATGCCAAAAATTGGTGTGTGTATTAAGTATCTCACTATCCTTTTCATAGCTTTAAGATGACATTCTTTGGGGGCCACTTGATATCGTGCACACATGCACACAGTTAGCTAATATCAGGATGAGAGGCACATAGATATAGCAATGATCCAATCATAGTGCGATAAACCTTTTGATCAACCGGTTTACCATCCTTAGTCAAGTCAAGATGTCCACTAGTAGGCATGGGAGTTTTCATACCTTTGCTTTCTTGCATGTTGAACTTCTTGAATAAGTCCTTGGTGTATTTTGTTTGAGAAACAAAGGTGCCTCCCTTAGTTTGCTTGATTTGCAAACCAAGAAAGAACTTGAGTTCACTCATCATAGACATCTCAAACTTCTCCGACATTAGCTTCCCAAACTTTTCACTAAAATGAGGTTTAGTCGAACCAAATATGATATCATCAACATAAATTTGGCATACAAATAATTCACCATTAACCCTTTTAGTAAAAATAGTAGAATCTATCTTTCCAATATCAAAGTCTTTTTCAATAAGGAACTTGGTCAAGCATTTATACCACGCTCTAGGAGCTTGTTTAAGACCATAAAGATCTTTGTGAAGTTTGTAAACATGATCGGGTTTCTTAGGATTTATGAAGCCGGGAGGTTGTTTAACATAAACCTCCTCCTCAATCTCACCATTTAGAAAAGCACTCTTAATGTCCATTTGGTATAATGTGATATCATGGTGATTAGCATAGGCAAGCAAGATGTGGATGGACACAAGTCTAGCAACGGGGGCATATGTCTCACACATAGTCCATACCTTCGACTTGAGTGTAGCCTTGGGCGACGAGACGAGCTTTGTTATGGATGACTTGACCATCTTCTTCTTGCTTGTTGCGAAACACCCATTTGGTACCAATGATGTTGTGGTTGTTGTCAGGCTTCTCGACCAATGTCCACACTTGGTTTCTCTCAAAGTTGTGTAGCTCTTCATGCATGGCGTTTATCCAATCCAGATCTTCCAAAGCTTCTTCAACCTTCATAGGTTCAATGCTAGAGATGAATGAATAATGTTCACAAAAATTAGCCAAACGAGATTTAGAGCAAGTGATTCTCCCGGTTTGGATATAATTGTAGATTTGCTCGACGGGATGGTTTCTAGCGACTCTTGCTCGAACTCGTGAGAGCTTTTGTTTTGCTTGGGGTGGAACACCTTCTTCATTATCTTGTTCTTCTTGGTCTTCTTCATTATTGGCGTCGTTGTTCTCTTATCGTGGTGGAGAAGGAGGTTGATGAGGTTCATCTTGGTGTACTTCCTGGTTTTCTTCATCTTGATGTCTCCCACTCGTGGATGCTTCCGTATCAACTCTTGGTTCACCTTGTCGTGAGGTGGAAGCTTCCACTTGGACGGGCGAGGTACTCTCCTTCACCTCCGTTGGACAGATCTTGCCAATAGACAAGTCTTGGATTGCTTCCGAAGGATCTTTATCTCCTACATCAATTGGCAATTGCTCTACTTGCGAGCCGTTAGATTCATCAAACTTCACATCTACCGTTTCTTCAACCTTTTGTGTGAAATTGTTGTAGACACGGTAAGTGTGAGATTTTCAGCCATAACCAAGTAGGAAACCTTCGTGAGATTTAGGAGCAAATTTAGAACGACGATGCTTATCAAGAATGTAACACTTTGAGCCAAATACTCAAAAGTATCCAACTTGGGGTTTGTTACCGGTGAGAAGTTCATATGCCGTCTTGCCGAGTAGCTTGTGAAGATACAAGCGATTTGTTGCATGTCAAGTTGTCTCAACGGCTTCCTCCCAAATGTGCTTTAGAGTCTTTTACTCATAAAGCATCGTCCTCGCCATCTCAATAAGAGTTCGGTTCTTCCTCTCAACAACTCCATTTTGTTGAGGCATGTACGTAGCTGAGAACTCATGTGAAATCCCTTCTTCGTCAAGAAAGGTATCCACATTTGCGTTCTTGAACTTCGTTCTGTTGTCGCTGTGAACCTTCTTGATCTTCACTTCAAATTGATTTTGGGCCTTCCTAGCGAAGTTCTTGAAGATCTTTTGGACCTGTGATTTATCATCAAGAAAGAACACCCACGTAACTCTTGAAAAATCATCAACTATAACTAGACCGAATGAGTTACCACCAAGAATCTTATAGGCATTGGGACCAAAAAGATCCATATGAAGTAGCTCGAGCGGTCTTCTTGTGGTCATAATGTTCTTCACGGGGTGGCTTCCTCCAACTTGTTTTCCTGCTTGACAAGCACTACAAAGTCTATCCTTGTCAAATATAACATCTTTTACTCCAAGTATATGATCACCTTTAATAAGCTTATCAAGACTTCGCATGCCCACATGACCTAACCTTCTATGCCACAACCAACCTTTCGAAGATTTAGCAATTAGGCAAGTTCTAGGTTGAGCCTTTTTAGTGAAATCAGTAATGTAAAGATCACCTCTACGTGTAGTGGTAAAGACCATTTTATGATTATCTCTACGAAACACTTGACAATCTACTTCAGTAAATAGGACATTGAAACCAAAGTCGACAAGTCTAGATACGGAAAGTAAAGCCAAGCGATTCAACGTGCATAACATTTTGTATGGATCTATCATGTGAGATGGCCACCTTACCAAGGCCAACCACCTTACCCTTTGAGTTGTCACCAAAAGTGACATACTTTCGAGGGCCGTCGTTTTCAGCAAGCTCATGAAACATATCTTTGTCTCCAGTCATATGATCGGTACACCCACTATCAAGAACTCATTCCTTTCCTCCAGCCATGTAGCCGCGAAGATTAGCCATAAGACCAAAGTGTCTCATTGCATCATCAAGATCAAAGTCACTATCATCATCCTCATCGTAGTATCCATGTTCATCATCGTCATGTGGTGGATCAATTCCTAGAGAGGGTGATTCATTAGAAGTATGACTATAACAATGTTCATCTCTATGAATTCTAATGACTTCGCAAATGATATTGCTAATGATTCCAACATCTCCTTTGGCACTCATAAGATTAGTAAGCTCAAATAAGCAATTACAAAATTTGGGATCATTGGAACTCATCTTAATCAAGGCAATAGACTGATGAAGAATCTCTTCTAAGTTTTTCAAGGAATAGTTTGGAAATCGTTCTTCAAGGAATCTCCATATGGTGTAGGCACAATCAAGAGTAGGCAAGCTAGCAAGCAAGTTTCTAGGCAAACCTCTAGTGATTAAATTGACAGTTCTAAGATTGCGGATCATGTCAATAGACTCATCAAGAGTAGGATGCAAAGGATCAACATGAGGTGCACAAGGGCTAGTGATGTACTTGTTCAAATGATATTCATTGAAAATCTCAAGCATCTCATTTTTCACTCATGAAAGTATTATGCATCAAGTATAGTCACTCTACATCTAAGACTCCCCAACGTAGACTCATCCATCCTCCTCCAAAGGTGTTTAAACCAAAGCAATGGAGACCACTGCTCTGATACCAATTGAAAGGATCGAGAAGAGGTGTCTAGAGGGGGCTGAATAGACCCTTAGCAAGAAAAGTTGTAGTTTTTAATTACCCTTAAGTTTAAGTGGAGTTTTGGCACGAGTTTAAACATTCACAATACATATCAAGCAAGCATGACAAAAGTATATGAGCAGCGAAAAGTACATCATGCAAGTTGCAAGAATGTAAAGGGATGGGATTCGAGTGTGCAAACGCAATTGGGGACACGAAGATTTTTGGCGTGGTTCCGATAGGTGGTGCTATCATACATCCACGTTGATGGAGACTTCAACCCACGAAGGGTAATGGTTGTGCAAGTCCACACAGGGCTCCACCCACGAAGGGTCCACGAAGAAGCAACCTTGTCTATCCCACCATGGCCATTGCCCACGAAGGACTTGCCTCACTAGGGTAGATCTTCACGAAGTGGGCGATCTCCTTGCCCGTACAAACTCCTTGGTTCAACTCCACAATCTTGACGGAGGCTCCCAAGTGACACCTAACCAATCTAGGAGACACCACCCTCCAAAAGGTAATAGATGGTGTGTTGATGATGAACTCCTTGCTCTTGTGCTTCAAATGATAGTCTCCTCGACACTCAATTCTCTCTCACAGGATTTTATTTGGTAGAAAGATGATTTGAGTGGAAAGCAACTTGAATAAATGAGTTTTCCGTGGCAGGATATCATGTCAGCACCCTCTTTGTCTGCCGGAGAACTTCGTCTGCCGAGGAACAGACAAAGGGTCCAGCCCCCACCAACTCCTTTTCCCCAAAGGCCACTGCGACCACCCTGACCGAAGCAGCATTCGAGTCATGGATGGGAGCACCTAAGTTTCAAAGAGGGAGGCGAGGTTTTCTCATGCAAAGTTGTATCTTTATAGAATACTAATGGACAAGAGGTGAACTTATATGTTTGGCTTGCTGGGGATCATCGTGCCGTCCAATCTTCTCATCCTTTGCCGAAGCCAGGTTCACGGCAAGAACCTGCAACTCCATATATATGAGAATGAATGCAGGATGCAATCCTATCTATATGCATATGCAAATGCTCATGAAGTGCTTATGCATTGATCTGGGTGTGCTTGTGCATGCATGCAATCTTAGTTGGGGCCCCCCTACAGCGCTTCTTTATTTTCTCTTGCACAAGGTCATCGCCCCGGCTTGTACAAGGGGTTACATGCAACTTCGGCAATGCCATGTCCAATGGGTGGCTGTCGGGCAGGACCCGGCAACCTCTGCGCCTTACGGGTAGAACTTATAGAGATGCTCAATGTTCCATGAGTTTTGCAACGGTGTGCCATCTCCGGTCTCCAGAATGACTGCGCCGGGTCTGGAGATGCGTACTACCTAGTAAGGGCCTTCCCACTTCGGTGATAACTTGTGTGTACCCTTCACGGACTGAACGCGCCTAAGGACAAGGTCACCTTCCTCAAAACACGGGGCACGAACCATGTGGCTGTGATAGCGATGCACGGCTTGCTAATAGCGTGCAGCACGTGTAGCGGCCCAGAGACGGTTCTCCTCGAGTAGCACAGCATCGTCACGCCGGTGCTGATCTTGTGCTACTTCATCATAGGCAAGCACCTGAGGAGACCAGTAAATGAGTTCCATGGGGATAACTTCTTCCGCCCCGTAGATCAGGGAGAAGGGAGTCTGCCCGGTAGCTCGATTAGGTGTCGGTCTGAGGGATTAGAGAACTACCGGCAGCTCCTCGATCCACCGCCTGCCATGCTTCTGCAGCGTATCGAAAGTCCTTGTCTTGAGTCCATGAAGCACTTCAGTGTTTGCGCTCTCAGCTTGTCCATTTCTCCGGGGGTGCGCCACAAAGGCAAATGAGATCTTGCATCCGAGGGTTTGAACATATTGCATGAAGGCGTGGCTCATGAATTGGGTGCCGCTGTCAGTGATGATCCTTGTCGGAAAACGACACACCAATTCTTTCAAGAACTTGATAGCTGAGTCTGCAGTCACTTCCAGCCACTTTGTAAACTTGTCAATGGCGACAAACAAGAATTCAAAGCCCCCGATCGCTCGGGGGAAGGGGCCGAGGATATCGAGCCCCCAGACCGAAAATGGCCATGACAAAGGGATTGTCTGAAGAGATTGGGCAGGCATGTGTGTTTTCTTGGAATGGAACTGATAGACTTCACATGTCGTGATGAGCTCAACTGCGTCTTGGAGGGCTGTGGGCCAATAGACTCCTTGTCGGAATGCTTTCCCAACTAATGCCCTTGATCCAATGTGTGAGCCGCACATTCCTCTGTGAATCTCAGCTAGCAGTTCCTTTCCATCCTCCTGGCAGACACACTTTAATTTCACACCATTAGGCCTCCTTCTGTACAGAGTGTCATCAACAAACTAATACATATTGGCCCTCCGGGCTACTCTCTCAGCTTCATCTGGGTCGCCCGGGAGTTCTCTGGTTTGGAGGAAGCGGACGATGTGCCTTGCCCAAGTTGGAGCCTAAGGCTCGGCAACGAGGACTAGCGGCACCTCCTCGGCTGTGGGAGCACCAGCCTCGTTCGCGGGGTCCATAGTCCCGGCTGGAGGGGGTGGTCCGGCAGGCTATGAGGAGTTGTTTCCGGCAGGGTCTCTGCCGGGAGCGGATGGCTCGATCGGGAAAGGCTTATTGTAGTCCAACTTTCTCCTTTCCGGGCCATTGCGGTTGGTGATACGGAAGGTTGAGAGAGGTGGAGAACAAAAGTTCCTGGTTCCACAGGAAGCTTCTGCGCAGCACACTTTGACAGGTGATCAGCTATGCTGTTTTCCGCACGGGGTATGTGCTCTGTTTGCAACCCGTCAAAGTGCTCCTCTAACCTCCTTACTTCCTCTATCCGAGCACACTTATCCACTAGTGTGTACACCTCCTTCACAGTCTTGGGAAACCGCACATTCATCTTAGACCGAATGCGACGGTTGCACACATTGGACTGGAAGGCTGCTATAACAGCTACAGGATGGATATTCAGAATATTCCTATGGACTTTACTAAATCTTTGCAAATACTTACAGAGAGTTTCTCCTTCCTTCTGCTAGAGAAGCTATAGGTCACTGGGCCTACCGGGCTCCTGATGGCCACCGGTGAAGGCACTGATGAACTCGTAGCACAGGTCTGCCCATGATGAAATGGAGCTCTCCGGCAGGTGCATCAGCCAACGGGAAGTAGTTGGCGAACACCTTCTCGTCTCTTCCTCCGGTAGCCTGAACAGCGATGGTGTATATGCTGAGGAACTCTGCCGGGTTCAGTATCCCATCGTACTTCTCGGGTATCTCCGGCTTGAACGTGCGGACGGACGGCCAATGGACTTGCCACAGCTCGCGTGTAAAGGTAGGGCAGCCGACCTCGAAAGGTAGGCACCCGCCAACACCGAATACAGGCTTTTCGACGTAGAGGCAGCTGCACCCGGTAGTGTGGCGGGGGTCATCGAGAGGTCATCCCACGATGAAGCGCGCGTCTCCCCGCCGCCTATCCTCTATGGTTTGCCGTTGGCCCAGACGTGCTCAAGGGTCGGAAGAGGCCATTGAGACATCATCGGGATCTTGTTCTTGTTGCGCCCACGCCTGCTGCCGTGGTGGGGACTGCACGGTAGGGACAGCCCCCTTCATTTGGCCAGTAGTATGAGCAGTCGTCCTCACTTGGGGAGGTCGTGGCGGGCCAGTGAGCCATGAGCCCCCAACCTCAGTGAAACCGAGCAGACTCTGGATGGTGGCACGCCATTCATCCATTTGCTCGGCTGCTGGCGGGAACCTTAGTAGCAGCTGGGCCCATGCCATAGCTTCTGTGGTTGTGCTTGGCATGGAAGTTGATGACCTCTACTGCACCGTCGCCTGGCTCCTGACGGTGTCCATGGCGGCGACGGCGGTGGCGTGCTCGCGCTGCGGTGGGGCGGTCACCTGGGCAGTGGGGTCGCGCGGTGATGGCACTCGAGGGTCCACGGCTCCGTCGGTGGGAGGAGGTGATGTAAGCGGAGTCACCCTCCCGTCCATACCTTGCAAAGCTTGATTGTCGGCACGCTGTTGAAGCTGTTCTCCTCCGACGCCTTCATCCCCCGTGCCTGCGGCAGGGGGAGTGGCGATGGCGGTACCTACTCCTGCCACGCCCCCAGCAGCGCTCATGTTCTCACTTGTCCCTGCATCCCCAGCGGCATCTGGGGCCGCGGGCGGCGGAGCCTTTGAGGTAGATGGCTGGGCCGAAAGGCCGGACTTCTTTTTCTTGGGCGCCAGGTTGATGGTGTCTTCGAAGACAAAGATGGCGATGAAGATGACGCGCTACGCACGCTTTCAGGTTCGCACAAGCGAAACCCCCTACCTGGCATGCCAAAGATGTCACAGGATATCCGCGGCCACCTATGGGACCGGGCGACCCCTTGCTGGTTCAGCGGGGGACGTCGCGAGGCACAAAGAGCAGGCCAGCGCATGACAGCACGACAGAGAGCACACAATCAATTTACCCAGGTTCAGGCCGCCGTGAGGCGTAAGACCCTATTCCTGCTTTGGTGGATTGATGGTGGAAATGAACATGGTGGTGCATGGTACACTTGCCCGGCAAGGCCTGCCTCAAGGCTACGGCAACCACAAGCGTATGGTGGCTTGGGTTTGTCAAGTTTCCAACCCTCTAACCCCCTCCTATGATTGCCATGGGCCTCCTTTTATAGATTAAGGAGTCACCACAGTGGCAAAACAGTCATTACCCACTGATATGATAGCAAACAGTGCTATCATACCTAACTCTGTGAGCTGGCAGGGTGCATTAAATGCACCACTCAGTGTCACATCACTAGCTGCCTGGCAAGGCCTGTTGGGCTTACCTCGCCAGCTCCGCACCTGTTCTCTTGACACACCGCTGGATGGGTGTCACCTGTGGGTTTCTTCTATAGAAGATGGCTGCCATGTGGCAAATGCTGCCACTTAATCACCTTGCGGCTTGACACCGCATGGATTGACGATGTGGGTCGTATTTGTGCGGTTGGCGGGGTGGTTCAGGCCCCACAAGCCCTAGCAGACGCTGCCAGGGAGTCTCCATTGCTTGCTTCTGGTGGTGGCCTAGCCCCTTGCCGGGCTCGCCTGCCCGACGAGGGAGGCCCTTCTCTTGCCGATATCATGTTCCTTCGGGTCGATCTCGATCTCTCTGAGCTGCATGTTGGTTCTTCAAGTCTCTTGGTTCTTCAACCTCTGACTTACGTTGGTGCTCCGATCTTGATCTTGTGCATGTGCACAGTTGGGCAATGTACTCGGAGTCTGTTGCACGGACAGGCGGCTGGAATTGATTTTCGTCGACTCCCCTAGGGTTTCTGGAATATTGGGGTATTTATAGAGCAAAGAGGCGGTCAGGGGCACCCAAGGAGGGCACAACCCACCAAGGCGCGCTTGGGCTTCCAGGCACGCCCTGGTGGGTTGTGCTCCCCTCAGAGCACCCCCCCTAGGAGCTTCTCTGGCCCATTGGATGTCTTCTGGTCCAAAAAAATCCACACAAAGTTCCACTGTGTTTGGACTTCGTTTGATATTGATTACCTGCAATGTAAAAAACATGCAAAAAACAGCAACTGGCACTTGGCACTATGTCAATAGGTTAGTACCAAAAATGATATAAAATGACAATAAAATGATTATAAAACATACAAGAATGATAATATAACAGCATGGAATAATCAAAAATTATAGATACATTGGAGATGCATCAGCATCCCCAAGCTTAATTCCTGCTCGTCCTAGAGTAGGTAAATGATAAAAAAAGAATTTTTTTATGTGGAATGCAGCCTAGCATGTCATCTCACATTCTTATCTTTATAGCATGGACATTTGAACTTTTATATTGTTCAAAGCAATAGTCTAGTTTTGACATGATAATTTAAATACTCAAGCATACCAACAAGCCACAATGTCTTTCAAAATATCAACGCTAAAATAAGCTATCCCTAGCCCATCATGCTCAATCATTGATCCATTCATGAAACACACTCGCATATTAACTACACCCAATGCTCAAGTATGATCACAGTGCCCCCTAGTTGGTGCTTTATAAGAGAAGATGGAGACTCAAATAAAAATAAAAATTGCATAAAGTAAAAGAAAGGCCCTTCGCAGAGGGAAGAAGGGATTTGTAGTGGTGCCAAAGCTCAAAGCGAAAACTGAGAGATAAAAACATTTTGAGAGGCATACTTTTCCCACCAACGAAAGCGACTTAGAATTCCCAACACTTCCATTCTAGATATATCATGGGAAATTCCTAAACAGAAAATGAAGTTTATTCCTTTTTCCACCATACTTTCACTTTCCATGGCTAACCGTATCCACGGGTGCATTCCATACCAACACTTTCCAAGGAATTTATAATTTGACAACATAAAGTAAATTCATTTTTCATTTCGGGACTTGGCATCCCTAATACCTTTGCCTTACTCCCGTGCAATGACAAGTGAATAAACACTCATCGTGAGAATAACACATCTAGCATGGAAAATATTAGCCACCCCTCACCGCCACGCGAGCGATACGAGCACACAAAAGATAAACTTATTTTGAATATTAAAGATGGCACATAGAAATTTTCTTAGAACGGCAAAAGAATACCACATATAGGTAGGTATAGTGGACTCCTGTGGCAAAACTGGTTTAAACGATTTTGGATGCACAAGTAGTGATCATACTTAGTGCGAAATGAAGACTAGCAAAAGATTGGGAAGCGACCAACCAAGAAACGAATAATCTCATAAGCGAGCATTAAGCATAATGCACCACAAGTAGGATGTAATTTCATTGCACAACTATTGACTTTCGTGCTTGCATAGGGAATCACAAACCTTAACACCAATATTCTTACTAAAGCACAATTACTCATCAACATGACTCACATATCACATCATCATATCTCAAAACTATTACTGAGAATCAAGTTTATTTTGTCCAATGATCTTCATGAAAGTTTTTATTATATCCTTCTTGGATATCTATCACTTTGGGACTAATTTTCATGTGTTGCTTTTGATAAGCTCAAACAAATATAAGTGAAGATCATCAGCATAATATTTCTTTCACTCAAATTAATTTAAGTGAAGTAAGAGAGAATTTCTTCAAAATTAACAAAGCACACCTTGCTCAAAAATATATAAGTGAAGCACTAGATTAAGTCCATAGCTCATAAAAATTTAAGTGAAGCATAGAGAGAAATTCTAGCAAGTCATGGAATAATTTTAGCTCTCTCAAATAGGTGTGTCCATCAAGGGATCAAGAACAAAAACACAAAGCAAAACAAGCAAAGACTCATATCATACAAGACGCTCCAAGCAAAACACATAGTATGTGACGAATAAAAATATAGCTTCGAGTAAAATACCGATTGTCGTTAGAAGAAAGAGGGGATGCCACTCGGGGCATCCCCAAGCTTAGTTGCTTGCTTCTCTTTGGATAATAACTTGGCGTGCCATGGGCATCCCCAAGATTAGGATCTTCTTACTCCTTATTCCTTCATCCATCATAAGATAACTCAAAACTTGAAAACTTCAATCACACAAAACTCAACAAAACCTTTGTGAGATCCGTTAGTATAAGAAAGCAAATAACTACTATAAGTGTTATAACAAACCAATTCATATTTTATTCTTGCATTATATCTACTGTATTCCAGCTTTTCTATGGCAAAAACTCATCAAAGAAAACCATAGAATCATCAAAACAAGCACACAACGCAAAGAAAACAGAATCTGCAGAGTGTGGGGAAAAGTGCGCAAACCTCTGCAGAGTGTAACAAACTAATCATGATTAGCCGTGTCCCCGGTTATGGACATCTTGAGTATATAGTACTTAGATTATCATGTGAATCTCAACATGTTACTCTAAATTAATTTTGTTGGGTTATGTTTAATGATGATGCTTAATTGGGATTGAGAATGATGTCAACCATTCTCAATGTTTAACAACTACCATGATAGTCAAATAAAATTATTCCTTTGAAGTAGGGGAAAATTGGCTTTACGCAAAAACTGTAACCATAGAGCTTTCCACCAGCCAAATATGCATATAGTATAGTTGTTACATTCCATTACTCTCTATGTGTTACCTTGCCAGCATATTCCATGTGCTGACCCGTTTTCGGGCTGCAACGTTAATATTGCAGACTTTTCAGACGATGATTAAGGAGTTTTAGGTCGTGGTTCTATACTCAGTGATGCTGTTGGAGTTGATGGACTCACTTATCTTCCAAGCCTTCCGCTGTTATCGTTATTAGATGGCCTTAAGCCATATTTATTGTAATAAGTTCTCTTTTGACACACTCGATGTAATAAGTGTGTGATTGCTACTCTGCTATAAATCCTCCGAGTATTGTGTGGTGTCAGCATTACTGATCCAGGGATGACACCGGAGCACAGAGATCAGACTGTTTGAGGTCTGGTCGCTACAGAGATGGTATCAGAGCACACGCTGACTGTAGGACACGACCACTAAGCTAAAAGACCTAGATCACTATTCACTCTCTTCTTCTCTGACTCCTCATCTTTTCTACTCTTTAGGATGGCGGATGCAAGGAACAAGTTCACACAACCGGATGAAGATACACCCTTTGGACGACACTTGAAGGAAGTCACTAGATACCTGAACATAGGAGTACCAAGCTTCACGGGAACCTACAACGCCACTTTACCTGAAGAAGAGCGTTGGATGATTCAAGTTCAAGTTCCAGGAAGGACGTTCATGCCAGTCACTGAGCCCATAGAGTTTTCATTTAATGCACCAACTTGGAGTCTAGGAAAGAGCATGGTAGCTCACATCGCCATGGGACGCATTGGAGAAGTCTACCACAAGGATCTCAAGGATACTATCTACTAGATTTGTGGGCGCCGAGATGAACACTGGGAGATGATCAGCACCAGGAAGGATAGATCAATCGCAGCTTTTATCCAGGAATTAAACTAGCACATTCGACGCTAGGAGAACTAGATGTGTGCCGACATGATAGATCTGAAGAAGGCTAAGATTAGAATCAAGGAACTGGAGGAAGAACTCAAGGCTACACGTGAAGATTATGAAGAAGAAATTGAAGTATTGGTGGAGAAGAATGACGACCTGATCAAGAAGATTGGAATATTTATGGGAGGCCCTACACCAGTAGATGAAGACGAAGAACCCAAGGAGATTAGCCCGGAAGACTACATCATCATCGACGGCACCGACTCGGAACCAAACAGTAGCGATGATGACTATGTTGATGAAGTTGGAGCAGATATCATGGAGTCAACGACCGAAGAATATTTCTAGTAGACCACCTCCTCAGTAGTAGTAGTCCACCATGTAAATATAGTAGCCCGAGCACTTTTGCGATAGTTAGATCGATTGTATGCCCTTGTTTGATTGAATGAAGTGAATTGTTTGCTTTTGCCTCATGTGCATATGGGTAGTGTTTTCTCTTTAGACCCCCTCTATTCTTACATCTCCTCTTTTCTAAACCCTCAGATGCCTCCGAGGCGTGACCCCGGATTTGCATTTCCACCGGAGCTCACCCAGTTGATCCAGCAGCAGAACACATTGATGAAGTTGCTAGTCCGGAATCAGAATCAGGGGAACAACAACAACAACCCACCACCACCACCACCTGTTGACCACTTAGCCCGTTTTCTTAGGCTGAATCCGCCGGTGTTTTCCAGTAGCACCGAGCCGATGGTAGCAGATGATTGGCTCCGCAAGACAGCTAGGGAGTTGACCACAGCAGGATGCACAGATGCGGAGAAGGTGAAGTTTGCCGCACATCAGCTAGAAGGACCCGCGGCATCATGGTGGGAGAATTTCACAGCCACTTTCCCAGTCGACACTGTCACATGGGACCAGTTTCAGCAGGCTTTCCATACTGCCCATGTTTCAGCAGGAGCTATGGCCATGAAGAAGCGTGAGTTTCGTAACTTGCGCCAAGGAGGACGGACAGTTGGCCAGTATGTGGAGGAATTTAGTAAGTTAGCACGTTATGCCCTAGATGACGTCGCTACGGATGCAGCTAAGCAAGAGAAGTTTCTGGAAGGACTGAATGATGAGTTGAGCATGCAGTTGATGGTAGCCACCTTCAACAACTACCAGGAGTTGGTAGATCGTGCTCTTATGATTGAAGGTAAGCAGCAGCAAATTGAGAATTGCAAGAGGAAGTATGGACAAGGAAAGTACAATTCAGGAGCTCAGCAGAAGCCACGTTTTACCCCTAGACCAGGAGGACATTTTCAGCATACCCATGGAGGAGGTAGCTCGCACAATCACAATGGCACCAAGAATGGTAATGGCAATGGAGGAAGCAACGGCCAGAACCGCACCAACCCCTCAACCCCAGCCAAGAAGGACTTGAGCCAAGTCACTTGCTATAAGTGTTCGAAGACCGGACATTCTACCAATGAATGTCCTGAAGGCCAAAATGGCAATGGAAGTTCTGGGAAGAAGCCGAACCCTTTCAATAGGGGACAGGTGAACCACGTTAGCATGGAGGAGGTTGAAGCTCAGCCCGATGCAGTAATAGGTAAGTTTTTGGTTAAGTCATTTACCGCACTAGTTCTTTTTGATACTGGTGCATCGTATTCATACATCTCAAGGGGATTTGTGGATAAGTATAACCTATCAACCCAAGCCCTTAGGTCACCCATGTTAGTAACCTCGCCCGGAGCAGAGTATGTGGCTAGTCTATGGTGTGATCGGTTACCATTAAGGATTGGTAACTATGTTTTTCCCTCATACCTAATAGTATTGGAATCTCAAGGATTGGATGTGATATTAGGCATGCATTGGTTATCAAAATATGAAGGGAATATTTAGTGTGCTAGTAAGTTAATTTTGCTTACTACCCCAGAAGGGAGAAGGATCAAGTATGTATCCCGGCATGTGCCAAATAGGACTCAAGTAAATTGCCTAACAGGAGTTGTGCAGGAGGAAGTACCAGTGGTAAGAGATTTCCCTGATGTATTTCCAGAAGAGTTGACAGGCATGCCACCGGATAGAGATATTGAGTTTTTGATTGAGCTATTGCCAGGCATAGGGCCAATATCAAAGAGACCATATAGGATGCCAGCAAAGGATTTGGTGGAAATTAAGAAGCAGATTAAGGAGTTATTGGATAAGGGATATATTCGCCCAAGTTCTTCACCTTGGGGATCGCCAGTACTTCTAGTGGAGAAGAAGGATGGATCGTTAAGGATGGTTGTGGATTATCGAGGATTGAATGAAGTAACGATCAAAAACAAGTACCCACTACCAATGATCAATGATCTGTTTGATCGATTGCAAGGAGCTAAGGTATTTTCCAAGATCGATCTGCGATCAGGATACCACCAGTTGAAGATTCGAGAACAGGATATTCCGAAGACAGCTTTTACTACCAGATATGGGCTGTATGAGTATACCGTTATGTCATTTGGTCTGACTAACGCACCTGCCTATTTTATGAACATGATGAACAAAGTGTTTATGGAGTTCTTGGATAAGTTCGTCGTAGTGTTCATTGATGATATCCTGGTTTATTCGAAGAATGAAGAGGAACATAAGGAGCATTTGCGTTTGGTACTTGGAAAACTCAGAGAACATCAACTATATGCCAAGTTCAGCAAATGTGAGTTTTAGTTAAAGGAAGTAGGATTCCTCGGTCATGTTATATTGGGTGAAGGTATAGCAGTAGACCCTGCTAAAGTTGAAACTGTGACCACGTGGGACGCCCCAACAACAGTTGGAGAGATCTGGAGTTTTCTTGGACTCGCAGGATACTACCGGAGATTTATTGAGAATTTCTCAAAGATTGCGAAGCCTATGACTGAATTGTTGAAGAAGGATACCAAGTTCATATGCACAGAGGAGTGTGAGGCTAGTTTCCAGGAGTTGAAGAAACATTTGTTTACCTCACCAGTGTTGATTTTGCTAGACCAGACCAAAGATTATGAGGTGTACTGCGATGCTTCACGTCGAGGACTTGGAGCAGTGCTTATGCAGGAAGGGAGAGTTGTTTCATATGCCTCAAGACAACTGAAGCCTCATGAGTTAAATTATGCCACGCATGATTTGGAGTTAGCAGCCGTAGTGCATGCGTTGAAAACATGCAGACATTTTCTCATTGGTAATCATTATGAGGTGTACACGGATCATAAGAGTTTGAAGTACATTTTCACCCAGAAGGAGTTGAATCTCAGACAAAGGAGATGGTTGGAGCTTATCAAGGATTATGATATGAAATTGCATTATCACCCCGGAAAGGCTAATGTAGTAGCTGATGCATTAAGCCGCAAGAGCCATGTCAATACATTAATGACGGGAGAAATACCCAAGGAGTTAGCAGAAAATCTTCGTGAACTATGTTTGGAAATAGTTCCGAGAGGCTACGTAGCAGCATTGGAGATTCAGTCAAGTTTGATGGATAGAATCAGAGAAGCTCAGAAAGCTGACAAAGAGATTGCCGCTATAAAGGAGAAACTGAGTAAAGGAAAAGCTAAAGGATTTCGTGAGGATGAGCACGACACCCTATGGTTTGAAGACCGTGTTTACGTGCCCAATGACCCGGAGATCAGGAAGTTGATACTACAAGAGGCACACGACTCACCATATTTGATTCACCCAGGAAACACCAAGATGTATTTGGATTTGAAGGATATTTTCTGGTGGACCGGAATGAAGAAGGATATTGCGGAGTATGTAGCAGTTTGTGATGTATGCCAGAGAGTAAAGGCAGAGCATCAGAAGCCAGCAGGATTGTTACAACCATTGCCGATACCCGAATGGAAGTGGGATAAGCTAGGCATGGATTTTATCACGGGATTGCCCAGGACTCGTTTAGGCTATGACTCAATTTGGGTTGTAGTTGATCGATTGACGAAAGTAGCTCATTTCATCCCAGTAAAGACCACTTACACCAGTGCTAAGTTAGCAAAGATATACATGACCAGGATCGTATGTCTGCATGGAGTTCCAAGGTGTATCGTATCAGATAGAGGAACCCAGTTTACCTCAAAGTTCTGGAAGCAGTTTCATGAAACTTTGGGTACCAGGCTAGAATTTAGTACAGCTTTTCATCCACAGACTGATGGACAGACCGAAAGGGTAAATCATATTTTGGAGGATATGCTGAGAGCTTGTGCGCTAGATTATGGGTCTAGTTGGGATGACAATTTGCCATATGCAGAGTTCTCTTACAACAACAGTTACAAATCCAGTTTAAAGATGGCCCCTTTCGAAGCCTTGTACGGAAGGAGGTGCAGGACACTGTTGTCATGGGACGAAGTTGGAGACCGTCAGTTGTTTAGTCCTGACTTGATTAAAGAGTCTGAACAGAAGGTGAAGTTGATTCGCGATAGGCTCAAGATAGCCCAGTCCAGACAGAAGAGTTATGCGGATTCTAAACGCAAGGAGATAGTTTACGAAGTTGGAGATAGAGCTTATCTTCGAGTATCTCCACTTCAGGGAACAAAGCGTTTTGGAGTTAAAGGGAAGTTAGCACCACGATTTGTAGGACCATATCGAGTATTGGAACGTATGGGGGAAGTAGCCTACAAGTTGGAATTGCCCGAAGGATTGTCAGGAGTTCATGATGTGTTCCACGTTTCTCAGCTGAAGAAATGTCACGCGAAGATGGTTGACATACCGTTGAGAGACATAGTGCCTTTGGAAACCATTCAGTTGGATAACGATTTGACCTACGAGGAGAAGCCAGTTAAGATCCTAGAGTTTGCCAACCAAGTTACTCGCAGCAAGGTTAACAAGTTTTGCAACGTTCACTGGAGCCACCACTAAGAGGATGAAGCCACCTGGGAGCGAGAGGAAGATTTGTTCAAGGACCACCCTCACCTATTTTCTAGCCAACCCGAATCTCGAGGGCGAGATTCATCTTAAGGGGGGTAGGTTTGTAACATCCCAAAATTTCAATTTGGAATGTTATACATTATATCATCAATGCATATCATATTTCTTTTGCATTTTGGTTGATCCTAGAAATTCTACACAACTCAATGACCCATGGAGAGAGTTGGGGATTTCGATATTTTCATATTTGAGTTTTCTCAAATTTTGAGAATAGGATAATTTGATTTTATTTATTTTATCATCAATTATTTCTAATACAAAAATATGAGAGAGGGAATAAAATGACTATCCCAAAATAAAGAAATATTGACGATTTAATAATAAAATCAAATAAGATTTTATTTCGAAGTTTTTCGGTGTTTTATTTGAATTAGGAAAAATGCGTTTTTTTTCCAAAATTGCATTTATGTCCCAAATAAATGTTCACCTTGTGAGGCTTGATTTTAGAAGCCCGTGAAAATTTATTTCGGAAATTTTGGAGTACATTTAGTATTTCTTTTTTTCCTTTTCTTCCGAGCGGAATATTTAAAAAAAATCGCGCCGCGCGCCGACTGGGCCAAGGCCCAGCCGACGGCCCACCCCGCCGCCTGCGTCTCCCTCCAGGAGACCGGAGCCGCGCCGCCGCCCGAGTCCGGCTTGGGGCCGCCGCCGTGCCCCCTCCCCCAAGGCAGCACCCCCCCTCCCTCTCTTAAATACCGCTGCCCCGCCGCCCTCACCTCACCCCGCCCCGCCACCCCGCATAGCCGCCCCGCCGCCTGCGCTGCTGCCGCAGCTGCCGAGCCACCCCGCATAGCCGCCGCCGCCGCCGGAGCCCCGCCCCGCCCGCCGGAGTACCTCGCCAGAGGTATAGCCACCATCGTTCGCCATTCGGTTTTTTTTAAAAAAACCGCCTCGGTTTTTTTTTCGAAACCCTATATCGGTTTATTTTTTCACTGGTTTATTTAATTAGTGAACGTTCACCTATTCGTTCGTTTTAACGAACGCGTTTCATCGTTTAGTTTCAGATAACGAACGTTCGTTCATTAATCTATTCTTCGTTTTTCTTTTCTCGGATTAAATCCGCGACTTTTCTGATCGCGATTTCTGATCCGATTTTCGTTTTAGTTTAACTTTTCGCTCATTTATCGGAATCAGGCGATTCAAGCACCTAGGGATTCGTCTCGAAACCCTCTATCCGTTTAACCAACTTAAACAAGGTTTTGCTACTGTAAAATTTGCCCTAGATCCAGATTGCTAGAACGAAGTTGTTTTCTTTCGCCGTTTGTCTTTCGTTGCTTCGTCCGATTTGATTCTTTTGCCAACCGGAGTTGTTAAGTTGAACCTTCTGGTTAGATCTCTTATTTGAGTTTTACCTGTGCATTAGATGAGTACTTATTGTATGCTCATTTGTTTGTTTGCTATAGAATATCCGGAGTGCGCCGCCTGTTACTTTGAATCGCTAGGTTTCGCGGATCATCGGCAAGGCAAGTAACACCTTGATCATACCTTTTCTACTACCCAGTTTTATTGCATTAGATCAATCCTCACACATTGCATGATTAGGATCCAATTAAATTGTGGGATGGGAAGTAGATGAGGTAGTACCTATTACCTGTTTATTATCAAACCTTTGGGAGTTACTTCTACGTTTGCTTATTATGCCATGCTATGCTAGTAGACGTGGATTGGGTGAGTGAAATCCATGACAGATGTGAGATTGTTAATTAATGGTTTATCTAAGGTGGCAACTTAAACACACATCTGGGTGGATTGAGGCACCTGGGTATTCCAGGACTTGCCTGTTTTCTTTTGGACCGCCACCCAGGCTCAAAGGGATCATAAGACTATTCATACTAGAAACTTCCGTGTGCAGCCACAAGCTATTATGGGCTCTAGCAAAGTTGACTAAGTTGTGCGAACTCTTACAGTGGTAGACTAGCAGATGTAGGGGATGTAGGTGGTACGGTCTACCCGATCGTAAGGTACTAGCGCTTCTGAAAGACTATGTCTCGGTCATCCGTCTTCTCAAACACCATGTAGTGCGAGAAACCAAACGGAGGCGATCGAGTCTTGTGGGGAAAAGTGCGCAAACCTCTGCAGAGTGTAACAAACTAATCATGATTAGCCGTGTCCCCGGTTATGGACATCTTGAGTATCTAGTACTTGGATTATCATGTGAATCTCAACATGTTACTCTAAATTAATTTTGTTGGGTTATGTTTAATGATGATGCTTAATTGGGATTGAGAATGCTGTCAACCATTCTCAATGTTTAACAACTACCATGATAGTCAAATAAAATTATTCCTTTGAAGTAGGGAAAAATTGGCTTTACGCAAAAACTGTAACCATAGAGCTTTCCACCAGCCAAATATGCATATAGTATAGCTGTTACATTCCATTACTCTCTATGTGTTACCTTGCCAGCATATTCCATGTGCTGACCCGTTTTCGGGCTGCAACGTTAATGTTGCAGACTTTTCAGACGACTATTAA
Source organism: Triticum urartu (assembly GCF_003073215.2). NCBI lineage: Eukaryota > Viridiplantae > Streptophyta > Magnoliopsida > Poales > Poaceae > Triticum > Triticum urartu. The sequence goes on along the minus strand of NC_053022.1, from coordinate 407,864,530 downwards.
GGAGTTTTAGGTCGTGGTTCTATACTCAGTGATGCCGTTGGAGTTGATGGACTCACTTATCTTCCGAGCCTTCCGCTGTTATCGTTATTAGATGGCCTTAAGCCATATTTATTGTAATAAGTTCTCTTTTGAGACACTCGATGTAATAAGTGTGTGATTGCTACTCTGCTATAAATCCTCCGAGTACTGTGTGGTGTCAGCATTACTGATCCAGGGATGACACCGGAGCACAGAGATCAGACTGTTTGAGGTCTGGTCGCTACAACTAATTAAAACACTAAAAACACAATCATAACAGTAGAATAATTGTGCTAACACTCAAGAACATGAAACAAAAAGCAAAAATAAATTTTATTCATTGGGTTGCCTCCCAACAAGCGCTATTGTTTCATGCCCCTAGATAGGCATAAAGCAAGGATCTAAGTTTTGTCATCTTTGTTTCGAGATCCATAAGATGCCCTCATGATTGATTCATATGGTGGCCTAATTCTTCTTCTAGGAAAGTATTCCATACCCTTCCTTAGTGGAAATTGGAACTTAATATTTCCTTCTTTCATATCAATCACGGAACCGATAGTGCGTAAAAACGGTCTACCAAGAATAATTGGACAAGACGGGTTGCAATCAATATCAAGAACACTAAAATATATGGGCACATAATTCCTATTTGCAAGAATAAAAACATCATTAATTCTTCCCATAGGCTTTTGAATAGTAGAATCCGCTAAGTGCAAATTTAAAGAACATTCTACAATATAGGTAAGACCAAGCACATCACATAAAGATTTCGGAATTGTAGAAACACTAGCACCCAAGTCACACAAAGAAAAACACTCATAATTTTTAATATTGACTTTGATAGTAGGTTCCCATTCATCATGCAATTTTCTAGGAATTGAAGCTTCTAATTCCAACTTTTCTTCCAAAGCTTTCATCATAGCATCAACAATATGTTTGCTAAAAGCTTTTTTTTGTTCATAAGCATGGGGTGAATTTACCATGGGTTTCAACAAAGAAATACAATCAATCAAAGATAAACTATCCTAATTAAAGTGTTTGTAATCCAAAAGAGTGGTCATATCACCAGTTAAAGTTTTGACCTCTTCAAACCCACTTTTATCAATTTTCTCAACAAGATTTTCACCCTCCAAATTATTGGGACACCTTGTAGCTAAAGTTGACTCTTCTCCAGTCCCCTTTTAATCAATCTTAACTCCACTAAACAAGGAATCAATAGAGGAAACACCAATCATTTTAAGATCTTCATCACTTTTATGAAAGTAATCACTAGAAAACGCTTTTTTCAAAAAATTCTCTTCTAGCTCTAAGCATGGCGGTTCTTTTACTACTTTCATCCATAGAAACATAAAGAGCTTTAATTGATTCCTCATCTTTAGGCACAAAAAATTTTCATCTTGAGATTTTCTACATCATGAGCAATTCTATCAACACCTCAAGACAAATCATCAATCTTATTCAACTTTTCTTCTATGGTAGTGTTGAATACTTTTTTGAGTGTTGATAAATTCTTTAATATTATTCTGAAGATCAGAGGTGTTCCTATTATTATTATTATTATAAGAAGGATTTCCATAGGAATTATCATAATTATTAGAGGAATTACTAGGAAAAGGCCTAGGATTAAAATTACCTCTATAAGCATTGTTATTGAAATTATTTCGCGAGATAAAATTCACATCTACGGCATCACTATTTTGCTCAATCAAAGTAGACAAAGGCATATCATTGAAATCAATAGGAGCACTTTTACTAGCAACCAATTTCATAAGAGCATCAACTTTTTCACTCAAATAAGAAATTTCTTCAACCAAATTAACGTTTTTACTAGTAGGAGCCATTTTGGTATGCCATTGTGATTAATTTTCCATAATATTATCAAGCAATTTGGTGGCTTAAACCAAAGTAATTTCCATAAAAGTACCACCCATGGAGGAATCTAAAAGATTATGAGAAAAAAAGTCAACCCCGCAAAAAAATTATGAACATCCAAAGATTTAACCCATGAGTTGGGAAATTCCTTAGCATCATTTTCATCCTTTCACAAGATTGTGCAACATGCTCATGTTCAAGTTGCTTGAAATTCATGATATGGGTTCTAAGGGAAGTAATTTTTGCGAGCGGAAAATACTTAGTGATAAAAGCATCTTTGCACTTATTCCAAGAATCGATACTATTGCGAGGCAAAGAAGAAAACTATTTTTTTGCAGAATCACGCAAAGAAAATGGAAATAGTTTCATCTTCACAATATCATTGTCCACATCTTTTTTCTTTTGCATATCACGTAATTCCATGAAGGTATTAAGATGGGATGCGGCATCCTCATAAGGAGTACCGTAAAATTGATCTTTCATAATAAGATTCAGCAAAGCAGTATTAATATCACAAGATTCCACACTAATGGCGGGAGCAATCGGAGTGCCAATAAAATCATTGTTGTTGGTATTAGAGAAATCACACAACTTGGTGTTCTCTTGAGCCATTATGACTACACAATAAGATTGCACTCAAAAACAGATCCGACAAGAAAACGGCGAACGAAAAAGAGGGCGAATAAAACGGCATTTTTTTGTGAAGTGGGGGAGAGGAAAACAAGAGGCAAATGCCAAATAATCTAAATTGCGAGGAGATGAGATTTGTGATTAGGAACCTGGTAGATGTAGATGATCCTCCCCGGCAACGGCACCAGAAATTCCTTTTGATGCGGCTTGAAACTACGTCGGTATTTCCCCAAAGAGGAAGGGATGATGCAGCACAGCGACGGTAGGTATTTCCCTCAGTGATGAAACCAAGGTTATCGAACTAGTAGGAGAACCAAGCAACACTACATAAACAGCACCTGCACAAAAATAACAAATACTCACAACCCGACTTGTTAAAGGGGTTGTCAATCCCTTTCGGGTAACAGTGCCACAAATTGGCAAACGGACGTGAGAGAGTTGTAAATATTGATAGATCAAACGCCAGATAAAATAAATTACATCAAGGTATTTTTGTATTTTTGGGTTTAATAGATCTGAAAATAAAAGGCAAATAAAATAGATCACAAAGGCAAATAATATGTGAAGGAGACCCGGGGGCGTAGGTTTCACTAGTGGCTTCTCTCGAGAAAAATAGCAAACGGTGGGTAAAAAAATTACTGTTTGTAAATTGATAGAACTTCCAATACTCATGAAGATTTCCAAGCAATGATCATTACATAGGCATCACGTCCAAGATTAGTAGACCAACTCCTTTCTACATCTACCACTATTACTCCACACATCGACCGCTATCCAGCATGCATCTAGTGTATTAAGTTCATGGAGAAACTGAGTAATGCAATAAGAACGATGACATGATGTAGACAAGATCTATTTATGTAGAAATAGACCCCCATCATTTTATCCTTAGTAGCAACGATACATACGTGTCAGTTCCCCTTCTGTCACTGGGATCAAGCACCGTAAGATCGAACCCACTACAAAGCACATCTTCCCCTCCAAGCACCCCACAGGCGCTTCTCCAGCCCATTCGATGTCTTTTCGTCCAAAAAAATCCACAAAAAGTTTCGTTGCGTTTGGACTCCGTTTGATATTGATTACCTGTGATGTAAAAAACATGCAAAGAAACAGCAACTGGCACTTGGCACTATGTTAATATGTTAGTACAAAAATGATATAAAATGACTATAAAATGGTTATAAAACATCCATGAATGATAATATAACAGCATGAAACAATCAAAAATTATAGATACGTTGGAGACGTATCAGTGCCCAAACTTTGATATGGGATCTCACCATGATCCACACCACACACATGCCAAGATGAATCCACCTTCTGGTCAAATGCCTCTCGTTCTCGGTGGAAACTAAAAACATTTGCGGGCTAACGAATGGGCACGTTGCTAACAACTACACGAGGGAGTGTCCGAGAGGGCCACCAATGCATGCATGTGGCCCGAACATGTATGTATGAAAGGGTTGTGTAATCCTTTAAATAACCAATTCACGACTTTGATGTGGCATATATGACTCACAAAATGATGAATAATCCCACACGGAGGCTCACGACTATTAATGTACTGCCGGACCCCCCCCCCCGCCCCACCCCACACACACAACCCACACCACCACAGCCACTCTAAGGCACGTCAAACTTTTTCTGTCGTGAACATGTGACCAAAGGAGGGCCATGTTAAAAAACAGAGATCATTCAACTGTTTTTATACATTGATTGATTTCCTAGGGATTTAATGTGCAAAAATCAAATATGAGCTACATGTGCACCAAAATGGATTGCAAAATCATATGTGTGTCACTGGGTGCATGTTTCCCGATGCAAGAGATTTCAAAACATTGAGAATATAGATTTTTAAAATTCAGTAAATCCAAAAATTAGTTGAAATTCATGAAACTTATCGTGGTGTCATATATGGACACTAGTAGACTGTGATATTGTATTTTTCGTCAAATTTGAGACACATTTTGATATAATCTTCTTACAAACAGGAGATTGTTAATAACTCGCAACCAATATCTCATACGGATTATTTATTCGGACCGTGTGTGTTAGACCGTGCCATGCTTCAGTTAAGAAATAAAGTGACAGAATGAATCATCAAAAAGCAAAAAATATATACGTGCTGCCACGTGCCCTGTTTGTCGTGCGAGCGGGCGTGAGTTGACGGGACGCATGCGAGCAGTACACCGTGCAGGTAGACCGGGAGGCGTGCGTGCAGGTGTGTAAATTGACAGGAGGCGTTTTCGTTGTGCGGTGTCACCGGGAGGCATGCGAATAGCTATGTGAAATGATGGTAGGAATGCCAGAAGTTTGTCGCGCAGGCTCACCGGGAGGCGAGACAGCCTTTGACTGTCGCCCGCCTCGCTCCCACTGGTCCATATTAATGGCGCGCTCGAGCCGCCGGCCATAATAGGCGGCCACACCCCCGGTCCACAGTGGTCACCGGCGTCTGGACTCTAGAGTGTATGAGGATGTTGCCGAAGTGCACCATCGGAGGGAGTGGCGACGTCGGGGCTGGTGAAGCACCCGCACAACGCGTGAAGCTAGGCACAGAGGTTTTCGTCGCTGCTGACGAGGTCTCGTGCAGGCAACAGCACAACCTTGACTTCGTCGGCACCGTCGTAGCCCCCCCCCCCCCCGGTCGGAGCCGGAGGTCAACAGCAACTCCGGCAACGACTGCGACTCCGACGAAAAACCGGTTAGTCATCTATATACCCATTTGTGCGGCAAACATATCATGTGTTTTCTCTGGTTACTCCCCCCCTCTCTATTTTTTTGGAATACAAATTCTATGGTTATGTTCTCTTAGTCCATGAAATCAGAGTAATTAAGATCTGTTAGATGCACGTAGTGTATTGATTGTTTGAATGGTATCCGTATGGGTTAGTGATTAATTGTTTGTTCTCTACAGATGATTTTTGCTAATAATCAGACTAGGGTTAGCGTGCGTGCTAATAATTCGTGGCCATATCTTGAGAATTGATTTTGAATGTCCTACATATATGTTTGTACCTTTTTTTTCTTCCAGATCTTGAGAATTGATTTTGAATGTCCTACATGTATGTTTCTGCCATTTTTTCTTTCAGATCGGTATGTACACAGATGAGGCTCCGGCCATCGCCGCCACTGGATGTAGATCTTGGACCCGGCTACGCGGCCAGAAGAGGCCACCCCCTGGACATGAGGAACCAGTAGAATCTCCGATGGACTGCATCAGCGATCTCCTGGACGCCATCCTTGGGGAGATCATCTACCTTCTCCCCACCAAGGATGGCCATGTTGGGGAATGTAGCATGCAATTTCAAAAAAATTCCTACGATCACGCAAGATCTATCTAGGAGATGCATAGCAACGAGACGGGGAGAGCGTGTCCATGTACCCTCATAGACCGAAAGCAGAAGCGTTAGGTTAACGCGGTTGACATAGCCGAACGTCTTCGTGATCCAACCGATCAAGTACCGGACGTACGGCACCTCCGAGTTCAGCACACGTTCAACTCGATGACGTCCCTCGAACTCTTGATCCAGCAGAGGGTCGAGGGAGAGTTTCTTTAGCATGATGGCGTGGCGACGGTGCTGGTTATGTGACCCGTGCAGGGCTTCGCCTAAGCAGTATGACAATATGACCAAGGTGGTAAACTATGGACGGGGGCACCGCACACGGCTAAGAAACAATTATTGTGCCTTTGGGGTGCCCCTGGCCACGTATATAAAGGAGAGGGAGGAGGAGGCCGGCGTCCAAGGGGGGCGCGCCAAGGGGAGAGTCCAACTAGGATTCCCAATCCTAGTTGGATTCCCTTTCCTATTCCAAGAGGAGGAGGAGGGAAGGAGAGAGAGGGAAAGGAAAGAGGGGGCCGCGCCCCCTCCCCTTAGTCCAATTTGGATTTCCCTCGGGGGCGCCACTCTATGGGCTGCCATCTCCTACTCCCTTATGGCCCATTAAGGCCCATAACTTCCTCGAGGGGTTCCGATAACCCCTTGGTTCCCCGATGAATATCCGAAACGTCCCGAAACCTTTCCGGTGTCTGAATACCTTCGTCCAATATCTCAATCTTTACCTCTCGACCATTTTGAGACTCCGAGTCATGTCTGTGATCTCATCCGAGACTCCGAACAAACTTCGGTCACCAAAACACATAACTCATAATACAATTCATCATCGAATGTTAAGCATGCGTACCCTACGGGTTTGAGAACAATGTAGACATGACCACGACACATCTCCAGTCAATAACCAATAGCGGAACCTGGATGCTCATATTGGCTCCTACATATTCAACGAAGATCTTTATTGGTCAAACCGCATAACAACATATGTTATTCCCTTTGTCATTGGTATGTTACTTGCCCGAGATTCGATCGTCGGTATCATCATACCTAATTCAATCTCATTACCGGCAAGTCTCTTTACTCGTTCCGTAATGCATCATCACATAAATAACTCATTAGTCACATTGCTTGCAAGGCTTATAGTGATGTGCATTACCGAGAGGGCCCAGAGATACCTCTCCGATACTCGGAGTGACAAATCCTAATCTTGATCTATGCCAACCCAACAAACACCTTTGGAGACACCTGTAGAGCATGTTTATAATCACCCAGTTACGTTGTGATGTTTGATAGCACACAAGGTGTTCCTCCGGTATTCGGGAGTTGCATAATCTCATAGTCAAAGGAATATGTATAAGTCATGAAGAAAGAAATAGCAATAAAACTTAACGATCATTATGCTAAGCTAACGGATGGGTCTTGTCCATCACATCATTCTCCTAATGATGTGATCACATTCATCAAATGACAACACATGTCTATGGTTAGGAAACTTAACCATCTTTGATTAACGAGCTAGTTAAGTCGAGGCATACTAGGGACACCTTGTTTTGTCTATGTATTCACACATGTATCAAGTTTCCGGTTAATACAATTCTGGCATGAATAATAAACATTTATCATGATATAAGGAAATATAAATGACAACTTTATTATTGCCTCTAGGGCATATTTCCTTCAGACTCCCACTTGCACTAGAGTCAATAATCTAGTTCACGTCGCCTTGTGATTTAACACCATTAGTTCACATCACCATGTGATTAACACCCATAGTTCACATCGCCATGTGACCAACACCCAAAGGGTTTACTAGAGTCAGTAATTTAGTTCACGTCGCCATGTGATTAACACCCAAAGAGAACTAAGGTGTAGTCATGTTTTTCTTGTGAGTGAGGTTTAGTCAACGGGTCTGCCACATTCAGATTCGTATGTATTTTGCAAATTTCTATGTCGACAATGCTCTGCACGAAGCTACTCTAGCTAAATGCTCTCACTTTTAATATGTATCCAGATCGAGACTCAGAGTCATCCAGATTGGTGTCAAAGCTTGCATCGACGTAACTCTTTACGATGAACTCTTTATCACCTCCATAACCGAGAAATATTGCCTTGGTCCTCTAAGGATAATTTTGACCGATGTCCAATGATCTACTCCTATATCACTATTCTACTCCCTTGCCAAACTTATACTAAGGTATACAATAGGTCTGGAACACAGCATGGCATACTTTATAGAACCTATGGCTGAGGCATAGGGAATGACTTTCATTCTCTCTCTATCTTTTGCCGTGGTTGGGTTTTGAGTCTTTACTCAACTTCACACCTTGCAATACAGGCAAGAACTACTTCTTTGATGTTCCATTTTGAACTACTTCAAAATCTTGTCAAGGTACATATGTACTCATTAAAAAATCTTATTAAGCGTCTTGATCTAACTCTATAGATCTTGATGCCCAATATGTAAGTAACTTCACCGAGGTCTTTTTTGAAAAACTCCTTCCAAACACTCCTTTGTGCTTTCCAGAAAATTCTACATCATTTCCGATCAACAATATGCCATTCACATATACTTATCAGAAAAGATGTAGTGCTCCCACTCACTTTCTTGTAAATACAGGCCTCACCGCAAGTCTCTATAAAACTATATGCTTTGCTCAACTCATCAAAGCGGATATTCCAACTCCGAGATGCTTGCACCAGTTCCATAGATGGATCGCTGGAGCTTGCATAATTTGTTAGCACCTTTAGGATCGACAAAACCTTTGGTTGCATCATATACAACTCTTCTTTAAGAAATCCATTAAGGAATGCAGTTTTGACATCCATTTGTTAGATTTCATAAAATGCGGCAATTGCTAACATGATTCGGACAGACTTAAGCATCGCTACGAGTGAGAAAATCTCATCGTAGTAAACACCTTGAACTTGTCGAAAACATTTTGTGACAATTCGAGCTTTGTAGATACTAACACTACCATCATCTTATGTCTTCCTCTTGAAGATCTATTTATTCTCAATGGCTTGCCGATCATCGGGCAAGTCCACCAAAGTACACACTTTGTTCTCATACATCGATCCTATCTCATATTTCATGGCCTCAAGACATTTTGCGGAATCTGGGCTCATCATCGCTTCCTCATAGTTAGTAGGTTCGTCATGGTCTAGTAACAAGGCTTCCTGAATAGGATTACCGTAACACTCTGGTGTGGAACGTGCTCTGGTTGACCTACGAGGTTCGGTAGTAACTTGATCTGAAGTTTCATGATCATTATCATTAGCTTCCTCTCTTGTTGGTGTGGGCATCATGGGAACGGTTTTCTGTGATGAGCAACTTTCCAATTCGAGAGAAGGTACAGTTACCTCATCAAGTTCTACTTTCCTCCCACTCACTTCTTTCGAGAGAAACTCCTTCTATAGAAAGGATCCACTCTTAGCAACAAATATCTTGCCTTCAGATCTATGATAGAAGGTGTACCCAACAGTTTCTTTTGAGTATCCTATGAAGACACATTTCTCCGATAGGGTCCGAGCTTATCAGGCTGAAACTTTTTCACATAAGCATCGCAACCCCAAACTTTAAGAATCGAACAGCTTATGTTTCTTGCCAAACCATAGTTCATATGGTGTCATCTCAATGGATTTAGATGGTGCCCTATTTAAAGTGAATGCAGTTGTCTCTAATGCATGACCCCAAAACGATAGTGGTAAATCGGTAAGAGACATCATAGATCGCACCATATCTAATAAAGTACGATTACGACTTTCGACACACCATTACGCTGTGGTGTTCTAGGTGGCGTGAGTTGCGAAACTATTCCACATTTGTTTTAAATGAAGACCAAACTCGTAACTCAAATATTCACCTCCGCGATCAGATCGTAGAAACTTTGTTTTCTTGTTACGATGATTTTCTACTTCACTCTGAAATTCTTTGAACTTTTCAAATGTTTTAGGCTTATGTTTCATTAAGTAGATATACCCATATCTGCTCAAATCATCTGTGGAGGTCAGAAAATAACGATACTCGCGAGCCTCAACAATCATCGGACCGTATACATCAGTATGTATTATTTCTAGTAAGTCAGTGGCTCGCTCCATTGTTTCGGAGAATGGAGTCTTAGTCATCTAGCCCATGAGGCCTAGTTCGCAAGCATCAAATGATTCATAATCAAGTGATTCCAAAAATGCATCCACATAGAGTTTCTTCATGCGCTTTACACCAACATGACCTAAACGACAGTGCCACAAGTAGCACTATCATTATCAACTTGGCATCTTTTGGCATCAATATGATGAATATGTGTATAACCACGATCGAGATTAAACAAACCATTCACATTGGGTGTATGACCATTGAAGGTTTTATTCATGTAAACAGAACAACAATTATTCTTTGACTTAAATAAGTAAACATATTGCAATAAACATGATCCAATCATATTCATGCTCAACGCAAACACCAAATAACATTTATTTAGGTTCAACACTAACCCCGAAGGTATAGGGAGTTTGTGATGGTGATCTTATCAACTTTGGAATCACTTCCAACACACATTGTTACCTCGCCATCAACTAGTCTTTGTTCATTTTGTAACTCATGTTTCGAGTTACTAATCTTAGCAACTGAACCAGTAGCAAATACCCAGGGGCTACTATGAACACTAGTAAAGTCCACATCAACAACTTCTTATCCGCCAAATATTTGGGGAAGTTCCGCTTCCAGTGACCATTTCCATTGAAGTAGAAGCACTCAGTTTCAGGCTTGGGTCTAGCTTTCGGCTTCTTCACGGGAGTGACAACTTTCTTGTCATTCTTGAAGTTCCCTTTCTTTCCCTTGCCCTTTCTCTTGAAACTAGTGGTCTTGTTAACCATCAACACTGGATGCTATTTCTCGATTTCTACCTTCGCAAATTTCAGCATCGCGAAGAGCTTGGGAATCGTTTTCGTCATCCTTGCATATTATAGTTCATCACGAAGTTCCAGTAACTTGGTGATAGTGACTAGAGAACTCTGTCAATCACTATCTTATCTGGAAGATTAACTGCCACTTGATTCAAGCGATTGTAGTACTCGGACATTTTAAGCACATGCTCACAGGTTGAGTTATTCTCCTCCATCTTGTAGGAAAAGTACTTGTCAGAGGTCTCATACCTCTCGACTGGGCATGAGTCTGAAATACCAATTTCAGTTCTTGGAACATCTTATATGCTTCGTGGTGTTCAAAACGTTCTTGGAGTCCCGATTCTAAGCCATAAAGCATGGCGCACTAAACTATCAAGTAGTCATCATACCGAGCTTGCCAAACGTTCATAACGTCTGCATCTACTCCTGCAATAGGTCCGTCACCTAGCGGTGCATCAAGGACATAATTCTTCTGTGCATCAATGAGGATAATCCTCAGATCATGGACCCAGTCCGCATCATTGCTACTATCATCTTTCAACTTATTTTTCTCTAGGAACATATCAAAAATAAACGGGGAGCTACATCGCAGGCTATTGATCTACAACATAGATATGCAAATACTATCAGGACTAAGTCCATGATAAATTAAAGTTCAATTAATCATATTAGTTAAGAACTCCCACATAGATAGACATCCCTCTAGTCATCTAAATTATCACGTGATCCATATCAACTAAACCATGTCCGATCATCACGTGAGATGGAGTAGTTTTCAATGGTGAACATCACTATGTTGATCATATCTACTATGTGATTCACGTTCGACCTTTCGGTCTCAGTATTCCGAGGCCATATCTACATATGCTAGGCTCGTCAAGTTTAACCCGAGTATTCTGCACGTGCAAAACTGGCTTGCACCCGTTGTATGTGAATGTAGAGCTTATCACACCCGATCATCACATGGTGTCTCGGCACGATGAACTGTAGCAACGGTGCATACTCAGGGAGAACACTTATACCTTGAAATTTAGTAAGGGGTCATCTTATAATGCAACCGCAGTACTAAGAAAAATAAGATGCGTAAAAGATAAACATCACATGCAATCAAAAATCTAACATGATATGGCCATCATCATCTTGTGCCTTTGATCTCCATCTCCACAGCATCGTCATGATCTCCATCGTCGCCGGCCTGACACCTTGATCTCCATCGTAGCGTCGTTGTCATCTCACCAACTATTTCTTCTATGACTATCGCTGCCGCATAGTGATAAAGTAAAGCAATTACATGGCGATTGCATTTCATACAATAAAGCGAGAACCATAAGGCTCCTGCCAGTCACTAGTACAACGATGTGCTAAACAAACGGTTTTTAACCCCTTTCGGCGACAGCATTTGAAACTGTCGCGAAGTGAGTGTGCGCGATAGGCGGTCCTTGCCACACGACCCAAAAACCGTCGGGGATATGCCCTCTTGGCACACACGCTTGGCAAAATGAGGTCATGTGCGACCGACGAGCGCTCAAATACGGAAATACATACAATAGAGATAAAAATACAATTATATGGCGAAATTGTTTCCGGTCGCAAGTACATCCCACACAGTCAGTCCCCACTAAACGTCTCCGTTCGTATGTACATCCCACACAATCGCTCCAAGGAAAACGTTTCCGTTCACAGGTACATCACACACATTTTTTTCCGTTAAATCATTTGCGTTATTGAATGTATCACACACGGTCCGTAGAATAAACTATGTAGGAAAGTTGTCCGTCACACACAGTTTTTATGTGGTAAACGTTTGCGCAAGGTGGCCTAATGCAAACAGTTTTCAAGAGAAAGTCGTGTGTGTATGGTTGTTCATTGATCCAACACGGTTTATTCCTAGAAACTGTGTGCGTTGCCTGAGGTCATCGCCCACGGTATTTTTTCAACAACCGTTTGCAATAGAAAAACCCAATTAGCAGACTAATTCGCCATTAGCAGGCTAATTATCTGATTATTCATAATCCATTTATTAATCTACTTGAAATTTCAAATTAAGCACAGAATATATTTCATTTTCATAATTGAAATACATTAGAGTACAACATCATATAGCTTCAGCACTCAGCTACCCCATTACACAACAACACCAGGACCAAGTTTCACATGCAACATCTATAACCTTTCGAAATTAGCATCATGGACGGTACATAGACAGATGTATCTCATCTAGAAAACTGCTGAAGCAGAAGGCGAATATTGAGCCTTCATTGATGTTGAAGGTCTTTGTAACTTTAGGCCAGTGCCTGTGGATGATTGACTGTCCATCCTTCGTCCTCTTCAGGAACACTTCAATATTGAACCGTGGGTGTTGTATGAATAACTTCCTCGCCTCCTGGCCATACAGTGAGAGGTAATCATCGGTGAACTACTTTGGAAAGGCCTGAAAACAAGGATGTGCATAAATATCTTCTCTATATTGGAAATGGGGCAAAGGAATAAAAAAGGCAAGGTATAATAGTTAGTACCATCCTATAGTGAACTGATGTCTTCTTCATTGTGTAGACAAAGATCGTGTTGTTTTTTCGCTAATTTCTTTATCCTAACAATCTTTCAGAGTTTCTTGACTTGACTGATATTCATGGACAACTCATTTCCCCATATGCAAAAAGGGTCGTGCAGTGGGTGAAAACCTCTGACAGCATGACCTACATGTGCAAGACCAAATTGTTAAAAAAACAAATATTAGAATGGTTCCTGCAATTTGCCAATAATGTGCTATTAGACAACGGACCATGCACGTGCTAACCTCGATTGTAAACCTCGGTGCTTCCCATTGTTTCCCTGCAACACATATAAGGTAGTTAGTCATCAGGTTAACTAAGGGTTCGCATGCTATCAGTAAAATATGTTGATGATAAATAAACACATTGCAGATTCGTCAGTTTAATTCAAGACACATGGAAAACCCATTTATCCAAACCAAGCACGATTAAGAACTAGGAAATGTAGGACTTGTATATGTTTCTTATGTATTAAGTGCAGCCAAATTTGATTTATTCCTCACATGCACAACAATACAAAATTCTACACACGACAATTGGACATTGCAGTGTAGAATTGAACCAAGCAGTTAGCTAAACACCAGAACAAATGAACCAAATATTAACTGAGCACCACATTGCACAATATAACATACTCCTAATAGAAGATCGGACAATTAACCAAACCAAGCATGCTTAGCAACTTGGAAATATAGCAATTGTATTTTTTTGTCATGTATTTACTACAGCCAAATTCAATTTATTCCTCACATGGTATACAATAACAGAATGTACCCACAACTATTGAACATCGCATTACAGAATTGAACCAAACAAAACAGTTAACTAAACACCACAACAAATGAACCAAATGTTAACTGAGCACCACATTGCACAATATAACATACTCCTAATAGAAGATCAGACAGTTAACCAAACCAAGCATGCTTAACCACATGGAAATATAGCAATTGTATATGTTTCTCATGTATTTAGTACGGCCAAATTAGATTTATTTCACACATGGTATACAATAAAAGCATGCACCCACAATAATTCAACATTGCATTGCAGAATTGAACCAAACAGCCAACCGTGTCACGTCGTCGGTGCGCGAGGCGTCGACGGTGGCCTCGACGGCGAGGTGCTCCTCCAAGATCTGGGGGTCGACACGAGTGGCAACGATCGCGACCTCATCCGCGCGTGCGGCCGCGATTTGCTTCTCCGCTGCCAAATGGTCCTTGGGATCCTGGCTATACTATGCGCACCATGTCTTAGGGCGGCGCTTATTTGGTGGAGGGGTCAGTGATTTGGGTGGAAGGTGTCGCGCCGGCGGTCGGGGCTTGTGGAATGTGGAAGGAAAAGGAGGATGGAGGTCGGGCGTGGATTACCTGCCTGGATAGGCGAGGCCGAGCAGCGTGGAGGAGGGTCACCAGCGAGGAGGCGGCGCTGCAAACAAGGAGTGAAGGTTTCAACTTGGAAAGGAAGGCGCAAACAGGGGAAATGTAGCTCTTGGTAAGGTGGAGGGGCGGGGAGGTAGATATTTCCACGGAAGCCGAAAATTTGGAAGCGCTTCAGCGAAAAAATTGGCGCACAAAGTGTCATCAGACACGGTCCCTTATTTAGAGCAGGCTGTGGACTGTAGCCGTCACACCTTCTCATGTAAGACGTATGCGTACTATACTCCGACGGTGCTCCAAGATATTTTGTGTTGCATCTCACACGATCGGTTATAATAAACTGTGTGGGATCTACTTGATTTTTCGTCTTGATTTGAATTACATAATGGGGTCACAGCGGCCATGGACGGTGTTTGAATTGCTAGACCTTTTATCCGCAGTGATCATAAAAGAATTGGAATTATTTAGGGTTCGTTTGGACATTTTTATGCATTAAGTGAGTTTTCAATGCATTTATGTGCATAATTCAAATTTGAACTACATGCACATGCTCAGGTGCATATAAATTGGTTGAAAAAACAAATCTTTTATCCTTGGGTGCATTCTTAGGTCCCATGCAAGAAATGGGAATGAATGTCAAACACCCTGCCACCGTCACTCGGCCGCAAACATTGAGATATGTAGTTTTTAAATTATATTAAATCCAAAACTCGTTTGAAATTCATGAAACTTGGCATGCTATCATGGAGCAACATCAACATGTCGTGGTAAAAATTTTGTCCCATTTGGGGCAGTATGGGTATAAGCTTCTCACAAACCAGAGATTCTCAAACAAGCGTGATGGTTTCGGTAGGGAACGTGCCACCTTTGGGGACGAAACGATATCCGTTGCCTCTTATTGCTTTCAAAATATTCGAGTGTCTACGTAGAACAACAGGAGTGTTGTGTTTAATTTTGGAATTTTTGGGGTTCGTTTGGATATTTTTATACATTAATTGGGTTTCCCAGGCATTTTATGTTCATAATTCAAATTTGAACTACATGCACATTCTCCAGTGCATATAAACTGGTTGAAAAATCAAATATGTGCTTGGTTGCATGCTTAGGTCCCATGCAAGAAATTGGAATAAATTTCAAACACCCTCCACCGTCACTTGGCCGAAAACATTGAGATACCTGGTTTTTAAATTCTAGTAAATCCAAAACTCGTCTGAAATTCATGAAACTTGGCATGCTATCATGGACGGCATCAACATGCCGTGGTAAAAAATTTGTCCCATTTGGGGCACGTTTGGGTATAAGCTTCTCACAAACCAAAGCTTCTCACAACAAGCGTGATGGTTTCGGTAGGGAACGTGCCACCTTTGGGGACAAAACGATATATGTTGCCTCTTATTGCTTTCAAAAAAATTCGAGTGTCAACATAGAACAACAGGAGTGTTGTGTTTAATTTTGGAATTTTTCGTGGTTCATTTGGACATTTTCATATATTAACTGGGTTTCCCAGGCATTTTATGCGCATAATTCAAATTTGACCTACATGCACATTCTCCTGTGCATATAAACCGGTTGAAAAATCAAATATGTGTCCTTGGTTTCATGCTTAGGTCTCATGCAAGAAATGGGAATGAATTTCAAACACCCTGCCACCGTCACTCGGCTGGAAACATTGAGATACCTGGTTTTTAAATTCTACTAATCCAAAACTTGTCTGAAATTCATGAAACTTGGCATGCTATCATAGAGCGGCAATCAACATGCCGGGGTAAAAATTTTGTCCCATTTGGGGCAGGTTTGGGTATAAGCTTCTCACAAACCTTAGCTTCTCACAACAAGCGTGATGGTTTCGGTAGGGAACGTGCCACCTTTGGGGATGAAACGATATCTGTTGCCTCTTATTGCTTTCAAAAAATTTCTAGTGTCAACATAGAACAACAGGAGTGTTGTGTTTACTTTTGGAATTTTTCGGGGTTCGTTTGGACATTTTTATACATCAACTAGTTTTCTAGGCATTTCATGTGCATAATTCAAATTTGAACTACATGCACAAGCTCCAGTGCATATAAATTGGTTGAAAAATCAAATTTGTGTCCTTCGGGGCATGCTTATGTCCCATGCAAGAAATGGGAATGAATTTCAAACACCGGGGCACTGTTGATTGCCGATAAAACATTGAGATACTTTGTTTTTAAATTCTAGTAAATCCAAAACTCATCTGAAATTCATGAAACTTGGCATGCTATGATGGAATGGCACCCGACATGTTGTAGTAATTTTCGTGTCCATTTTGAGAGAAGGCGCACTCGAATAACAGCCAACAAAGGCATTTTGAAACAAATAGCTGCCACTGTAACATCTCAAACGTTTTGTATAATTTAAATTATGTGCGTTCTATTAACCATTCATGTGACGCCACGCATCACTCTTTTAATGGCTAGGAGGTGCCGTGCACACAGGTGCTTGAGTGCTTGACTAAACGGAAGGCGTGCGAGCTGTACTCCAACGCGGAGGCTCATCGGGAAGCGTGCAAGCTGTAGGTCACGCAGGCTCACCTGGAAGCGAGCCCTTTGACTTCCATGGCCACCCGCCTTGCTCGCATCCTCTACATTAATGGCGCCCAAGCCGCAGTTTAATACGGTTTTTAAATATAAAACAGTCATCGCAAACATTTTAGTTAGAACACCCATATGCAAAACCGGCAATTTCCCAAGGAAGCCATGGGAAAATGTGCCTAGCAAGATTTTTGCAGCTCTTGATCACAAACATTTTAGTTAGAACACATGTATGCAAACCGACAGCTTCCCCAGGAAGCCAAGAGAAAATGTGCCGAGCAGGATTTCTGCAGCTCTTGATCGCAAACGTTTTAGATAGAACACCCGTATGAAAAGTGAGAGCTATGGTGTTCCCCCATAAGTCGAGGGAAAATCTGCAGCGCATGATTTGTGCATCCCTTCAACGCAAATGGTTGTTTTGGATGACCCGTGTGCAACCACGTACAAACAATTTGGTAAGATTTGCATCTGTCATATTGGGTATGTTGCCATTTGTCAAACTGGAAAGATTTACATTTGTTGATCTAGTAACGTTGCCATTTGGTAATCCTTGTAACACTGCGATTTGTCAAAATATGCAGCTAGAAATCACTAGCACTATCTAAATTTTGCAACTAAGATTCAGTAATTAAGCATAGATTTCATTCATAGATTAAGCAGTCGTTCTTAATTTATACAAATAGTTCAACTCGACAGCTGAACCGACCAAACTTTCCCCAATTGTTTCCAACCACGTACTGAAATAGCTAGCTCAACTGTATATACTAGCTAATTTTAAGTACGTTGTACAGTTCGACCACACATCTATAGTCAGATGAACTGAAAAAAATAGCCCCTATATACTACTACTACCACGGAGGGGCTTTGTGCTACTTCCGGCAGCCTCTCCTCTGTCGAGCACGCTCAGTAAGAGGCAGAGGAGGAGGAGGAGCCACCGATGAGCTGGAGAAATGCAATACGGTGCCTGCCGCTGCTGCATGTTCAGCGACGCTCGCCAGCTCGAACGCCCACTACCGCTCCAGATGATCCCTCTCAAAGCGGCCGGACTGCTCGTAGATCTCCTAATTCCTCACCTATCCGTCGGCGTGAGCTGCAGCCACGGCTGCGGTAAGGATCTTTGTGTGCTCGACGAGGCGCTCCTCCTCCTCCCGCAGGAACTCGATGTAGCGCACAAGGTCGCTGACGCACGTGCGGGCCTCCACCTCCGCCTCCCTCCTTCGGGCAGCAGTGGCGGAGCGGGTGATGATCTCGGCGGTCGACGGTGGACTGGCGGCCATGGCGGCTGACGATGGGGTGGCGTCCACGACTACCACCCCCCACCTTCGGGCCACGGTGGCGGAGAGGGTGATGGCCACGATGGCCGGCAGTTGGGTGGCGGCCATGATTTCCACCTCTCGCCTTCGGGCCACGGCGGCGGAGCGGGAGATGGCCCTGGCTTCCGACAATGGTGTGGCGGCAACGGCGGCCGACAATAGCTCCCGCCAGGAAGCGTGTGGTAGGTGTTCCACGCACACCCAACAGGGACGCCACGCGCACTACACTACATCGGGGACTGCACCGCCGCTGCGGTGTAGCCTCCCAACTGGAGCTGTCATCTAATGATGGCGGAGTGGCTGAGCGACGACGACGGACCGGTGCCATTGGCGATTATGGCAAAAGTAGACGAGATAAACTATAGGGAGGGAGGGGAAAATGTGACGCAAGACTTGCCGGCCATGAGGGTTTTTATAGCAAGCCGGTAAGCATTGGGATTTTGGGGGATTTCATCGAGTAGGGCAGGAAGCTTGCGCGGGAACCTGCGAGGTTGCGCTTGAACGGGCTCACCGACGATTCATTGGCGCCACTGTTTGGCCAAAAAACGCCCCCGCGCACTGCGCAAGCTTGCGATGTAAGCCATCTGCGGTAGCAGGGTGACAAGACGTGCGAGAGGAGGACGAAAGAACACGTACACATACAGTTAATACAAAAAAACGTTTGCGATTTAATTACCTACTATACCCCCGTCCTGGTTTATAAGTAGGATTTAACTAATAAAATACGAATGCATGTCGCCAACGATTATATCGTTGGAGTCCTATTTGAACATAGTTTCCAGCTATACAATTTTTGTAACATGCATTAATACTTTTTTGGTTAAATATAAGGTTATATACCAGCAAGAGTTTGCCCGCAACACACGGCTTATTCCATCACAAACAGCTCGGATGGATCAACTGTATGACACGTATCGCACACGCAACTCTAATCCGATTCGTGCTTGATGTCTCCGACATCGCTCGTAGAGTTCGTCTTATTTGCCACGTATCAGTGAGCCGGCCTCTTCTTGCATCCCTCGGCAAGCTCTGCTCGCTGTTAGGCGCCACGCGGCGCTCTGCTCGCGTCCGTTGATGCGTTCTGCTTGCGTCCGTCGGCGCGCTCGGCTTGTGGACGGCTTTTCCTTGCGTGGTGAGGCGACCGCGGAGCACCCTGCTCGCGTCCCTCCGCGCGCGCTCTGCCAGTGGTTGGGCGTGCGCACGATCACGTCGGGGGGCCCATATGCATGCGGTTGCGCCGTGCGCATTGCCAAGCGATGCAGTTACGTGCGACACGATGGAGTTACGCGCTTCAAATTAGAACTGCCATCAGGGCCTGCCGATATTCCTGGCCATCTAGCTTCCCCTTTAATTCCCGCGGCCATTATAACCTTAGTCTCTTCAACCTTTCGATCGCCCCACAACAGAACAAGCACACCCACGACGACACATAGAGAGGGGATGTCCAGCGGCGCTCCAATGGAGTTCGGTGAGCATAGAGTGGAGACCCATGCGAGGGAGATGGATCTCTCGGTGGTGTACACCATCGACCCGGCCGTGGTGGATGACTAGATCAACAGCGTTGAGCAGCTGCTTGCTCGAGACAAGTACAAGGTGGTCGGCATCGACCTCCAGTACACCACCAGTCACCCGGCATAGATCAGAAGGTTGCCGTCGCCCAGTTGTGCATGGGCCATCATGTCCTCATCTACCACTACTGCATGGCCACAGATCCTTGCGACCGTTTCAACAGGTTTGTCAACAACACCGACTACAAGTTCTCCATGGTGGAAACCACCAACGATGTAAATGCGCTCAGTATTACGGGCTTGGCCTGCAAGAACCTTGTCAAAATCTGTGACCACTACACGATCTGGGGCAGCACGAAGCAGGACTCCCTGGTCGAACTCGCCTCGGCCATCATCGACCCCTACTATGAAAAGATGAAGCAGGATGCCCATAAAACAAGTCCCGTATCCTGACATAAGGCCTGGATGCGGCAACTGGATGAACCTCACCTCAGGTTCGCGGCCAAGAGCGTGTACACATGCTACGAGATGCACAGGTGGATCGTCGACATGAGGAAGTGCCTCGTTACCCAAATCGACGAGCCCAGATCGAGCCACAAACAGAGCAAACGTCACAAGAAGTAAATGATGATCAGATGATCGTTTATGCTAGTTAATCATACATGTAATATATAGTTTACTTTATTGGTGTGTGGAAATGTCATGTGTGTAGTAGCCACCTATGTATTTATGCATGTAATAGTTTACTTTGGTGTGTGCAAATGCCATGGTTGTAGTAACCACCTATATGTAAGTGGATGTTTAATTTGGTTATGCAACCATGTCCTTATAAGTGTGTATATAATGTTGTTGTTCTGTATGCAATCCCATCGCACAACACGCATGTCTTATTAGCAGCAACCGTTTGTGTTATTATTGGTCTTCGCGCACATTTCTCATTATAGACCTCTTTGTCGCGTATCACACACATCTTGTTATATTGAACCATTTCTGTTCTCTTGTCTCAACACAAACCGTTCATCAGTGTGAACCGCATGCCATATATCGCACACACCTTGAATTTTGCTGACCGTTTCTTTTGTTATGCCTAATCATAAACGGTTCATCCGAGTGAACTGTATGTTGTATATCGCACACACCTTCATCTGGCTGCCCGTTTCTTTTGTTCCTCCTCATCGCAAATAGTTAAGTGGACTGAACCTTATGCCGTGCATCGCACACGCAACTTAAATTTGAACCATGTTTGATGCATCCTCCAACGCAATTGTTTTGCACCTTTTTTGACGGGTTTTCTACACCACCATTTGTGATTATGGCATCGCACACAGTTTCGTCGGAGGGTCTCTGATCGTAGTGTCGCATTAGCAGCATCTTGCAGTAGTGGCACACAAGGTGTTCCTCCGGTATTCGGGAGTTGCATAATCTCATAGTCAAAGGAATATGTATAAGTCATGAAGAAAGCTATAGCAATAAAACTTAACGATCATTATGCTAAGCTAACGGATGGGTCTTGTCCGTCACATCATTCTCCTAATGATGTGATTCAGTAATTAGATTTCATTCATAGATTAAGCAGTCGTTCTTAATTTATACAAATAGTTCAACTCGACAGCTGAACCGACCAAAATTTTCCCCAATTGTTTCCAACCACGTACTGAAATAGCTAGATCAACTGTATATACTAGCTAATTTTAAGTATGTTGTACAGTTCGACCACACATCTATAGTCAGATGAACTAAAAAAAATAGCCCCTATATACTACTACTACCATGGAGGGGCTTTGTGCTACTTCCGGCAGCCTCTCCTCTGTCGAGCATGCTCAGTAAGAGGCAGAGGATGAGGAGGAGCCACCGATGAGCTGGAGAAATGCAATACGGCGCCTGCCGCTGCTGCATGTTCAGCGACGCTCGCCAGCTCGAATGCCCACTGCCGCTCCAGATGATCCCTCTCAAAGCGGCCGGACTGCTCGTAGATCTCCTAATTCCTCACCTATCCGTCGGCGTGTGCTGCAGCCACGGCTGCGGTAAGGATCTTTGTGTGCTCGACAAGGCGCTCCTCCTCCTCCCACAGGAACTCGATGTAGCGCACAAGGTCGCTGACGCACGTGCGGGCCTCCCTCCTTCGGGTGGCAGTGGCGGAGCGGGTGATGATCTCGGCGGTCAACGGTGGACCGGCGGCCATGGCGGCTGACGATGGGGTGGCGTCCACGACTACCACCTCCCACCTTAGGGCCACGGTGGCGGAGAGGGTGATGGCCACGATGGCCGGCAGTTGGGTGGCGGCCACGATTTCCACCTCTCGCCTTCGGGCCACGGCGGTGGAGCGGGAGATGGCCCTGGCTTCCGACAATGGTGTGGCGGCAACGGCGGCCGACAATAGCTCCCGCCAGGAAGCGTGTGGTGGGTGTTCCACGCACACCCAACAGGGACGTCACGCGCACTACACTACATGGGAGACTGCACCGCCGCTGCGGTGTAGCCTCCCAACTGGAGCTGTCATCTAATGACGGTGGAGTGGCTGAGCGACGACGACGGACCGGTGCCATTGGCGATTGTGGCAAAAGTAGACGAGATAAACTATAGGGAGGGAGGGGAAAATGTGACGCAAGACTTGCCGGCCATGAGGGTTTTTATAGCAAGCCGGTAAGCATTGGGATTTTGGGGGATTTCATCGAGTAGGGCAGGAAGCTTGCGCGGGAACCTGCGAGGTTCCGCTTGAACGGGCTCACCGACGATTCATTGGCGCCACTGTTTGGCCAAAAAAGGCCCCCGCGCACTGCGCATGCTTGCGATGTAAGCCGTCTGCGGTAGTAGGGTGACAAGACGTGCGAGAGGAGGACGAAAGGACACGTACACATACGGTTAATACAAAAAAAAACGTTTGCGATTTAATTACCTACTATACCCCTGTCCTGGTTTATAAGTAGGATTTAACTAATAAAATACATGTTGCCAACGATTATATCGTTGGAGTCCTATTTGAACATAGTTTCCAGCTATACAATTTTTGTAACATGCATTAATACTTTTTTGGTTAAATATAAGGTTATATACCAGCAAGAGTTTGCCCGCAACACACGGCTTATTCCATCACAAACAGCTCGGATGGATCAACTGTATGACACGTATCGCACACGCAACTCTAATCCGATTCGTGCTTGATGTCTCCGACATCGCTCGTAGAGTTCGTCTTATTTGCCACGTATCAGTGAGCCGGCCTCTTCTTGCCGTCCCTCGGCAAGCTCTGCTCGCTGTTAGGCGCCACGCGGCGCTCTGCTCGCGTCCGTTGATGCGTTCTGCTTGCGTCCGTCGGCGCGCTCGGCTTGTGGACGGCTTTTCCTTGCGTGGTGAGGCGACCGCGGAGCACCCTGCTCGCGTCCCTCCGCGCGCGCTCTGCCAGTGGTTGGGCGTGCGCACGATCACGTCGGGGGGCCCATATGCATGCGGTTGCGCCGTGCGCATTGCCAAGCGATGCAGTTACGTGCGACACGATGGAGTTACGCGCTTCAAATTAGAACTGCCATCAGGGCCTGCCGATATTCCTGGCCATCTAGCTTCCCCTTTAATTCCCGCGGCCATTATAACCTTAGTCTCTTCAACCTTTCGATCGCCCCACAACAGAACAAGCACACCCACGACGACACATAGAGAGGGGATGTCCAGCGGCGCTCCAATGGAGTTCGGTGAGCATAGAGTGGAGACCCATGCGAGGGAGATGGATCTCTCGGTGGTGTACACCATCGACCCGGCCGTGGTGGATGACTAGATCAACAGCGTTGAGCAGCTGCTTGCTCGAGACAAGTACAAGGTGGTCGGCATCGACCTCCAGTACACCACCAGTCATCCCGGCATAGATCAGAAGGTTGCCGTCGCCCAGTTGTGCATGGGCCATCATGTCCTCATCTACCACTACTGCATGGCCACAGATCCTTGCGACCGTTTCAACAGGTTTGTCAACAACACCGACTACAAGTTCTCCATGGTGGAAACCACCAACGATGTAAATGTGCTCAGTATTACGGGCTTGGCCTGCAAGAACCTTGTCTAAATCTGTGACCACTACACGATCTGGGGCAGCACGAAGCAGGACTCCCTGGTCGAACTCGCCTCGGCCATCATCGACCCCTACTATGAAAAGATGAAGCAGGATGCCCATAAAACAAGTCCCGTATCCTGACATAAGGACTGGATGCGGCAACTGGATGAACCTCACCTCAGGTTCGCGGCCAAGAGCGTGTACACATGCTACGAGATGCACAGGTGGATCGTCGACATGAGGAAGTGCCTCGTTACCCAAATCGACGAGCCCAGATCGAGCCACAAACAGAGCAAACGTCACAAGAAGTAAATGATGATCAGATGATCGTTTATGCTAGTTAATCATACATGTAATATATAGTTTACTTTATTGGTGTGTGGAAATGTCATGTGTGTAGTAGCCACCTATGTATTTATGCATGTAATAGTTTACTTTGGTGTGTGCAAATGCCATGGTTGTAGTAACCACCTATATGTAAGTGGATGTTTAATTTGGTTATGCAACCATGTCCTTATAAGTGTGTATATAATGTTGTTGTTCTGTATGCAATCCCATCGCACAACACGCATGTCTTATTAGCAGCAACCGTTTGTGTTATTATTGGTCTTCGCGCACATTTCTCATTATAGACCTCTTTGCCGCGTATCACACACATCTTGTTATATTGAACCATTTCTGTTCTCTTGTCTCAACACAAACCGTTCATCAGTGTGAACCGCATGCCATATATCGCACACACCTTGAATTTTGCTGACCGTTTCTTTTGTTATGCCTAATCATAAACGGTTCATCCGAGTGAACTGTATGTTGTATATCGCACACACCTTCATCTGGCTGCCCGTTTCTTTTGTTCCTCCTCATCGCAAATAGTTAAGTGGACTGAACCTTATGCCGTGCATCGCACACGCAACTTAAATCTGAACCATGTTTGATGCATCCTCCAACGCAATTGTTTTGCACCTTTTTTGACGGGTTTTCTACACCACCATTTGTGATTATGGCATCGCACACAGTTTCGTCGGAGGGTCTCTGATCGTAGTGTCGCATTAGCAGCATCTTGCAGTAGTGGCACACAAGGTGTTCCTCCGGTATTCGGGAGTTGCATAATCTCATAGTCAGAGGAATATGTATAAGTCATGAAGAAAGCTATAGCAATAAAACTTAACGATCATTATGCTAAGCTAACGGATGGGTCTTGTCCATCACATCATTCTCCTAATGATGTGATTCCGTTCATCAAATGACAACACATGTCTATGGTTAGGAAACAAAACCATCTTTGATTAATGAGCTAGTTAAGTAGAGGCATACTAGGGACACTTTCTTTTGTCTATGTATTCACACATGTATCAAGTTTCCGCTTAATACAATTCTAGCATGAATAATAAACATTTATCATGATATAAGGAAATAAAAATAACAACTTTATTATTGCCACTAGGGCATATTTCCTTTAGGCTTCTACATACAAGTCCTCGCATCTTGGTGGCGCGATCAGTGGTGCGCCGCTCCTCTTAATCTCGACTGTCGTCAGCTATCTGTCGATGATGATTCTGAACTCCCCAGACCCATCATCTCCTCCCACCAGGGCTCCATTCAACGCATCTGCATCTCGGCATGCTACCTGTTGGACATACCCTGCACGATGGCCGCCTGGCTGACATCCCATCAATTTGAGAAACTCCAGCAGCTTGAGTTCTACCATTACTACAGCCATAGGTTACCACCAAGAGTTGCATATGTGCCCTCACCACCAATGCCCATCTCATGGTTTTCCTCCTCTCTCCACACCGCCACCTTGACCCGGTGCCATCTAGCAGACAATCTGGTGCAAATGCTTTGACTCCCACTGCTGAAAAAACATGTGCTTGTGTTGGTTGATCTATCGGTGGCCTCACTGCACAGCATCATCCACTCCAGCTGCCCTGCACTGGAGCGTTTGGTGCCTATTTTTAGACTAGGAATCCATATCCATTGTCTCAAAATAAAGTCGCCACACCTTGTATGCATTGGAATTCATTTTGAAGGACAAGAGCTCATCATCGAAGATGCCCTTCACTTCAAAGGTTGCTCCTTGATTGTTGTTATAAACCTTCGCAAATAACTATGGTCTCTATGCCTAAACTGGAGACCTTCGGTGTATTTCCTCATCCGTTTGAAGGTTACAAGTTAGTGGTTGGCTCCACACTTATTTAGGTATTGTATGTTATCCATGTACACTTTAGTAATCTGCATTTTTCATTCGTGCGCATAAGTTAAATATCATCTTGGAGTACACTTTCGGTGCTAATATTATGTTCTATGCTGAATGAAGAACTTTTCCATGGTTGGTGTATCAAGGGTGCTCGATTATGTCAAGACCTTATATATTTATATAGGGTGTCTGTAACGCCCCAGATATAACTTTCCATATTTGTATCCAACTCTTGCCGTCTCCGGCGCTAAGTTATATTTATTTCTCGGGTTCGGGTCTTTGTCTCCGTGTGTTGTTTTCTTTTTCGTGCATCTCTTATCATGTCATCTCGTGCATTGCATTTGCGTACATGTTCATCTCATGCATTTGAGCATTTTCTCCGTTGTCCGTTTTGCATTCCGGCGCTTCGTTCTCCTCCGGTGGCCATTTCCAGCTTTCTTTCATGTGTGGGGTTCAAACATTTCCGGACTGGACCGAGACTTGTCATGCGGCCTTGGTTTACTACCGGTAGACCGCCTGTCAAGTTTCGTATCATTTGGACTTCCTTTGATACTCCAACGGTTAACCGAGGGACCGAAAAGGCCTCGTGTGTGTTGCAGCCCAACACCCCCCAAATTTGGCCCAAAACCCACCAAACTCTGCTCCATGTCCGAGATCATTCGATCACGATCGCGTGGGCAAAAACCGCACCTCATTTGGACTCTCCTAGCTCCACTTATGCCTATTTAAACACCCCCCATTTCGGATCTCGTCTTCCTCCCCGTCCTCCTCCTAAAAAAAAAGAGATCCATCTTCCCCGCGCCGGGCCGGACGTGTCCGCCCGCGCCGGACGTTGTCCGCCCCGCCGCCGCAGCGAATCCCGCGCCGCCACGTGGGCGCGCGCCCACTTCGCCGCCGCCAGGCCCGGGAGGCCCGCAGCCGGCCCCCGAGGCCCGCGTCGCCCCGCCGCCGCCCTCGCGTCGCCTCGCCGCCTCTTCCCCGCGGCCGACCGCCGGCGCCGCCGCGCCCCGCCACCGCCGCCGCGGCGGACCACCGCCGCCTCCGCGCCGCCGCCCGCGGCTCCCCTCGCCGCCCGGGAGCACCGGCGCCGCGCCGCCCGCCTCCACGCCGGCGCCGCCCCGGCAGCCTCCTCCCCGACCAGCGGCCGCGTCTCCGGCGAGCTCCGACTCCGGCTGGTACAGTGTCTCCGGCGCCGCCTCGGGAAGCGTGCCGATCCAGATCTGGATCTGGGCATCGGTTGACTTTTTCCCCAAACCCTAGTTCATGATGCATTCTTTGACTGCCCGTAACTTTGCATCCGTAGCTTAGATTTGGGCATATAATATATCAAAATCTTCGCCTCGACATGTACATCATTTCATTCCATTGCATCATTTGCATTTGAGCTCATCTTGATGCCCAAAATGCTGTGAGAAGGAGGCTTCGTGAGTTAAATTGCAGATCCGTTAGTTCATCATGCACTTTTGTCATTTTTGCCATGTTTAATCCGTGCATGATATGCCTGTGCCCCTTTGGGAAGAATTGTTAAGCATTTTGTCTTCTTTCC
This sequence comes from Triticum urartu, assembly GCF_003073215.2. Taxonomy (NCBI): domain Eukaryota; kingdom Viridiplantae; phylum Streptophyta; class Magnoliopsida; order Poales; family Poaceae; genus Triticum; species Triticum urartu. The sequence goes on along the minus strand of NC_053022.1, from coordinate 407,836,693 downwards.
AGAGGTGCCACCCATGCATTTTTAGGATGTGTGTGTTGTCTTGTGCAAGCTTGCGAAGAGAGGTACCTGAGATTGCTGATTTCAGGGACTTAGTGATTTTCACTAAGTCTGGGATATTTTAGTTCGTGATGCTATATGTCCAGCTTGTTTCCTAGTGATCCGTGCCTCTTTTGAGGATGATCAGTAAGGGAGTTTTAATATTTATGTTATGCTCTATCCATCCATGTCTTTGTTTGCATATGTGGAGTGCTCTAGGTTGACTCAATGGAGCTCAACTTTTGCTTCGTTGTTAATCTGGGCAGATCGTCAACTTGTTTGCGATTTTGCCGATGCTACCGTTAGTGTTCCATGCATTCTATGCCTTTGTTCTTGCCATGTGTAGCTAGCATATTGTGTCTTATTTCTAGATATATGCTTGCCTTGCCATGACTTGCACCGTAGTGAGTGCATCGAGCTCGTTTACATGCCTTCGTGAGTTATAATTTCAGCATGTCTCAATTTTCACTAAGTCTGAAAACTGATTGTGTTCGAGCTATGTTCGTGAGCTCGGTAGAGTATTTTGTGAACCCTTTTGGCCCCAGGTCACTTTGGGTGTTTTGTTAAGCTTGTTGAGTAGCTCCATGCCATGTTCTTACGTGTCATGTTCAGGTCATTTATCATGTTGTTTTGCCTATGGCTCAGTGCTAGTGTTTTGTTAAGCATCTTGTGTACATCACTGCCATGTATTTTGTTTTCATGTTTGGTGGCTGTAGCATTTTCATTTCGTTGCGTTTAGATGCCTACTTGCTGTAAATCGCAGACCGGTGTCCTATCTTAAAACGCTTGCCATTTCCAAACCGTAACTCCGATTCCAATGATCTTTATATCGTTTTCAAGCGATTTCATCCCCTCTATCCAGTGGCACCCTTGGAATTCCAAGTTGAGTCCAGGTTCATGCATTTCCTGTCATATCTTGCATTTTGCATCCCGCATCGCATCCCGCATAGCATGTCATCATTTCATCACATTGCTTGGTCTTGCACGTGGTTGATTGTATCCTTGTTGCTTGTTTGTCTTGTTTGGGTAGAGCCGGGAGACGAGTTCGCTACCGAGGAGCCCGTTGAGTTTGCTTGTGAGGATCCAGTCAGATTTGACAACTGTGCAGGCAAGATGATCATACCCTCGAAATCACTACTATCTTTGCTATGCTAGTTTGCTCGCTCTTTTGCTTTGCCACTGCTACGATGCCTACCATTTGCTTGTCAGCCTCCCAATTGCATGATTGAACCTTTAACCCACCTTGTCCTAGCAAACCGTTGATTTGCTATGTTACCACTTTGCTCAGCCCCTCTTATAGCGTTGCTAGTTGCAGGTGAAGATTGGAGGCCGTTCCTTGTTGGCACATTTATTTACTTGTTGGGATATCACCATATTGCTATGTTATCTTAATGCATCTATATACTTGGTAAAGGGTGGAAGGCTCGGCCTCTCGCCTAGTGTTTTGTTCCACTCTTGCCGCCCTAGTTTCCGTCATATCGGTGTTATGTTCCCGGATTTTGCGTTCCTTACGCGGTTGGGTTATAATGGGAACCCCTTGATATTTCGCCTCGATTAAAGCTTTTCCAGCAATGCCCAACCTTGGTTTTACCATTTGCCACCTAGCCTTTTCTTTCCCTTGGGTTCTGCAGACTCAAGGGTCATCTTATTCTAACCCCCCCCGGGCCAGTGCTCCTCTGAGTGTTGGTCCGAACTGGGCAGCCTGCGGGGCCACCTCGGGGAAACTTGAGGGTTGGTTTTACTCGTAGCTTGACCTATCTGAGTGTGCCCTGAGAAAGAGATATGTGCAGCTCCTATCGGGATTTGTCGGCACATTCGGGCGGTGTTGCTGGTCTTGTTTTAACCTGTCGAAGTGTCTTGAGTTACCGAGATACCGAGTCTGATCGGAACGTCTTGGGAGGAGGTCTATTCCTTCGTTGACCGTGAGAGCTTGTCATGGGCTAAGTTGGGACTCCCCTGCAGGGATTGAACTTTCGAAAGCCGTGCCCGCGGTTATGGGCAGATGGGAATTTGTTAATGTCCGGTTGTAGATAACTTGAACCTTAATTAATTAAAACGAATCAACTGAGTGTGTTGCCGTGATGGCCTCTTCTCGGCGGAGTCCGGGAAGTGGACACGGTGTTGGAATAATGCTTGCGCAGGTTGTTCCTTTAGCTTCTCGCTCGTGCGTCGCCTTCTCTTCTCGCCCTCATTTGCGTATAAGTTAGCCACCATATATGCTAGTCGCTTGCTGCAGCTCTACCTACACTTGCCTTATCCTTCCTATAAGCTTAAATAGTCTTGATCACGTGGGTGTGAGATTGCTGAATCCCCGTGGCTCACAGATTCTACAACTCCAGATGCAGGTCCAGGTGATTCCGCTCCAGGTGACGAGTACGAGCTCAAGTGGGAGTTCGACGAGGACTCTCAGCGTTATTATGTTTCCTTTCCCGACGATCAGTAGTGGTGCCTAGTTGGGGATATCGATTCAGGGCCTTGTCGCATGTTGGGGGTCTTTTCTATTTTGGCGCCGTAGTCGGGCCATGAGTGATTTGCATGATGAATGTTATTTATGTACTCTGATGTGACGTGGCGAGTGTAAGCCAACTATGTTATCTTCCCCTTTTTATTATGTATTACATGGGATGTTGTAATGATTGCCTGACTTGCGACATTGCTTTCAATGCGGTTATGTCTCTAAGTCGTGCCTCGACACGTGGGAGCTATAGCCGCATCGAGGGCGTTATAAGTTGGTAATCAGAGCCTTCCCCGACCTTAGGAGCCCCATTGCTTGATCGTTTTTAGCAGCCGAGTTGTGTCTAGAAAAATGTTTTGAGTCACTTAGGAATTATATATCGGAGAGTTAGGAATTCTTTTTACTTCCCAGTCTCCTCATCGCTCTGGTAAGGCATCCTGACGTAGAGTTTTGACTCTTCTCTTCTCAAATTTCACTAAAAAAATTTTAGGATCACGCGAGTATCTTGGTTTTGTTCCGATGGTTTTGTGACGAGAACATTGTTCTTGGTGCCTCCTGTCTTTAGGGGTTGTGGCAGTGTCCCGGGGAGTTGAGCTCCGAGGTGTTGTCGTCACAATTTTATCGTTGCAATTCTGGTATACTTGAGATTTGTGCGCGACATCGAAAATCTCTTTTATGCAGTTCGTTGGTGAGATAACCTCGACGCCACCCAGTACTGGGGCGGGAGTTCGGGAGTATCGCCATAACTTGTATAACGGATGCTTTTCGAAGGTTGAGATAGATGGGTTTCCGAAGGTTTCTTGGTTATGTGTTAAAGGATGGATACAGCTGGATGTAGGATTTGCTAGCTTGGGTGAGATATTATGCTTCCCCTGTATCCCCAACACCTGATTGCATAACCGGGAAAATTTCGGGAATTTCATAGGTGGGAATTCAAGTAGCCTTAGGATATCTTTCCGACAGATGTATGATATGAAATTGGGGTTCGACGTCTAGTGGTTCGCCTATTCACGGTCGATTTTACAGTGGTCTCGTTGTGTCTTAAAGAGTCCTTGGCTATGCTGACTCGGGGACGCTTCGTATGTCATGTGCACTGCCTTGTACATGATGGTGCTGTATGATCGAGCCCGTGTAGGTCCCACCACGAAAACTTCGGATGAAATTTCTATCATGTATTTGTTCCGGTTTATTCCACAAGCCAACCCCTGGTTTTATTTTCAGTTGTGGCATTCGAGTTGCTCCGACGTCATATGTTGATTCCATCCCTCGTTGATGTACCCCTTCTACCTGATTCTTCGTGGCTTCGCAATTTAGGAATATGTGACCACTTCAAGAGAAATGCATTCGTTCATTTTGTTCGGATGTGAAGACTTTATGTTGCAATTTTTCATTCCGTTGGTTTCAGCTTCATTTATCTGTCATGTGCTAATGGTGGTCAACCTCTTCAGGATGGCTCCTCCAACGCGCACGACTCCGAATCCTGATCCGCCACCACCTCCACCTCCTCCAGAGGCATGGCAAGCTGTGATGGCCGCAACCAATGCAAACACTCAGCTGATCATGCAAATTCTCCAAGAGCGCAATCAAGGCAGTCAAGGGAATCAAGGCAGCAACCAGGGTCACTTTGCTACACTCAACCAGTTCCTTGCTAACGGGCCAAAGACTTTCAGCAATTGTGTTGAGGCAACCGATGCTGAAGATTGGCTTGTGGATCTGTGTAAGCATTTCGAGTGCAGCAACGTCAGGCCTGAGGATTTTTTGAAATTCGCTTCCTTCCAACTCAAAGATCAGGCTGCAGAGTGGTTCCAGCAGTACAAGGATTCCAGAGGTGGACGTGTTATCACTTGGGATGATTTCCGTCAAGATTTCCGCGCTCATCACATTCCGCAGAGCGTGGTTGAAAGCAAGCGTGAGGAATTCCGCAATCTGAAGCAAGGCTCTTTGTCTGTCTATGACTACAAAAAATTGTTCCAGAAGCTTGCCCGTTTTGCCAAGCAGGATGTTCCTGATGAGAAGAGCATGATCTATCAGTTCAGGGGTGGTCTTCGTGAGGAAATTCAGCTCGCTCTTGTCCTCTTTGAGCCGTTGATATACGATGAGTTCTACAACATGGCACTGAAGCAAGAGGCTGCTCAGTTGAGGTGTGATGCTTCCAGGAAGCGAGTCAGAGATGTTACTCCGTCTTCCTCTACTCAAGTGGCCAAGCAGCAGAAGTATTGGCTTCCTCCTCCTCCGTTCCGTCAGCCGTATCAGCAGAAGAGCAAAGGTGGCAGTGGTTCTTCCCACCCACCCAACCCAGGCTTTCAGAACAAGACTTCGTCTCAAGCTCCAAGATCGAGTGCTCCGTATCACCGTCCTCTTTCAGAGGTCACGTGCAACAAGTGCCAACAGAAGGGTCACTATGCCAACAAGTGTTTCAACCAGAGGCGTCTTCCTCCTCCTCCTCCTCCTCCTGTGAGATCGGCAAGTACAGCTGTGGTCAAGCATAATCCCAAGCACGCTAAGGTCAATTTGATGAATGCAGCTCAGGCAGAGGACTCGTCAGATGTGATCATGGGTAACCTTCCTGTTAATGATATTCCTGCAAAAGTTCTTTTTGACACGGGTGCATCGCATTGTTTCATGTCAAAGCCATTTTTTACCAAGCATGAGTTCGTTTCTTCTCATTTGGGTAAACAAATGGATATCGTTTCTCCTGGCAAACGTTTGAGTGCAAGTCTGGAGGTGCCAGATGTCTCTATCACGATGGGCGATTTCAAGTTTCTTGCTTGTCCTATGGTTCTTGGTAACTCGGATATTGATCTTATTCTCGGGATGGATTGGCTTTCTAAGCATAAAGCTCAGCTTGATTGTGCAGCCAGGCAGATTCAACTGACTCATTCATCTGAGGATGTCATTGTCTTTGCCGCTCGGGATAATACCATCCGGTTGTTTTCTCTCAATGAGAAGGGTGAATTGGATGCCATCTCTCAAATTCCTGTCGTTTGCGAATATCAAGACGTTTTTCCAGAAGAACTCCCAGGGATGCCTCCAAACCGGCCGGTTGAATTTGTTATTGAACTTGAGCCCGGTACGGAACCTGTGTGCAAACTTCCCTACAAGCTCGGCCCCGAAGAGTTGAAGGAGTTGAAGAAACAACTCGATGAGCAAGAAAGATTGGATCTCATCCGGCCTAGCACTTCTCCGTGGGGTTGTGGTGTTCTTTTTGTGAAGAAGAAGGATGGTTCGAGCCGACTTTGTGTTGATTACCGTCCAGTGAACAAGAAGACCATCAAGAACAAATACCCACTTCCCAACATCAATGAGCTGTTCGAACAACTCAAAGGTGCTCAAGTATTCTCCAAGCTTGATCTCCGTATGGGTTATCACCAGATTCGCATTCGTGAAGAAGATATTCCCAAGACAGCATTCAGAACAAGCTTTGGTTCATATGAATACACTGTCATGTCTTTTGGCCTCGCCAACGCTCCTCCCACGTTCTCTCGCATGATGAACTTCATCTTCAACGCCTACACCAATGACTTCGTTTTGGTCTATCTCGATGACATTCTGGTTTTCTCCAAGAACAAGGAAGATCATGCCAAGCACTTGCGTTTGGTTCTTGACAAGCTCAGGGAACATCAGTTCTACGCCAAGTTCTCCAAGTGTGAATTTTGGCTCGATGAGGTTCTTTATCTTGGTCATATCATCTCTGCCAAGGGAATTTCCGTCAATCCTGAGAAGGTGTCTGCTATTGTGAATTGGGAACCTCCTCAGAACGTGAAGCAACTCCGCAGTTTTCTCGGACTCGCAAGCTATTGCCAAAGATTCGTTGAAAACTTTTCTAAGATCGCCAAGCCTCTCTCAAATCTTCTTCAGAAGCACGTCAAGTATGTTTGGTCTCCAGAGTGTGATATTGCTTTCAACACTTTGAAAGAGAAGTTGATCACTGCTCCAGTTCTGACTCCACCTGATGAATCCAAACCGTACGAGGTCTTTTGTGATGCCTCTCTCCAAGGTCTTGGCGCAGTATTGATGCAAGAGAAGAAAGTTGTCGCTTATACATCTCGCCAGCCGAAGCCTAATGAGAAGAACTACCCCACTCATGATCTCGAGTTGGCGGCAGTTGTGCATGCTCTTTTGACTTGGAGACATCTTCTATTGGGAAGAAAAGTGGACATTTTCACTGATCACAAGAGTCTCAAGTAGCTCAGCCTAATCTCAACCTAAGGCAAACTCGATGGGTCGAAATGATTCAAGAGTATAATCCAAGTATTGAGTATACTCCAGGCAAGGCCAATGTGATTGCTGACGCTTTGAGCATAAAAGCATATTGCAACAGTCTGATTCTCAAGCCTTATCAACCCGAGCTCTGTGAAGCTTTCCGCAAGCTTAATCTGCAAGTTGTCAGACATGCTCAGGGCTTGTGTGATCTCCTTCGGCATGAAGTGGGAGGATTGTCTTCCTTATGCTGAATTCTCATACAACAACAGCTTTCAAGCAAGTTCGGGCAAGGCCCCCTTTGAAATTCTGTATGGCAGGAAGTGTCGTACCCCTCTCAACTGGTCTGAAACCGGTGAACGTCAGCTGCTGGGTAATGACTTAATCACAGAAGCAGAAGAAATGTGTAAAGTCATTCGTGATAACCTCAAAGCAGCCCAATCCCGCCAGAAGAGCTACTATGATAGTAAGCACCGTGATTTGGCTTTCGAGATCGGAGATCATGTTTACCTCC